>NC_052152.1:101787829-102096902 GCF_902713615.1 Scyliorhinus canicula | reverse complement strand
TGGTGGACAGAGAGAATATTTATGGATAGGGTGTCAATCAAGGGGGCTGCTATGTCCTAGATCAGTGTTTTACAAACTATTTTTCCCAGGACCCACTTTTGCCAACTAGCCAACCTTCGCAACACACTCCATGTTTGCTTACCTTTAATGCAAAAAAGGAGTCTGCTTGGTCCTCACGCTCTCATCTGAGGAGAGGGCAATGTACATATCATGTGCAGACGTTGGCCAGTTCCTTTGTGCCGTCTTCATTTTTATGAAAACGAAAAATCCAACCTCACACATAAAGGCCATTGGAAAGGGTGATAGCAACAAAATGTGTGTTTTACTCAGCATTAGATACTCCTGGGAGATGCTGCACTAGAATGCTGACAGCCTCACGGGTTTTTGGCATAATTTTAATGTGGTATCACAGGTCAGCTACAGCAGCGTAGTCTTTTAATTTTGAGTCAGCTCTAAGTTAATAACTGAATGAAGTCTCGAGCTCAAAAAGGTTTTCTTCCTCCCACCACTTCTCTTTCAAAATCTGAGACTTCTCCTTTCATTTGCCAATACTTCCCTGCATATAACACACATGGGGCGGAATTCTCTGCAAGGCCCAATGCCGTCGGAGGCCTCTCCTTGCCCCCTATTCTCCCCCCCCCCCCCCCCCCCCCCCAGGGGGGGGCTAGGATGGTCGTGCCGTAAATCTCAGCCGCGGGGCCTTGTCGCTAGCGTCAAGGATCGGCGCGCCGAGAATGACGCGGCCGGTGCGCCTAATGACATCAGCCGCGTATGCGCAGGTTGGCTGGCTCCAACCCGCGCATGCGCGGCTGACATCACGACGGATGACGGCTCAAACCCACGCATGCGCGGTTGCCGTCTTCCCCTCCGCTGCCCCGCAAGACGTGGCGGCTTGATCTTGCGTGGCGGCGGAGGGGAAAGAGTGCGTCCCTTTGAGTCGCCGGCCCGACGATCGGTGGGCACCGATCACGGGCCAGTCCCCTCCCGAGCACGGCCGTGGTGCTCACTCCCCTCTCCGCCCCCCACAAGCCACAAACTAGGTATTGGCGCCATGTTCACGCCGGCAGCGACCAGGTGTGGCTGCCGCCGGCGTGAACTGGTCGGGAACGGCAGGCCGCTCGGCCCATCCGGGTCGGAGAATCGCGTTTCTCCCTGCTCTCCAGCCACTTGTATATATCCCCAATCCTACCCTCCCCTTCCACGCCTGGCAGCAGCAACCATTCAAATAGGGCATATTTCAGCAGCCTGGGAAACCTTTTCCACACCTTCCTTGCAAAGTCCCTCATTTGTAAATACCTAAAACTCACTTCCCTCCCTCTACCCTCTCCCGCAGCTCTTCCAGGTCTGTGAACCTCTCCTCCAAATGTAAATCCCTTGCACTCACCCAACACCTCTCTCCACCTTCCATACATGCCATCCATCTCCCCCAGCTCGAACCCATGATTTTCACATAATGGTGTTAACACCGACATCACCTCCATCCTAAAGAGTCTCCTCAGCTGGTTCCACATCCTAATAGTGGACTGTCCCACCGGGCTCCCAGTACATCTCCTCGGTGCCAGTGGTAGCGCCACCGTCAACATGGCCCTCAGGCTAGACTCCCTACAGGACTCTTCCTCCATCCTAACCCCTCTCCTTCCCACCATTACCTCACTTTCTCCACATTCGCTGCCCAGTAATAGTGCAATAGATTCAGTAATGCCAATCCCCCTTTCTGCCTCTGTAGCAGGGCCCTCTTTACCCTTGGCACCTTCCCCGCCCATATAAACTCCGAAATCAGTGTCCAGCTTCCAGAAAAAACCTTCGGAATAAAGATCGGCAGAGTCTGGAAAAAGAATATATGAACCTTGGCAGGACATTCATTTTCACCACTTGGACCCGCCCCACCAGTGTCAGATGTAGCGAATCCCATCTCCTAAAGCCCTCCTTTATCTCCTCCACCAACTTTCTTCAGTTCCATTAGTGCAATGGCGCCCACTCCCCCGTCATCTGGGTCCCCAGATACCCAAATCTATCCCGGCTACCCTAAATGGCAACACCCCTAAATTAGCCCTCCGATCCTCCACATTCACCGGAAACCCCTCGCTTTTTCCGACCTTCAACTAATAACCCAAAAAGGCTCCGAACCTCTGTCATAAGCCCATAACTCTCCCCATACTCTACAGCAGGTCAGGCACATACAACAGCAGGTCATCTGCCTGCAGCGACCCAGTGCTCCGCACTCCCTCTCATAATCTCCTGCCACTCTGCCAACCCGCTAAGGGCTATCACCTAGGGTTCTATCGCTAGTGCAAACAACAGTGGCGACAGCGGGCACCTCGTTCCCTTATGCAACCCAAAGCTCTGAGCTTGACCGTATACTCGCCAGCGTAGCCACATACAACAGACAAACCCGTGCCACAAAGTTCGGCCCAAACCCACACCTTCCCAGGACTTCGAACAGATACCACTGCTGTTCGCCCTAGTGATCAAGCCACTGGCTATTGCACTCAGGGTGGCTAAGAACTGAAAGGAGATCCGGAGTGTAGACAGAGAGCACAGAGTCTCGCTCTATAGAGATGGCCTCTACATCTGATCCACAAGGCAGCATGGAATGAATTATGGCGCTCGAGAGAGTTTGGAGGCTTCTCAGGCTACAAACTCAACAGTGACAAAAGTGACGTCTTCCCAATGAACCCGCAAAGGGGAGGGGCAGAACTGGAGGGAATGCAATTTAAACAGGCCTGACATAAATTCCACTATCTGGGGATCCAAATCGCTCATGACTGGACAGGGATCCACAAATGGAACCTGACCACTCTGATGGAGAAAGTTAAAAAGGGCTTGCAGAGATGGGACACACTCCCACTCTCCCTAGCAGGGAGAGTGCAGACGATAAAGATCAACATACTGACTAGGTTCCTCTTCCTGTTCAGATCCATTACGAGCCACATCCCCAAGGCTTTCTTCGATTCATTAGAAAAACTGATCATGGCGTTTGTGTGGCTTGGGGAGTGGGGGTGGGGGGGGGGGGGGGGGGGGGGGAAATGAAGAGAGAAACGCAAGGATCCCAAAAATAATACTGCAGAGTGCGAGTATGGAGGGCCATGTTAACCATGGAGGGCCTAGCCCTCCCAAACCTGAAATATTGCCACTGGCGGCAACCGCAGAGAGGGTAAAAGGGTGAATAAAAGAGCCAGAAGCCGAGTGGATGCTTATGGAGAGCAGCTCCTGCAGGGGGACCTACCTCCGGGCCATGGCGGCACTCCCATCCCCACCGAATAAATATTCAACAAGTCCAGTGGTGGTAACAACACTCCAGTCGTGGAATTAATGGTGATAGCACTTCAGGCCAACTGAAGTGTCCGTTAAGGACCCCTATCTGCAATAACCATAGGTTCACGGCAATGACAATGGACGCCACCTTCAAAAGTTGGAGACAGGACGGAGGGACTCTGACAGTTAGGGGCTTCTACTCTGATAACAGACTGAAAACACGCGAGGAACTAACAGAGAGGTTCCAGCTGACAGGGGGGGAATGAATAAGGTTAAAAACTTCTTACGTAGGGAAACGAGGACGTACCCATGACCACGGCAATAGTCATTGTTAGAGGACCCACTGAACATGGACATCTTAGGGAAGGGGAACTGCAGTGACATGTATGGGTGATTACTGGGGAGAGCAAACACACAACTGGATGGGACAAGAGAAAAATGGGAAGAGGACTTCGGGCTTGAAATAGGGTGGGAACTCTATAGAAAGCACTGTATAGGGTCAACACCACCTCCACTTGTGCAATGCTAAGCCTCATGCAGCTGAAAGTGATGCACAGAGCCAACTTAACTAGAACCCGAATGAGCAGGTTCTTCCCGGAGGTGGAGGATAAATGCGAATGGTGCCAAATGGTGCGAAGGAGGCTTGGCCAACCACGCCCACATGCTCTGGTCTTGTCCTAGACTAGTCAGGTTCTGGGCAGCCTTCTTGTGGGGATGAGGATTTGAGAAATGCCCAAGAGTGGCAGTCTTTAGGGTCGCAGAACAACCAGATCTATTCATGGGGAGAAGGGCTGACACCCTTGCCTTTGCCTCCCTAAGCGCCCGCCAGAGAATCCTGCTCGGCTGGCGATCAGTAGCACCATCCAAAGCTGCAGACTGGCTGTCCAACCTGTCGGAATGTCTCCAGGTGGAGAAAATCAAATTTGCCATCCGGGGGTCGGAAGAGGGCTTCTACAAAATGTGGGAGCCATTCACCCAGTTGTTCCAAGACCAGTTTGCAGCCAACTTCCAGTAAACCCGAGGGAACTGAAAGCCACAACATAATAACATATGCCAATGAAAGGGGTGGGGGGAGGGAACAATTAAACATAGAACCCAACCAAGATCAGCAAGCAAAAATACACAGCATCACACTAATCACACACGAGAATTCAGGAGCTGAAGAGAAAAGGGGGCACGCCAGACGGCTAAAAGGGAAGGGGAAGAGGGTCGAGAAGAATGGGGTGCGGGTGGGGAGGAGAGTGGGGGACCCGGTTGGGAATAAACAGTTACTGGAGAACGCAAAACAAGAAACTGCGACGGATGTGAACAGGTAAAAACAACCAATATACAATTTTTCCTTTACTTTTTATTGGGTTTTCTTTATTATTATTGTATTTTTTCATTATTTCACTCCTGTTACTTCTCAATGCATGTTCGCAATTACCTTTATCTTGTATAGCTTAAAAATCCTTAAGAAAAAAATTTAAAAAAGAGAAAATGGAAACAAAGTGCTCCGTGATTTGGCACCAAAAGCAAATATCTGGAAGGGGCGGGGGGGGGGGATCATGCAGAGCGCGTGACCTGCTTTCTGTTGCCGCTTATGGCCCGAAGACTGCACACAGCCTTATTTATTTTCATTTGGAAAGTATTACATTTTTGATCCATGTATCTTTAAGGCAGCCTGTACCTTTAATTCAGGTAGAAGAAAGCAGTGGTCTGTGCCTTTAATTCAAGCAGAAGCCTGTGCTGGTTCATACCGAAAATGGAGACTGTTCAGCACCAATGACAAAGATTAGCTGGAACTTAGTTTGATTGATTTTACTGGTGGCCAATGAATTGGTTCAAAAGGCTGTGTTCTGCCTGGTAACAGGTGATGTTTGGATCTGATCCCACTGGAATGAACAGTCAATGTGTTTGAACTTACAAACCGATTGACTAATTATCGGCAGCCAAGGGCCAAAGACTTTGGGTATTGTTTATAAGAACTGTTGGTTAATTGACTTGAGTTGTGACTCTGGGTTGAGTCACAACTTGAGTTGTGGGGCTGAAACTGACTGCACACTTGCCCAGGGTGTCATTACAAATGCAGAAGCAGCCACCATTCTCAAATTTGGCCATTTCCCCCATGATCGGGAACACTGCGACCAGTCATTCCACAACCCTCCCAACCTCACACATGGGCGTGACCCACTTTAAAACGCTGTCCTTGATGGTATTGAACATGTATTGATGGATCTGCTCTTATCTGGACAATTGTAGAGTATTCCATCATAATCGCAGATGGTAGAAAAACTTTGGGGAGCCAGGCAGTGAGTTATTCACCACTGTATTCCTCTGACTGGCTCTTGTAGCGACAGTAGCTAGTCCAGTTAGGCTTCTGATCACTGGTAATCCTCAAATTGTTGATAGCGGGAGATTAGGTGATCATAATATTATGGAAAGTCATCTCTTGTTGAAGATAGTCATTGCCTGGCACTTGTGTGGCACGAATGTTATGTGTCACTTGCCAGCCCAAGCCTGGATATTGTCCAGGACTGCTTCAGTATCTGAATTACAAATGGTGCTGAAAATTCGCAGTCGTCAGCAGACATCCCCACTTCTGACCCCAAGATGCAGGAAAGGCATTGATGATGAAAGGCATTGATGACGCAGCCCAAGCCTGGATATTTTCCAGGTCATGCTACATTTGGACATGGACAACTTCAGTATTGGAGTTGCAAATGGTGCTGACCATTGTGCAGTCATCAGCGAACATCCCCACTTCTGACCTCATGATGGAGGGAAAGTCACTGATGAAGTAGCGGAAGATGGTTGGGCCTAGAACACTACCCTGAGAAACCCCTAAGCTGATGCCCTGGAGATGTGATAACTGACCTCCAACAACCACAACCATCTTCCTTTGTTATTGAACCCATATAGTGGAAATATACTTCAGGTTACAGGGATGATAATCTCCACATCGTTCCTCAGGTAAGTTTTGCTTTTTGTTCTGAAGTGATGATGTTTATAAAGTCTTTGGTTTTCAAGCACTGAACCCTCCCGCTTTCTGGGAGACTTTTTCAGTTCCAACTCATTGCCAATACATTGATTACTCACCTTTGTCCTTGTTCTTTTCTTTGCCCAATGAGTCCAATTTCCGTCTTAATGACTTTTTCCGCTTTTGTCCATCTGTAAATAAAATAACAAAATTTAAATTATTGAAACAATGATTGAAGTTACGTGTTCAGGAATTTAAGGACAAACTCCAGAAAATATTTAAGTCATTACGTGATACAAAATACATAACAAAACATTTTAAGTTCAAACAAAATTAGGATCTGTGCAATGTTTTGAGTCTTTTCTTCCTTCCTTACTCTAGATTTTTTGGCTTTCATATTTTATAATTATTTTCACTGCCATCGCCCTTATGTGAACTAGCCTCGATATCCATGCAGATTACAATATGGCCAGGATAGCGTGACAGGATAACCTTCTGCTAATTTAGGCTTAAACAGTCACTCCCTCCACCACCAACTGCAAAATACAGTAACAGAATATCATTTATGACTTTGACATAAGCCATTTCGGTACTGTGGCAGGGATGGAAACCAAACCAGAGAAAGTCAAATATATTCTCAGAAAGATCGGCAGTTTTGGGAGGTATCTACACACTTATGGACATTGGAAAGAAAAGGGAGGTTTGGAGGTTAGAGGGATCAAGATTTTTTTTTTCCCCCAGGAGGGGTGAAGGTGGCACCTAACGGAGAGAGAATCATCGAACCCTACAGTGCAGAAGGAGGTCATTTAGCCCATCAAGTCTGCACCGACCCTCTGAAGCAGCACCCTACCTAGGTCCACTTCCCCACTCTATCTCCGCAACCCCACCCGGCATATCCTTGGGCAACTTCTGCTAACGTAGCACACCCCAACCTTCTAAAGGACTACTAGGGAAAATTGTTTGCTTGCTAGCAATGCCCACACCTCAGGAACAAATAAAAAGAATGATTTGAACGACTGGAATCATCCTGCACTATTAAAAGGACATTATCTGCAGTCTAGAAGGAGTATTACAATATCACACATCAAGATTCCATTTCGGGCTCTGATAATCATATTTAATCATAGCTACAACAGTAATATACCACAGTTCCAGGGAAGCAAAATGCTCACCACATCTATTTCTATTAGGTTGAATGAACATTTATGCACTCAGTAGTTCTTCTCTGCTTCTAACTACTGTGGGAACAACATGGGTCCCACCTAGTCGATTCAAACACATTCTTTCAGATTTGAGCATCTCAACTTATTTTAAATACCTTTTGAGATGAGTAGCCAAGATTTCCTAGGCTACTACCAGCTGACCTGTCAGTTAAACACAAAAGTCAACTGCTCACATTATTATATTAGGTATGAATTACATGGCTCAGTTCCTGCCTCAAACCTGTAACTATGGATAAACCAAACATACTTCAATACTTGTACTGATTTATGGGACATCCAGTGACGGGGATGTGCTCAGCCGTCGCAGATCAGATGGCACTCCTCCGAAAGACAAGAAAATAGGCACGTTTAGCAGAAATTAGCCCACAAAAACTGAACTAAAACATCCCCTCAACCTCAACAATACAAAGAACAGCAAAGATGCCAGGAAGCAGCAGTTCCTGAGGCCACAGAAACACCAGAAAGGGCAGGAGCAGCGAGCAAGTGGGTCAGCGGACTCACAAGCCACGGGGTCCCCGGCCACTCCCAAGAGAGAGAGACCCAAAAAACATGCTTCCCCATCCTCCAAGAAGATGGATGGAAGACATTCCTCACTAGAGAACTGAAAGAGATGAAGGAAGACAAAGACAGAAATCAAGGCAGCAGCAGAGGCACTGAGGAATATGATAAATGAACTGGAGAAAGTCTCGACGGACCAAAGCAACCAAATCACCACCCTGGAGGCTGATGGAGACTCAGGGCAACCTGAAAGGGAAGGCGGAGGACCAGGAAAACTGGTCGAGACGCCTGAACATTAGGATAGTGAGCCTACCAAAAGGGATTGAGAGCAGAGACCCAACCAACTATGTGGCCCAGCTGCTGGAGTACCTAGTGGGGAGAATCAGCTTCCTGAAGCCTCTGGAGATCAACAGGGCCCGTGGGTTGCTCCGGCCGAAACCCGAGGCGGGGAGCAGCCATGAGCAGTCATTGCCAAGTTACACCATTACTAGGACCGGGAAAGGATCCTTCGCTGGGCCAGTCAAACGAAGGCTTGCAGCTAGGAGGGACACAAGATCAGAGTCTTTCAGGACATTGGGGCAGACCTGGCAGAGCGCCGGGCAGAATTTAACAGGGCAAAGTCAACCCTGTATGGGAACAACATCAAATTCGGGATGTGGTGCCGAGCCAGGCTCTGGGTAAAGTACCAGAACAGAGAACATTATTTTACTGCCCCATGAGTGAGAAGAGGGGTCCGCGACGTATCTCCCACTGGAGAGAGAAGGCCTGTGGAGGGAAGGGGTGGGAGGGGGACACACTACTGAAGGGGGTGGGGGGGGGGGGAAAGAGAGAGGAGAGAAAGGGAGTAGCAGAGGGAGAGGGAAACTAGACAGCAGGGAGAACAGAATGGCAGGTGGAGGGCGTGGTGTTTTGACTGGCTTCCATAGGCCACTTGTGAAACATGGAACAATATGGCACCACAAGCAGACACTTTGGAGGGTCCTTGAATGTAGAAAGACCCCAGAGTGCAGGAGCTCACCTACATGATGTACACACAGTTGGTAGCCATGTTGGATGACCCCTGGACAAAGAAACCCCAGAGCGCAGGGGCCTGGCCTCATGGTGAGTACGGGGAGGGGAGGGACGCCAAAAATCCCCATCAAAATAGTCATCTGAAAAGTTTGAGGACTTAACGGCCCAGTGAAAAGTTCCAGAGTCTTCGTCCACCTGAAAAGTCTGAAAGCTGACATAGTTTTCTTCCGTGAGACGTACCTCAGGGAGAAGGACTGGCTGCGGGAAAGAAAGGGATGCCTGGGATGGACTTACCATTCATGTTACAGGACAGAAGCTAGGGTGGTAGCCATACTACAGAGAAAGAGGACTGCATTTAACATGACATGGATGGTTACGGACCCAGGGGGACGGCATGTCATGGCCAGTAGTGTCCTGGATGGGGCACCAGTGGACCCAGAGCCGGGATCGAACCTGGCACCTCAGCACTGTGAGGCAGCAGTGCTATCCACTGCACCACCGTGCTGTCCTAGCCAGCGATCTTCTAATGGCAGTCTTCAACTAGATCCTGCAGGCTGTAGAATGCTCTCTGCTAAGTCATTTTCACCTTAACAATCAGGATCTTCACATTGAGAATTCCCCTTCTGAGGTCGGCTCAGTGTTGACAAGCCTCCCCCAGACTCTAAATTTATAAGGAAAATAAAAGATTCCGCTTGTGTCCACCCGTGGGCAATCTGGATCCCCAGATAGTGAATTTGCATTGAGCTTGCTCTGCCCCTCTCCCTTTCGGGTTCACCGTGAAGAATTCACTCTTGCTCAGATTGAGCTTAAAGCCCGAGAAGGCTCGAAACTCCCTTCAGAGCTTCATGATTCCTTCCATGCTGCTGGGCAAGTCCGACATGTAGAAGAGCCGGTCATTCACACAGAGTGAGACTCTGTGCTCTCTGTCTCATCTATGGATTCCCTTCCAGATTTCCGCCACTTTGAGGGTAATCGCCAACAACTTGATTACCAGGGAGAGTAGGAGTGGGTCAGTGGGCATACCTGCCCCTGTGCAGTTGGAAGTATTCAGAGCTATTGATGTTGTCCGTATGCACATCATGGGGAATTTCACACGTGAGGTGAACCCTGTCCACAGCCCAAACCACTCTAATGAGGTACTTCCACTTGACTGTCAAAGGCCTTTTCTGCATCCAGAGAGATGACCGCCTCTAGTGTTCTCTCCCCGGATGGCATCATTAGCACATCAGCTAACATCACCTGATGCTTGCTGTTAGCTGTCTACCCTTAACCAAGCCCCTCTGGCCTACTGCAATCACCTCTGGTACGCATTTCTCCAGCCGCTTAGCCAGGAGTTTTGTGAGGATTTTTGCATCCACATTAAGCTGCGAAAAGGGTCTGGAGGAGCCACATTTGGTTGAGCCTTTGGCTTGGGTATCAGCGAGATTGAGGCTTGAGTTAGCATTGGAGGCAAGATGCCCCTCAGTAGCAAGTCTGAACATCTCTCTCAAGTGCAGGGCCAGTGCCGTTGCAAATTGTTTGTAGAAGGCCACTGGGAACCTGCTGGGTGCCGGCGCCTTCCTGACCTGCATGGAGCTGATGCTCTCCAAGACCTGTGGCAGTTCTAGTGGGGCTTTCAGCCCCCTCTTCCTTTCAGGATTGGTATGTCCTGTCCTTCAACGAACTGTTTCATTCCTGAGTCCCGATTGGGGGCTGGGAGGTGTATAGCCCCCCCGTATAAGGCCTTGAATGCTTTGTTCTATGTTGGGGATTTCTGCCATGGTCGTCTTTACAAATTCCGTGTCACCCCAGTAGGGCATGTGACTGTTTGATCCTGGCACTGGGTCACTTTCCGTGCGGAGTTTGCACATTCTCCCCATGTTTGCGTGGGTTTTGCCCCCACAACCCAAAGGTGTGCAGGGTAGGTGGATTGGCCACATTAAATTGCCCCTTAATTGGAAAAAATGAATTGGGCACTCTAAATTTAAAAAAGATAGCTGGCTACAAAGACCACTACCACAGCAGTGAAGATCCCCAAATATCTCACACCCAGTTTAATCCCCATTATTTTGATCCTTCCCCTTTCCCGGTGTGTCTGTCTGGTGTGTATGTGGGTGGAGGGTGGGACGCTGTTTTGGGGAATAGTTAGACTAGTAGATCAGTGTTCCCTTATTTCCATTGAATGTTCTTCAATCACTCTCGTTATAAACAAACAGTTTTTTAAAAATGTTTTATTCACAAATCTGGTGCCTGTAACTCATTGGAGCAGTCAAGGATCAAAGATCACAGAAAAGTACTTAAACTATTGGTTAATTCACTTATGTTGGGACTCCGGGGTCTGTGGGCTGGAATTGACTGCGCACTCGTCAAGGTGTCTTAATACCAGGTCAATGGTGACACTACTAATTGGACCCATCACTGGTTTGTTCTGTATCTATCCACAGTGATGAGTGAGGCTTAACCATTGCCGATATAAATCGGATGGAAAATAGAGTATAGATTTGGGATGGCAGTCACATCTCGTAATAGCTATCCATGTGCAGCAGATTTTGGAGATTATGCATTAGCATCTTGGCAGGAAGGGTCTAACACGCAGAGAGACATGATTGTCTGCCCATATGAGAAAAGGGACCATCCTAAAGCAACATATGCGTTTAATTAGACATGATCAAATTGCACAAGGGAGGTTGTTAGAGCTGACCTAAAGCCAACACAAACTGCATATATAGAAGGGGAATACTGCATTGTCACCATGGAAAATGAATATAATTATGGATATGAAAACCATACCCTGGTCCCAAAGGAACCTTTTTTTTAAACCCCAGAGACATCGGTCAGAATAGATGACAAGGCGTTGATAAATATTTACAATCGTAAAAACACAGAAATTGATGTAAAAGATAGAATGATGGAACAATTAGAGGACTATGTGCAAAGATTAGGCTATAATGTCCCACAGCTGCCCGACCAACTGAAAGAATTAACAGAGAGCACTGCTAAATCCCAGGAAGTGTGTATCCGTTTGCAGCAACATAACAAGTACATTCATGAAAATATTGATGATATCAAGATTACTACATGGTGAGAGGATTTATGCAACTGAGGCATGAATGTGAATATTCACCCACTGATTAGGATTATATCACATGTTAAGTTTTCATTCAATTACTGCTCTGCTACTTAATTACTACATCAACAATTGCTCTTATGAGTAACTGCAACCTTTATGAGCTTTGAAACGGTTATGATCCCAGTGTGTGTTATTGCTGGTTAAGCCAGATCACAGAGTGAAACCCGGCTTGATAGATCCTCGGCGGAATTCTCCGTTTCAGAAACTAAGGGCGCGATTCTCCCAGAGAGGGAGAAATCGTAAGGCTGGCGTCAAATCCGGGCGAGTTTGACGCCAGTCTCCCCCTCCCCGACCGGGAACCGATTCTGGTCCCCGGTCGGGGCTAGCATGCCGCCGCCGTAAACTCCGGCATCGCGGGCTTAACGAAATTCGTTGAGCCCGCTTGCCAGGGTTTGCGCCGGCTGACGCGTCACATGACGTCAGCCGCGCATGTGCGGATTGGAAGACTCCAACCCGCGCATGCGCGGATGACGTCATCGCGCATTTGCACGAAACCCGCGCATGCGCGGGCCGGGACGGCCCTCAGCCGACCCGCGAAGTGATACAGCGGGGCGGCGGAAGGACAAAGAGTGCGCGGGTATCGGACCCGCTGCCCGCGATCGGTGCCCACCGATCGCGGGCCCATGGCACCCTTGGCACGGCCGTGGTACAGCCGTGCCAATCGGTGCCATGGTTTTAAAAATCGCCACTTTACGACCGTTTTTACGAACGGCTAGACCAGGTGTGTTTGCCGTTCATAAAAATGGACGTAAAGGGCTTGGAACTCGGCCCATCGGCCAGCTGAGAATCGCTGCTGGCCGTAAAACAACGGCGGCAGCGATTCGTATCGGGAGTCGGGCGTGGGGGGAGAATAGCGGGAGGGTGTCAGACTGGCGTGGCCGTAAAATTTTACGAACCCCGCTATTCTCCGCACCGTCTTGAGTGCGGAGAATTGCGCCCTAAGTGTTGACGCCTGGACTGAATCTGTGGACTTCTATGACAGCAAAATTG
The DNA here is from genome assembly GCF_902713615.1 of Scyliorhinus canicula. Classification (NCBI taxonomy): domain Eukaryota; kingdom Metazoa; phylum Chordata; class Chondrichthyes; order Carcharhiniformes; family Scyliorhinidae; genus Scyliorhinus; species Scyliorhinus canicula. The sequence goes on along the minus strand of NC_052152.1, from coordinate 102,083,857 downwards.
GTGCTATTCACAAAGCAATTCATTAACCGTTAATGGGCTAGCACCAGCGCTACATGGAATACGATCAATTCCATTGGAAAACTGTGTCCAATTCGCCGGAGTTGGGATTGACACTAGAGAGGCTGGCAAGCTGCAGCCGCATTCAAGAACTCCACTTCCCACACACACTCATCATAGCCAACAAGGTGGCAGCAAGAATAGCGACACCCCGATTCACTGATGCTGAATGGTAAACCCTGCTGGAAGCGGAGGAGTGGTGGGCTACCCTGTACTCTGAAGTGGGAAGGAGGTTGCCACCCATGACCATGCACTGGGCCTGGGTGCAGGTGAGAGAGGCCACAAGTGCGGCAACACCAGCAGGACCAGCCAGCAGTGCCATAAGAAATTGCACAACCTCATCAGCAGCCAGGGTGAGTAGGCAGCAGTGCCCTTGGCACTAACCCCTGATCTACACACCCATGACCCCACCCCTCCTCCCCCACCAGGATGGTGACTGGATCATCCTGTACCACCTGCCAGCACCCATACTGGTTGCCATGGCCGGGTGCCCTGGCTAAACAGGCCACCAGCTACCCACCCCTGTGCTGCTCGTGTCCAACCATCTAACACTATTCGTTTTCTGCCAACCATGCATGCCATCCAGGCCAACACCGTATAGGGACGTCCGCGACGAAAGCCTGGGGGTCGAAGGTTTTGGCCATGGGTCAAGGTGTCAAAGGCCTGGGGCAATCTGTATGAGTATTGGCCGAGGCCCATAACAGGGTTGCCGTATCAAAGGCAGCCATGTACCAAGGCAACCTGGATATTGGAGCGGCATTGCAGACTATGGCCCAGTCACAGCGGCCCATGGTAGAGGGCCTTGGTGACATTGCCCGGGCACTGGTCAATGTGGCTTATTCCCAGAGGGAGGTGGTGCAGTCAATATCACAGAGACTCAGAAGGTTGTGGCACAGTCACAGTATGATGTGGCACAGTTCCAGAAGGAGGTAGTTCACTCCGTGAGCTCCATGGCTGTGAGCATTGAGACCCTGGTCAGAACAGGAGCAGGCCTCCAGGACTGGCAACGCCAAGTGGCAGCGGGAGCCTTAGGGTTAGCTACTCTCACACCCCAGTCCCATGGAGGAACCAAAGGCCATTGCCTCAGACTCCCCCACACCCCCCCAGTTGTCCCTGGTGCATCCAGGGAGTGGGGCGAACAGGATGGCACGACGCCACTTGGGACACCTGAGCAGCAATTGGCCCCATTCTGGCCTGGTCGCCCCAAAAGACCGCCGCCAAAAGAAACCCAGGTCTCAGTGTGGGAATTGCAGCAAGTCACCTCCACTCCTGATGTACTGCCTGGGGATCCAACTAGAGATAGCACTCGGGCCCGCAAGGACAGAAAAGTAGATACCAGTTAAGTTGGTATGGGTGCTAGGGCAAAAACCTGGATATGTTCACTAGTTCACAATAAATACATATTCACGTTACAACAATACTCATTGCTCTGCCAGAAGGGCGTGAGGAATGGGCTAGTCTGGGTTGACTGCAGAGGGGGTGCTGGGAGAGGGGGGAGTGGGCATGGACCAGGGACCACATCCAACACCCCAACCAGCCTCAACTCGGCCCCCACCCCATCCACCTCAAGGATTCAGTGAGAAATTGGCCAGCTCGCATGCAGGGATCACCCAGGTGGACAGTGGAAAGTGCAACCATGGGCAGGATTCAGGCATAGTCAAACGATCGTCCCAGAGTGGGCCGTCATCATCCTCCATCCCATGGACCAAACCCACAGTTACTGCCAACACAGAGCCCACACCCCATAGTGTGACAAGAAGGAATCATCGGGGGTTGCAAGAAAGGGGGGGGGGGGGGGGTTGAAGAGGGTGTCCATGCCGCTGGCCAGATGCCCTAATCGGTGAACCTGCAGGTGATTAGATTGTCCTATGCACGTCAGCCTAGGCGCACAAGTTGGCCCAGGTCAAAATCTCCGCTTCCTCTCCACCCAAGTGGTGAAAGCAGATTCAAAAGTACCTTCCTCAAGCAATTGGATATATATTTCAAAATGAAACATTTCCAGATTTGTGGGGTAAGAAAACACAGGGCAGCCGGGCCAATTGGACAGCTCATTTGAAGAGTTGGCACAGACAAGACAGGCTGAATGGCCGCCATCTGCACTGAAAGCTTGTATGATTCTTTGATCTGGACTTCAGAAAGGCCGGAACTGCTCATACTGTTATAATTTCTTTGAAGACTCAGGAAGGCAAAGAGGTCATCCCTTACCTCGCAAAAATACTCCCGACCTCCAGAGGTTCCTGACTGACTGTTCTTTTCAAATATCTGCTGAACTAACAAACAAAGGCGGTCCGACTCATTTAATTCAATAACTAAAAATCACTTTCAGTTTTTGCCTTTAACGTCCTTTAAATTTCACAATATTTGCTCATGTTGCCCCAAACTGAGTGGCCAAGAGAGTTAGCAGTTGGCTGTATTTATGCAAGGCTGCAGTTGCAGATAGGCTGAACAGAACTGCAAGTTTCCTTCCTTCAATTAGATGGCTTCACGGTCACTTTTTACTTAAAGTGACAACAGAAACTAACTGTGATGTACATCCTCAAAGTACAACATGCTTGGTGATTCCCCACATGGCTGCAGAGTTGAGGAAAAGGACAAATGGGGTAGCGCAAGAAAAAATTACACTGACCATTACGGTCCTTAAAACTGCACAGCAGGGAATGACTTGGATCACATTTCGCCCAATTATCCCCACTGACCAGGAAAATTAAGGAAAAATTAAGTAAACAAAAGCAAAAGTTTGAACTTTTAATGGTATATTTGTTTTAAACTGGAAAAGGGGTGGGTGCAAGATTTACATTGCCATCGGCTGCAGAAAGAAGCAACATGAGGGTTGAATGTTTTCCCTGATTTAAGCTTTATTGGTTAATTGTCTATACAAATACATTTCAAAATCATCCTAGTTTTCAAATCCCTCCATGAACTCGCCCCTCCCTATTTCTATAAATCGCCTCCAGTCCCACAACACCCAATTCTCCCCTTGCCCATTTTTTATCCCAATTTTAATCCTTCCACCATTAGTGGCAGCTGTGCCTGCAGTTGCTTAGTCCCCAAACTCCAATTCTCTTCCGAAACCAGGTCATCTCTCTTCCTCCTTTTAAGTCACCTCTTAAAATCCCTGCCCAAGCTTTTGGTCATCTACCCAATATCTTATATGGTTCGATGTCAATATGGTTCAATGTCAATTTTTGCTTTATAACACTGTAAAGAAGTGGGTAGCATGGTTGCACAGTGGTTAGCACAGTTGCTTCATAGCTCCATGGTCCCAGGTTCGATTCCCAGTTTGGGTCACGGTCTGTGAGGAGCCTGCAGGTTCTCCTCCTGTCTGTGCGGGTTTCCTCCGGGTGCTCTAACTTCCTCCCACAGTCCAAAGATGTGCTGGTTAGGTGGAATGGCCATGCTAAATTGCCCTTAGTGTCCAAAAAGGTGAGGTCGGGCTACAGGGATAGGGTGGAGGTGCAGGCTTAGGTAGTGTGCTCTTTCCAAAAGCCGGTGCAGACTCAATGGCCTCCTATAACTCGGCCTCGAGTATATGCACGTATAGATATAAAAGCAAGGCTATCCTGCATGTTATAAAGATGAATGGTACCTCCCAATCTTTATTCCACGGGCCTTTTTTAAACGGGTAAACAAGGTGACCTCTGGCTTTGTATGGGAAGGCAAGACCCCGCGAGTAAAAACGGGGATGCTGGAGCGTAGCGGGAGGAGGGCGGGTTGGCGTTGCCGAACTTTAGCAATTATTATTGGGTGGCAAATATAGCTATGAAGCCATGATTAGGAAGTGGGTGGTGGGGGGGTGTCAGCGTGGGAGCAAGTAGAGGCGGCATCGGGGGGGGGGGGGGGGGGGGGGTCAGCGTGGGAGCAAGTAGAGGTGGCATCATGTAAGGGTATAGGTTTGGGGGCATTGGCAACGGCACTTCCACCATTCCCGCCAGCAAGGTACTCCACCAGCCCTGTGGTGGTGGCGGCTCTGATAGTCTGGAGGCAATGGAGGAGACATGTGGGAGCAGAGGGAGCATCTGTTTGGTCTCCAATCTGCAATAATCATCAGTTTGCCCCGAGGAGGCTGGATGGAGGGTTTCGGAGATAGCAAACAGCAGCAATTGAGAGGATGGGAGATCCAGTGGCGGACTGGCCAGGGTGTCAGCTTGCCCGATGGCAAGTGGGCCCCTGATGAAGTAGGCTCCCTCTATCAAATAAAAATGCAATAAAGAAACAAACACAGACAACTGTTTCAGTAATAAAAAGGAAGAAGAAAATAAAAAGAGAACAGGACACAAATAAGCAGTGCATGAAAAGGAACGAAGCAGGGGAGGTAGTGGAAGGATGTGGAATAGGGGGGCCCGGATCGGGCATAATTAAGGAAATTCCATGTTTTCAGCAAGAGTGTGTGAATTTAAAGATAAAGTTACAATTCGTGATTTGAGATGGTCGGCAACTTCAAAGGATATCAAGCAGTCGTCTTGGTTCAGCCGGTACATCGGTCCGGGGCCCGGAGAGCCAAGAAGGTGCCCGTGAATCTCTGAAGGGCCCTTAAAAATTATAATTAATTAGATAAATAAATCTCCAACTTCTTTCCTGAGATTTGTATTCTAACTTAATAAAATATAATTGTTTTTAAAAAGAGCAATACCAGATAAAAATGTAATAAAGAAACAAACAAATAATCACTCAGTATATGATGGAACGAAGCAGTGTTAAACGGATGTGAAAAGGAGTGGAGGGGGGGCTGGTTCACCCGGGTCGGACATAGTTGGAAATCCACATTTTCAGCAAGTGTGTGTGAATTTAAAGATAAAGTTACAGTTCGTGATTTGAGATGGTCGGCAACTTGAAAGGATATCAAGCAGTGCATAGGGTCGTGAGGTCACCGAAAAGGAGAAGCGGTACCTTTGACCGTGAATCATGAGGTCAAAGATATTGAAGTGATAAGCCATGATCGGTAAACTCAAAGGGTTGCGATTTGTAACACTACACTGGTATCAAACTGGACATGTTAACTTTGGTCGTGGGACCATTCTTAATGTCTTACTATAGTCGGACCAAACTTCTAAGTTTCAACAGTTGTCTCAGTTGCTTGCTGGTGTGAACACTGGACAGTGGATTGTCTCCTCTTCTGAAGCTGCATAGGCCACAGTAGTATTGACTAATAAACATAGCCTATTGAAGTGTAAGTAAGTTATTTTATATTTTTTATCAAGTAGGGGTTTATCTGGCGTTCCTTCAAGTTATTCTTGCAATCATCAATATTCATTTTGCCCAAAGTGGGCTATTTTTAATTAAGTTTTTATTTCAGGAATATTACCCCTACCAGCATGGAAAAGAAAAAGCATAAATCTGGGACACTAAAGCGCAAAGAACAAAAAGCAGAAAGGAAGGAATCAGCCAAGCGATGCAGGCCTATTACAGAGTTTATAATACAACAAGCACAATCCACATCAATATCCAGTTCTGCAACAAATAATCAAGAAGCAAGAAACAATGCTCATGGTGATGATGCAATGACATGCGAGTTACAAGAACAGAGAAGAGCTACTTTGAATGTAGAGACAAATACAAGTGCATCCATTACTAATCAACCCAGCCCCAATATTTATTCTGGCTTCCTTGTTCCGGTATCTGTACTGCCTGTAATTGCAACATCTGAACACATAGCTTCAACTAGTGACAGGGAATCAGATATTCCTTCAAGCATAAATGACTTGGTTTCTGAAGCATATCCTGTAAATGAACCTACGCAAGAAAATGAAAGATCAATTACTGTAATCTTCCAATATCCATCACGAGCAAAGCTAAAACAGTTTTTTGCTGAACATCCACTTCAGCCACTTGATGATCTGCCATTTGATGCTCGTTTGTATGAGAGGAAAATTATGAATGACTCAGTCCCAAGAAAATGGCTAACATATAACAAAGAAAATAGATGCTTATATTGTTCATACTGCTTAGCCTTTGAGTTTCCCAACACTTGTAATCCATCACCCTTTGTACGTGGCTTTAGTGAATACAGGCGTATTAGCCAGAGCTTGACTTTACATGAATCGACAACAACACGTCAGAAATGCTCAGCAATATATCAGTGTGGTTAATGATGGCACCTTAGATAAATTTTTTGCAGCATCACTAATTAAAAGGAATGAAGAATGGAAGCAGAGAAGTATTGTCATGAGGATTACAGTCATCATAATGATGTTAGGCAAGCAAGTACTTCCTTTTCAAGGTCACAGAAATGAATCGGCCTACACTCTAGATAATGAGGTTCTGAATCATGGCAATTTTTTAGCTACAGTGCAGTTGATGGCAAAATATGACCCCATTATGGCAGCTCACATTTCTGCAGTGCAGAACAAGTCTAAACAAAGAATCAAACGATTAGAGCAAAAAGGAAAGGCTCAAAGTAAAGGCTGTGGTGGACTTGTTACATACCTGAGTAAAACAACTATAAACATGTTAATCAAAATTATGAAGAATATGATAGAAGAATTAGTCATGAAGTTTCTCAAGCAAAATATTATTCTATTCAGGTTGATTCAACACAAGATCATTCATCCATCGATCAGTTTAGCATTATTATTCGATATGTGCTTAAAGGTATTATCTGTGAGCGACTACTTTCAGTTGTGCCAAGTAATGATGGTACAGGACAGGGACTTTTTGATCTATTGAATGACACATTACAGCATCTTAAAATTGACCCCCAAAAATGTTTATCTGAAAGCACAGATGGCGCTGCAAGCTACCATGGCCAGTATAATGGTTTATAAAGTAAAATTGCTGATGTGGCTGATCAACAGGTTCATATATGGTGCTATGCCCATGTCTTGAATTTGGTGATAACGGAAACAACAAAATGTTGTGTGCCTGCAGTTTCTTTTTCAATTTGCTCCAGAATATAGCAACTTTTGTGAAAGCATCATACAAGAGAATGGCTGTGTGGATAGAAGTTGTTGGAAAACATCTAGGACAAGAAAAAAATTAAACGATTAAAGCTAATTGGTGAGACCAGATGGTCAGGAAAATCCAATGCAGCAACAACTATATTTGGACGTTTTGATGATGCCGCTGCCAGTACTTTCGTAAATCTATTGACATGCTTATCAATGATACAAAATTCAGAAAAGTTTGATGCAAAAACAAAACATGAAGCAAATGTTTTACTTCAAAGTCTTCTAAAGTTTGAAACCATATTGACAGCATTTACTTACTTGTAGATGGAGCAGCACGGTAGCCTTGTGGATAGCACAATTGCTTCACAGCTCCAGGGCCCCAGGTTCGATTCCGGCTTGGGTCACTGTCTGTGTGGAGTCTGCACATCCTCCCCGTGTGTGCGTGGGTTTCCTCCGGGTGCTCCAGTTTCCTCCCACAGTCCAAAGATGTGCAGGTTAGGTGGATTGGCCATGATAAATTGCCCTTAGTGTCCAAAATTGCCCTTAGTGTTGGGTGGGGTTACTGGGTTATGGGGATAAGGTGGAGGTGTTGACCTTGGGTAGGGTGCTCTTTCCAAGAGCCGGTGCAGACTCGATGGGCCGAATGGCCTCCTTCTGCACTGTAAATTCTATGATCTATTCTATGAAACTACAACCCCGTTATCAAGTTATCTACAGACAAGTGGTTCAGATATGTATACTGCATGGAGTTTGGTAGATTCAGCTGCAACAAAGTTTAAGGAACAGACAAGAACATTTGATAACGTTCACAGCAAGGCTTTGGAATTTGTAAATAAATGTAATGACAGGATTTCACAGATGAATATGGATGAAAATCAAATATTGGAAATTGATGCATTGGAAACAGCATTGCCAGTTAAGAGGCAGAGGAAGAAGAAAAGAATGACAGATGAGCTTATTGATGATGAAAGAAATTCCTCAGATTCTCTCGCTGATTTTCGAGTAAATGTGTTTAACCTAATAATGGATCGCATTGTCCAGTCGATTTGTACAACACAAACAGTTGTATAAAGATTTGTCCTGCTTGGACCCAGCAAAGTTTAAAACTATTGCAGAGAAGGGCCTTGAAGATGAAGCATTGGAAGGTATTATTAAGCTGTTTCCACAAATCAGCAAAGATCAAGTAATATTGGAATTGTTTTCTTTTGCTTCAAACTTTGATGTATTAAAGCTATTGCTTAATGGTGGTGAGAATATGGATTCCAGTTGCAACAATTGTAAAATTTGCAGCACTTGCCCATCATGTGTATTACAAATTCTGGCATCCAACAGACTTCATGACAAGGCATATGATAACCTTTATGAACATTATAAAGTCATCTGCACACGATCAGTTACTCAAGACCAATGTGAGAGGACATTTTCAAAGCTAAAGATCATAAAGACAAGGTTAAGAAATTCGCTGTCTGAGGAAAATTTGGAATCATACATGTTGCTCTCCATTTAAAAGGAATTGTTAGATGAATTGGATGCAGAAGCAATTATTGGCAGATTCGCACAATCATCTAGCGAACACAAACGATTGCTCTTAATATAGTGGACTGCATGCAATGCTCTATTGTGCTTTTGAACTATCTGTTATGTGTAAATTGTGCAGTAAACTATCTAAAAATATCAACCAATTACTTAAAATTTAAAAAAATAAAAAATTAAATTATAACATTCTGTATTTACATTTGGTATCTACTGCCAGTAATATGTACAGTACATGTACACTGTAATTACTAAGAAATACACCTTTTTTCCATGTATTTTTTGAAAATTTTATTTATTCGTTATGAAAATTAAATGATAGCATTGTAGTTGTGGGTGGGCCCTCTTTGTCTCCTGGCAACCAATATTTTTAGACCCAGTCCGCCACTGGGGAGATCTGTTCATAGAGGGAGTTGGAGGAGAAATTTCAATTGACGGGACGGAATTAGTTTAGGTACCTGCAGGCGCGGGACTTCCTACGCAGGCAGGTCTCAACCTTCCCGCTCCTACCACCAAGAGGGAGACAGGATAGGGTATTTTCCAGAGTATGAGTGGGAGAGGGGACGGTTTCGGACATTTATAAAGAACACATGGGATCAGAGGAAACGCAGACCGAGGAGCTGAAACACAAATGGGAAGAGGAGTTAGGAGGAGAGATAGAGGATGGTCTCCGGGCGGATGCGTTGAGTAGAGTCAACTCATCCACATCATGTGCCAGGCTCAGCCTGATACAATTTAAGGTCATTCACCGGGCACACATGACAGCGGCCTGGATGAGCAGGTTCTTTGGGATAGAAGGCAAGTATGCAAGGTGTGCGGGAGGACCAGAAAACCATGTTCATATGATCTGGGCATGCCCCAAGCTTAGGGGATTCTTGCAGGGATTTGCGGATGTCATATCCAAGGTGTTAAAAACAAGCGTGGCACCGAGTCCAGAAGTGGCGATTTTCGGAGTGTTGGAAGATCCGGGAATCCAGGAGGAGAAAGAGGCAGACGTTCTGGCCTTTGCCTCCCTGGTAGCCCAGAGACGGATACTATTAGCTTGGAGGGACACAAAGCCCCTGAAGTCAGAGACCTGGCTCACTGACATAGCTAGCTTTCTCGGTCTAGAGAAAATCAAGTTCGCCGTGAGAGGGTCAATGTCAGGATTCATCCGAGGTGGCAGCCGTTCGTCGACTTCTTTAGAGAAAATTAACTGTCAACAGAGGGGTGGGGGGGGGGGGGGGGTGTTTAGTTTAGATTAGAGTGTAAGAAAGGTGGGACTTGTGAGGGAGGAAGATGGCCTTTGCACTATGTTTATATTTGTATGTACACGGTTTCTTCTGTTATTGTTACAAAATCACAAATACCTCAATAAAATATGTTTTATAAAAAAAAAGACGAATGGTTGGACTTTTAATTAATCATAACTAATTAAATTACTCCCATCTTTTGGAATGCAAAAACACATTCTGGGTTACGGTTTTGGTCAAAGGATCATAATGAATTACTATATCACACTCTGTTAATAGGCATAAGGTAATGACTCAGATGAAAGCTATATTTCCTCCAAGATTGAACTAAAAATTGTGGTCATATCTGTCCATATTTAACGCTACCAGTGTTGTATTAGTAAAAATAACTTCAGCGAATTCTTCAAGCTGGATATTTTAAAGCAGAATTAGTGACTTAATTATAAGGCAGATACTTGATATAAGACAACATCATTGTTTCCATAATCAGGACAGAAGCGAGGACCTTATCTTTTCAAAGCCAAAAATTATGTTTAGTCCTTCACTCAATAACGATGCCACAAAATGTTACATTCACATCAGGAATTGGCCAAAATTTTACAGTTTAGAAACATATTTTTAAGGTCATTGTTAGGATTGCAGTCAACGTTACTACGGGGCAGGAAGATCCCAGAATGGAACCCTAGCTCAGAAGACCATAACGTTGACTTTATTTTTTAAGACAACGTGGATGTTACAGGACTGCACTTTAGCTTTCAACATAAAAAACGTTTGACTATAATGCAATACTCCAATCGCCCTCATCTTCACAAATGTACACAGATTTTAACACCGGCTACAAAATATATTTTGCGCCATAAATATTCTTGGTAAACACACAATCTCTTTAAACCCACTGGCTGACTGTCGTCAGACGCACTCCACTCTGAAACCAAGGGGCAGATGCCATACAAGTGAACTTCCGTGGACTTTTCCTCCAATCCCCCCAATCATGAGCCAACTCAACTTGCTGTAATCAGACTTCCAAATGATTCCAAACTCCACTCTCAGAAAGACACACCTTAGAACCTTATTTCAAACAATGCTTTCCCTCAGCTGTTCCCAACAAGTATCTGCTTCGAGGTCTTACAACTCCCATTTCAGTATTTCTCGGTCTTGAATACTTTCAAGCTTTTACACAAAATCTGAAATCCAACCACCAATTGCTTCAACTATCGCTCCACAAGCTGTAGTAGTATCTCACAAACCATAGGATCACTTCAAATATCTTTGACATTTCACAAACTAGCTCCACCTCAGCTCTGTCTTTAACTTCAGTGAATAGTACCCTGTTCCAGTTTCCCCTGTTTCATCAACTTCAGACTTCCTGGGAAAGTCTCTTCCTTCTCTAGTTTTCTTAATGAGCTGTTCTTTAGATTTCTGGCACTTTTTTCCTTGCACCTTATGTCGTTGTATGGCTTTTCTTCTGGAAAAGCTGCGAGGGATGTTCCATCTCTCCCTTCTATTCTGGCTTTCAGTTCAAACTAAACTCAAAAAACCCTTTCCGCTAAAAGTGGCCCCTGGTTGTTAAGTAACAGCTCATTCTTTCTCCAATCTCTTAGTTACTTTGTACATCGTAAACTCTCAACACAATGCAGACGCAGTTTCAAATGAAAACAAAAACTCCCATACATGCAAACACCTTTGTTTGACATGAATCAAACTAGTTTCACCCTTCCTTACACAGAAACACTCAGCTTGGAGGGCCGAAGGGCCTGTTTCTGTGCTGTATTGTTCTTTGTATGAACTCACTTAAATCAACTCCTTATTTCTAACATCCAACAATACAAACATATATCACTTAAATCTACCTCTGATTCTTGACATTAAACTTGCCTTATTAGTCAGTGCATAAGAACAAATAGGTATTGCAAAGAAGATGCATGGGAATATAAGGCGTGCCCATACAAAGCAGACCATGCATAAGGGATGGTAAACAGAAATGGGGCCTCTGCCAAAAAGAATGAAGTATGAAGTTGGTTTCAGATCAGAAGTTGCGACACCTCCTAACTCATCAAATAACAGCAATGAGGGAATTCAGTTTAGGTGAAAAATAGGTGCAAGAGTGAAGAGGAGGAGGAATTTGCCCCAAAGAAAAAGTGCCCAAATCCAAATGTGCCATGAGAACCGGGAGCAGGCGTAATCCTGAAAAGCACAGATCAAAAGGGATCCTTGAAAAAAGACAGAAAGGGTAAATCTGGACTGACACATGAAGGGACAAGGAACCAGACAACAACTATTGCCCATGGAATCACACATTGTTACAAGATAAAGCATTTATGAGAGGAGCGAGAAGCTCTGTTCACTAACACGAACCTTCTGGAATGGAAAACTATTTGCTGATGAGTCATCTTTTGGTCAAGTTTAAGAATGCAAATCATTGCACTCGTGAAAAATTTATAATTCCCTGCTGAATTACTCTGGAAAGGAATACAGCTTGTTGACAGTAACATCAGGATTGCATTTAGCTAGTATTGAATTACCAACATTTTAACAGAGGGCTGTGTTCTCTCTTTTAAATCACAGCAGGATGTAGAACTTGATATGAACCTTCTGTCCTGATATGCATACTAAAAATTTTAATGGTACAACTCCATAAACAGAAGTGAACCAGCCCCCAATTAGCAAGCTCTCAATCTGTGGTAATGACAGAATAAGTACGGCTCAGTCAACTTTAGTTGGAAAGGAGAGACAGTGAACTACTTTGGACCATTCTTGTGTACCGCCTAATGTGATGTAAAAGGAGAAGAGATGCATGGGCAGATGCATGAGCGGGGGCTGTCTGCATGCTATCTTGGATTTGCATTGTGTGGATAGGTAGAAAAAAAACAAGTGAAGCATTCACAAATTCTACCCTATTTAAATATGGACAGTTTGAAAAGAAATCTTGGAGTAAGAGGATATTGCACCAGACAGAAATTAATTGAAAGCGGTCTTTATTCTCAAACATCCCTTTCACAGTCAGAAAAACTTTCACCTTTTGCAAAACAAAAGCAGAATGGACTGAAGTACTCTGGGCAGCCAGTGTCTGTTGTAATTATAGATAATGTGATAAGTAGAACCTCAAGACATCTGGATTTGCAGCATTTATAATTGTTTTGCTTTTTGTTTCAATTTGGACTGATGTGTTTTTACCAATTGAAATTCAGAATTGATAAAAAAATATCTGGATCCAATCATTCACATAAGAACATGGAACGGCCAATTGGTTCATTAAATCTGCTCTACAGTTTTAAAAAATCTTTGAGAACCCTACTTTCAATGTCAAGCCCTTGCCCATTCTTCAGGTTCCTAAAAGAAAATGTCTACTTGCCAGGTATGTTTCACTGTGGGGATGCAGTGGCTGAGTGGTATTATCGATGGACTAATAATCCAGAGAACCAGAGTCATACTCTGGGGACCCAGATTCAAATCCCACAGCTGGTGAAATTTGAATTCAATAAAAATAAATCTGGAATTTAAAGTCTAAAAATGACAATGAAATCATTGTCGATTGTTGTAAAAACCCATCTGGTTCATTAATGTCCTTCAGAGAAGGAAATCTGTCATCCTTACTTGGTCTGGCCTACATGTGACTCCAGATCCACAGCAATGTGATTGACTCTTAAATGCCTGCCGAGATGAATAATAAATGCTGGCCCAGCCAACGACACCCACATCCCATGAATGAATAAAGAAAAAGAAAAAACACCTTCAATTTAGAGTTCAAGTCCACTCCTAATTCAGGCTGACAATTCTGGTGTAGTTGTGAACGAGGAAGAAACATTAAACTGAGGGCTCATCTGCCCCGTCAGTCAAATGGGCATCTGGGGAGAAGCATAGGAGTGAAATCTCTGCTTATACGCGAGCACCCTAAATAAGACCAGATGTTCAATGAATCTCTTTTGCAATTTTACCATTATCTAAAAATCAACAAAAAAAAAAGCAAAATTGGGACATGGCAGCCAACCAATAAAATGGAAGAGACCAGCTAAATCCAGTACAGGACAGCCTATTTTTTCGCAACCTAAAAATCAGAGGAAATAGCTGAATATTTGTGGAGTTAAATCCGGACTTTATTTTTGTCTTAACCGCTGAAAATGAGATGAGCCAACACATCTTGTATTAATACGAAAGCAACATGCTCCAGGAAGAGTAATATCATTCTGGAATGATCTCAGAACTCCATAACCTTGGTCCTCCATTCTTTTTAAAAAGATGCTCAAAGTTAAAGTAGTAAATTTGGTAAATGATCATGGCAGATAGTGAAAATGAGTGTGATTGATTTTGCTGAAGGCTGGCTGCATGAAGATATTGGCTCTTAAGCTTCCACAGAGTGGCAATGTCTGTGGGATTGCCACTCTCACCAGATTTACCTGCGCTGCAATTCCTAAGCCCCTGTCTCCCCCAACCTTCCTAACTCAGGCTGGGTGAGAGAGGAAGAAAGGAGCAGCGAAGCATGCCCCCCCCCCCCCCCCCCCCCAACCCACGACAGCATTGGCATGGAGGAACTGGAGCACAGACAGGCAAGTCACTCTCCCTTTTTATGGCATAGCTGCCGTAATGAGGTGGTCTAATGGGGCAGTTTGGGTGTGGGGATGGTGTGGTGGGGCCACTGGGAGGGGGTTTAGTGTCTGTGCAGGGTGTCTTGTGCTTGGCTGGGTCCGGGTGTTTCAATAGTTACTCTGGAGTTAAAAGCAATTTTTTCCTTCTTACTCTTTCACTATTAGGGTGCAACCAGCCTAGCTTAATTATCCAGAGGAAGTTAGCACTTCCGGACAATTACAAGGTAAACCTTACGTGAGAACTTCTTAGAAGGATTCCCAGCACATCCCTTAAATACGACGTTATGGACGTCTATGCTTTAGCATTTGCTTTTGGGAATATGGCTTGGGCCCATATCACAAGACTTCAAAACAGGAAGAAACATATATGATTTAGCTTGGAGTAACTGAGCCAACTGTCAGAGAAGAGTCTGACTCAAGGAAATATATTTAACCAGCTTGCTGCGACTTTTACTTTATTCCTTTGGTTATATTTAACATTTTCTTAATACAAATTTAGAGTACCCAATTCTTTTTTATCCAATTAAGGGGCAATTTAGCGTGGTCAATTCACCTACCCTGCACATCTTTTTGGGTTGTGGGGGTGAAACTGTGCAACCACTGAGCCACTGTGCCACCCTTTTATATTTGTTACTGCATCTGCAAGCTTCCACTTTTACAATTTGCCTCCCTGTTACTCTGCCTTGTGAAAAAAACATTACTATTTTAAGATATTATGAACTCATAAAAGCAGTAAATAGTCATGTTTGAATTTCATATTCAGAGCAAAATTCCAAATAATTTGATTGTTAAGGTGTTGTGGTAGACTGGAGGAAAATGGTGATGTAGTGGCATTGTCACTAAACTAGTAATCCAGACACCCAGGCTAATGTTCAGGGGACATGTGTTCAAATCCCAGCTGCTGGAACTTAAATTCAAATAATAAATCTGGAATATAAAGTTCAGTAATGGTGACCATGAAAACCATCATTGATTGTCAAGATCCATCTGGTTCACGGATGTCCCTTGGGGAAGGAAATTTGCTGTCCTCGAGTGGTCTGACTACAGACCCAGAGCAATGTGGTCGACTCTTAACTGCTGTTATATTCCCAATGTGCCGCAAAGAGGTATGGATGTGCCACACATTTGGGTTTCTTCCAAACATGATGTAAAGTTCATTCAGGAGATGGAGAACTAAAACATGCACAAAACGCTCCGTTGACGTCACTACAGATTACGTGATGTTCCACAAGCAGGGATATATTACTAAAAATCCTTAAATACATAACAGACCTTTAGTACAAACAACAACTTTTAATGTTTAAGCAACAGATTATACATTAGATACATTACTTTGCAGCATTATCTTTTTACATATACACAATTTAATAAGACAGTCTCTCAGGTGGATATCTATTTCTTTTGGGTTGTACTTGACATACTGGAAACCTGGCTACACGAGACCTTTGAAGTATGATCTTTTTCTTCTGTTGGCAGTATTTCTTGTGAAGTTACTTCAACATCCGTTTGCATTGGCGTTGAAGATTTCCCAGAAACAGAATCTGAATTGGTCTCCATGGTTTTGTCTCTGCTCGGAAGCATCACAGATTTTCTGATGGAAATACTTTGAGAAGTTTCAGAGATTTCACTTTGTGATGCTTGTAGTTGGTCAGTATGATGTCACCAAACTCTCATCATCCAGCTGTCTGGTGTCTGATATTAGACCTGCTTTTGCTAGGAGAACTGCAGGTATCCATTTCTCAATTGTGGTGTAGCTTCTTGCTCATACTCACTCTTCTTGAGTGACTACTAGTTGTTAGAGTTTTGTTCCCTCCTAACAATCAGTGCTTTTGGATGTCATTTGACAATCTCTGACGTATCAGGTGGTATAAAAGGTCAAACTATTTTCTTTCTTTTGAAAAGCAGCATTGCATGCCATTGCATGTATGGTGTTTTGGAATGACATCAAGAAGTTATGCACTTGGCTTGACAACTTACCTTTGTCTTTTGATGCCGCGATTGAGTATTTAAGTGACTGTATGAATTGCTCGGACAATCCAATTACTGAAAGATGGTACGGAAATGTTCTGTATACCATTTCCTTTTAAGTAGTCTTCAAACTCCTTGGAAGTGAACGGAATTCCATTGTCATTGTCACTTAGGATCTCGTCTGGGCTCATGTATCTCTACAGTTGCGATGAAGTCACAGGTACATTATTCGTGTGTGAGAAATATAGGATGTTGACAAAAGTTTCTTCAGGTTCTTGTTAGATTTGTAATGGAAATCTTGACAAAGCATGTTGCTCCAATTTGCAATATGAATATTGTAAGTGTGTGCTGATAATATCAATGACCATCTCTGTAACCTATTAGACGTTAAAGGAGGAATACCTTTATACAGCCCAAGAGAGTGGTGAAACCTTCTTACCCCAAATATGATGTTCAAAGTTTCTTTTTCTAGCCGAGCATAATTCATTGAATTCGAGAAGAAAATGCTATCTGTTGTTCCTATCCTGAAGGGATTATGTGCGAGACAACTGCACCACCCCATAGGGTGACACATCACAAGCAGGTTGCAACTTCAGCTTAGGATTGTAGTGAACCAATAGCTCAGTCTTCTGCTTCTTTTACCTCTTTATACGCATTTTTGCATTCTTCTGTCCTATGCCATACCAGTTTGGCACATAATGTGTGTAAAGGCTTCAATCGCACTGTTAAATTCAGGACAAATTTACCGTAATAATTAATTCATCCCAGAAATGACCTCAGTTATGTCACATTCTGAGGGTGTGGTGCTCATAAGGGTTTTATAATTTTTTCAGCTCTTTGTTACCCAGGTAGTTTATCAATGTCTTGCAAAGTCATACTTTTCCTTTTTAACTCAGATTATGGTTTCATAGATGTTCATGTGTCCCCTGCAAGTTCTTCAAGTGCTCTTGTTTACTTGAGCTGTTAATGACAATGTCACGTGGACAACATTCCACCCCATTTAGCCCATTCAAAAGTTGATCCATGGATCTCTGAAAAAGAGCAGGTGAAGATGCAGATGTTATCCCAGTGGAAGTCTCCTGGAATGAAACCGATCTTTCTGCGTCACGATAGCGAGTAGCAGCTGTGATTGTGCAGCCACATTAATTTGCAAATATGCCGGTAATAGATCTATCTACTGAATTCTGACCTGCAGAAGGTCCAGCAAGTCTTCAATCAGTGGCAGTGAATATTGATCTGCACACAATACCAAGTTTATTATGGTCTTAAAATCTCCACATATCCTTGCTGAGCCATTTTGTTTTAGTTTGGACAAATCTTTCCCATTCTTCTTTGACTTTTGACCTGATGGCGTATGATATGGTTCTGATTTTTAGACATTTGGGTATACTGTCCGGCTCAATTTTGAGATGGACTTTAACTCACATCATTGAGTCCAGTGAGTCTTCAAACACCATATTGTACTTTTCCAGAAGTTGTCATCGGTCTCTCTTTGAATCAACCAATTGGTTCACTCTCCCCAGTTTAGTTTTTCCTTTTCCCAACCATGCTCCAACAAATAAAGCAGGAACATTTTGCCAGGCAACGTGGAGAGGAAACTACTCTGTTAGTCCATTTACTTCCACTTTTACCATAATGTATCCTTTTAGTTGCATAACCTCTTCGTGTACATCCGTAAGTTAACATTTGATGGTTTTAATGGCAGATGCAATATGGCCCTTTTTGCTACAGTTCTCAAGACTTATTTTAGCTATTCCGGCATTCCCCCGCTGAGTAGTCAATTTGTACACATGGATGACATGATTATATTCTTGCTGACTTGGTTTTGGCGGTGTCCATCTTTGGCTCTTCGCTCCAGCTCCCATTTGTGAAGACTCTTTTGCTGCTAGCTCCATTAAAAAAAAAAAATTCATTTACGGGATGTGGGCGTCACTGGTCAAACCAGCATTTATTGCCCACCCATAGTTGCCCTTCAGAAGGTGGTGATGATTAGCTTTCATGAACCGCTGCAGCCCTTCAGGTGTAGGTACACCCACTATGCTGTTAGGAAGGGAGTTCCACGATTTTGCCCCAGTGACAGCGAAGGAACGGTCATATATTTCCAAGTTGGGGTGGTGAGTGACTTGGAGGGGAAACTCAAGATGGCAGGGTTCCCAGGTATCTGCTGCTCTTGTCCTTCTAGATTATAGGGGTCATGGGTTTGAGGTGCTGTCGAAGGAACCTTGGTGAGTTACTGCAGTGCATCTTGTAGATGGTACACAAGGATGCCACTGTTCATTGGGGTGGAGGGTTTCAACGTTTGTGGAAGGAGGAGCAATCAAGCAGGCTGCTTTGTCCTGGATAGTGTCAAGCTTCTTGAGTGTTGTTGGAGATGCACTCATTCAGGCAAGTGGGCAGTATTCCATTACACTCCTGACTTGTGCCTTGTCAATGGTGGACAAGCTTTGGGTGGGGAGGGGGGGGGGGGGGTCAGGAGAGGAGTTACTCACTGTAGGATTCCTAGCCTTTGACCTGCCCTGGTAGGCACAGTATTACTGTGACTAGTGCAGTTCAGTTTCTGATCAATGGTAACCCCCAGGATGTTGGTAGTGGGGATGCAGCGATGGTAATGCCATTGAATGTCAAGGGGCATTAGATCCTCTCTTGGAGGAGATGGTCATTGCCTGGCACTTGTGTGGTGTGAATGTAATTTGCCACTTGTCAGCCCAAGCCTGGATATTGTCCAGGTCTTGCTGCATTCGGTCATGGACTGCTTCATTATCTGAGGAGTCGCGAATGCTGCTGAATATTGTGCAGTCATCCACAAATATCCCCACTACCGACCTTATGAAGGAAGGCAAGTAACTGTTGAAGTAGCTGAAGATAGTTGGGCTGAAGTGGCAATTACTACAGCTGAGTCAAGTTGCTTACAGTAAGAAGTTTCCTCTGAATAGCATTGCTGCGGAGTTCACATACCAGCCTATCATGAAGGATGTCTTCTAGTGTTGTACCAAATATTTTGCTAACCTTCTTAAGGTCACCACAAATTGTAAGATGCTTTGACTTCTTCCTTACTATGGTGATGGAACCAAAACCTTTCTATAGCTATAAATAGTCTTTTTTTATATCTAAATTTAGAATACCCCATTATTTTTTTCCAATTCAGGGGCAATTTAGCGTGACCAATTCACCTACCCTGCACAGCTTTGGGTTGTGGGGGGTGAAACCCACGCAAACATGGGAAGAATGTGCAAACTCCACACGGACAATGACCAGAGCCGGGATCGAACCTGGGACCTCGGCGCCGTGAGGTAGCAGGGGTAACCCACTGCGCCACCGTGCTGCCCAGCTATAAATAGTCTTGGTGAGAAATCCCCTTCTACAATCTTCATCAATTCATTATCGGTTTATCTCTCGGTTTTGCTGGATGGACTAAGTTTTGCAGTAGCATAAAGGTTTTACGCCCTACCGAACTGAGAAGTGTTGCAACCTTTTAAGTCCTCTGGTGTTTGATTCACTATAAGATAAAGTTGAAATCTCTCTTCTTCTGAGTTCTAAGTATTACTGTCTTCATCAAATGCATCAATGGCACGACCTTTGCCCACCGTCTCGCATACAGGCTCCGTCCGGGGTCTATACTTCTTTCAACCTTACCTTTCCTTTTTTCTGAATGCATGAAATAAGAGATCTCCTAATCCACAATACAAAATAATTTTTTCTTTCTTTTGCCTGGACTATGTTTTGTCTTATTTGAGTACAAGCTTGCACAGAATCGGAAAGACTTTTGAATCCCAGTTCCCACAGCCAGTTTCACTTTGCCATGTGCACGGTCCCTGCAGCCTATAGTCTACCCACTTCCAATGAGAAGCAAGTTTTTGAAACATTTGTTCTGCTTATTCATGAGAATGTGCTTCATTTGTTTTCCAAATCTTTTTTTACATTGGCAGCTTTTCCTTCAATTGACATTGGAGTCTGGTGGCAAGAACCTTTGCCTCCACTCTCGTTGCTGTTTTAACTTTTCTCGTCGACAGTTTGTGCGTTTCACCAATTTTCTCTTGCCTCAATCCTTGTTGCCAGTTTTCTTTTTTGTTATTTTCCAAATGTGCCACAAAGATGGGGCAGCACGGTAGCATGGTGGTTAGCATAAATGCTTCACAGCTCCAGGGTCCCAGGTTCGATTCCCGGCTGGGTCACTGTCTGTGCAGAGTCTGCACGTCCTCCCCGTGTGCGCTTGGGTTTCCTCCGGGTGCTCCGGTTTCCTCCCACAGTCCAAATATGTGTGGGTTAGGTGGATTGGCCATGCTAAATTGCCCGTAGTGTCCTAAAAAAGTAAGGTTAAGGGGGGGGGGGGGGGGGGGGGGGGGGGGGGGGGGAAGAGTTGTTGGGTTACGGGTATAGGGTGGATACGTGGGTTTGAGTAGGGTGATCATTGCTCGGCACAACATCGAGGGCCGAAGGGCCTGTTCTGTGTTCTATGTTCTATGTATGGAGGTTCCACACACTTGGGCTTCTTCCAAACACGATGCAAGGTTTGTTCAGGAGATGTCGCTATTCAATATGAAGATGGATCAGTTAGCTCAGTTGGCTGGACAGTTGGTTTGTGATGAAGTGCGAGGCCAACAGCGCACGTTTGATTCCCGTACTGGCTGATGTTATTCATGAAGACCCCGCGTTCCCAAACTTGCCCCTCCCCCGAGTGTGGGGATCCTCAGGTTAAATCACCACCAGTCAGCTCTCCCCCTCAAAGAGGAAAACAGCCTATGGTCATCTGGGACTATGGTGACTTTACTAAGATGTAGAACTAAAGCATGCTCAAACACCCTGCTGACATCACTACAGATCATGTGACATTCCACCAAGACGGTGTATAACTTAATAGATAAAAACCGCCGTATGAAATGGCCTAGCAAGCCACTTAGTTCTTGGGCAATTAGGAATAGGCAGCAAGCCACTCGGTTAAAGGGCAATTAGGGATGGGCAATGTGTGCATCCCATGAAAGAATAAAAACAAAACTAAGTTGTGCATGAAAACATGATGAATCAAATGTTTAAATATAAAAAGAAACTGCTTTTATAAAGCTTCTTTCGTGATCCGAGGGCATTATTAAAGCAGTTAAATGACCAATGAAATTATTTTGTCGTGATTCGTATTGGATTGGATTTGTTTATTGTCACGTGTACCGAGGTACAGTGAAAAGTATTTTTCTGCAAGCAGCTCAACAGATCATTCAGTACATGGAAGAAAAGGGAATTAAACAATTCAAGAAAATACATGAGAATACATAATAGGGCAACACAAGATATACAATGTAACTACATAAGCATTGATGTGGAGATGCCGGCGTTGGACTGGGGTGAGCACAGTAAGAAGTCTTACAACACCAGGTTAAAGTCCAACAGGTTTGTTTCAAACACGAGCTTTCGGAGCACGGCTCCTTCTTCAGGTGAAGAAGGAGCCGTGCTCCGAAAGCTCGTGTTTGAAACAAACCTGTTGGACTTTAACCTGGTGTTGTAAGACTTCTTACTGTACATAAGCATTGGCATCGGTTGAAGCATACAGGATGTAGTGTTAATGAGGTCAGTCAATAAGAGGGTCATTTAGGAGTCTGGTGACAGTGGGGAAGAAGCTGTTTTTCAGTCTGTTCGTGCGTGTTCTCAGACTTCTGAATCTCCTGCCCGATGGAAGAAGTTGGAAAAGTGAGTAAGCCGGGTGGGAGGGATCCTTGATTATGCTGCCCGCTTTCCCCCGGCAGCGGGAGGTGTAGATGGAATCAATATATGGGAGGCAGGTTCGTGTGATGGCCTGGGCGGTATTCACGACTCTCTGAAGTTCCTTGCGGTCCTGGGCCGAGCAGTTGCCATACCAGGCTGTGATACAGCCCGATAGGATGCTTTCTATAGTGCATCGGTAAAAGTTGGTAAGGGTTAATGTGGACTTGCCGAATTTCCTTAGTTTCCTGAGGAAGTATAGGCGCTGTTGTGCTTTCTTGGTGATGGCGTCGACGTGAGTGGACCAGGATAGATTTTTGGTGATGTGCACCCCTAGGAATTTGAAACTGCTCACCATCTCGACCTCAGCTCTGTTGATGCTGACAGGGGTGTGTACAGTACTTTGCTTCCTGAAGTCGATGACCAGCTCTTTAGTTTTGCTGGCATTGAGGGAGAGATTGTTGTCGTTACACCACTCCACAAGGTTCTCTATCTCCCTCCTGTATTCGGACTCGTCGTTATTCGAGATCCGGCCCACTATGGTCGTATCGTCAGCAAACTTGTAGATGGAGTTGGAACCTAGTTTTGCCACGCAGTCGTGTATGTACAGGGAGTAGAGTAGGGGGCTAAGTACGCAGCCTTTCGGGCCACCGGTATTGAGGACTATTGTGGAGGAGGTGTTGGTGTTCATTCTTACTGACTGTGGTCTGTTGGTCAGAAAGTCAAGGATCCAGTTGCAGAGTGGAGAGCCAAGTCCTAGGTTTTGGAGCTTTGATATGAGCTTGGCTGGGATTATGGTGTTGAAGGCGGAGCTGTAGTCAATAAATAGGAGTCTGATGTAGGAGTCCTTGTTTTCGAGATGCTCTAGGGATGAGTGTAGGGCCAGGGAAATGGCGTCTGATGTGGACCGGTTGCGACGGTATGCGAATTGAAGTGGGTCAAGGCGTTCCGGGAGTATGGAGGTGATGCGCTTCATGATCAGCCTCTCGAAGCACTTCATTACAACTGACGTCTGGGCCACCGGGCGGTAGTCATTTTGGCATGTTGCCTGGTTCTTCTTTGGTACCGGTATGATGGTGGTCTTCTTGAAGCAGGTGGGGACCTCGGAGTGGAGTAGGGATAGGTTAAAGATGTCTGTGAATACCTCTGCCAGCTGGTATGCGCAGGCTCTGAGTGCACGATCAGGGATCCCGTCCGGGCCCATCGCCTTCCGTGGGTTCACTTTCAGGAAGGCCAATCTGACTTCGGAAACTGTGATGGTGGGTATGGGTGAATTATGGGCTGCTGGGGCACTCGACAGCGGATTGTTGGTTACCTGCTCAAACCGAGCATAGAATGCATTAAGTTCATCGGGGGAGGGGTGCGCTGCTGCCAGAGATACTGCTCGGCAGCTTTGGTTGCAGCCAATTTGTGCACAGCAAGCTCATCTTTACGCATTCGGAGCTTTGTCTGTGTGACAAAAATGGCAGTGTGTGTAAAGAAAAGTTTTTCAAACTCAGGGTCGTGACCCTCTGATGAGTTGCGGGCAGGTGCTGGGAGGGTCACGGAGCAATCAGTCTCGGAGTTCCCGATCACGGGAGAAGTGCCCAATGGCTGCGGCCGCTTTTCAATACCTTCCGTGATCAGCCTTTAAATACAAAATGATGGAGTCTTCTCATCAGAACTGACGCAGAAAGCAGGTCACGGGTCCAGCACATACACCAACATCACTCGCCCTGTACGTCCGTGCTTTGCACATGACATCACAAAAGAGAGATTCCTCCTTTTGTAGCTACCATAAAGCAAGGAACAGGACTGTAGGAAGAACTAAAGATGGGTCATTTTGTAATAAGGAAGAGAGGGCCAGAGACATAAACAGGTCAGGATCTCACAACTGAATGTGCTGAAGAGTGCTTCTCCGAAGAGGCCATGGCAGGACAAAACAGGCTGGTGTGTGCTTAATGCAGAGCTCAGGGACCTCCGGTGGGCAGCCACAGAAAAAACTGAAATCGGGAACAAAGTAATATAAAAATGATTTCTTGAGGTATGGCTTTGTTAATTGTGCAAATGCAAATTAGAATGCAAAGCCCATGTGTGTTATATGTGGGGAAGTACTGGCAAATGAAAGTTGAAAACCCTCAAAGCTTCAAAGGTACTTGAAGACTATGCATGGTGAGTTAGAAGACACACCACTTGATTTTTTTCTTTTTCCAAAGGATGCAGCGATAACCTAAATCATCAGGTGAAGTCCTTAGCAGAAATGTAACATTGAATGACGTTGTGAGATTGTGAGGGCCAAGCAGGTTTGCATGTCGCATTAAAAGGTAAGAAATAATGGTTGGCTGTGAAGTTCAGCCTGCGTGGATGGTGAAGGTTGGCCAGTAGGTAAAAGTGAGTCCCAGGAAAACAAAGTTTCAAAAACACTGGTGTAGAGGGTCCCCAATAGTTGGGAAACAGTTCTCTACCATCCTGGCACGCAACTCTGCATAAATGTTACTCAAAAGCAAAAGGTAAGCACGCAAAGAGGCTTTTCATTCTTCCAAACGTGTACACTAGTCAACCCCATCCTCCCTCCTCCATCTCTTCTTGGGTGACCACCTTGTCTGAAGGGAAATACCTGAGGTGGAGGAAGATAAGAGGACTCACGGTAGCATGGTGGTTAGCATCAATGCTTCACAGCTCCAGGGTCCCAGGTTCGATTCCCGGCTGGGTCACTGTCTGTGTGGAGTCTGCACGTCCTCCCCGTGTGTGCGTGGGTTTCCTCCGGGTGCTCCGGTTTCCTCCCACAGTCCAAAGATGTGCGGGTTAGGTGGATTGGCCATGCTAAATTGCCCGTAGTGTAAGGTTAATGGGGGGATTGTTGGGTTACGGGTATACGGGTTACGTGGGTTTAAGTAGGGTGATCATTGCTCGGCACAACATCGAGGGCCGAAGGGCCTGTTCTGTGCTGTACTGTTCTATGTTCTATGACTATGAGGAGCAGGCAGGGCAGTGAGATTAATTTGGAATTGATACAAGGCTAGGGGAAAGAATTGAACAGTAGGATTAGTATGGCATTATGAGTGTGAAAAAGGCAATGGGATTAGTTTTAGAATAATACAGGGTAATGGGGAGAGAACGGGATAATGTGATTATAGAACATAGAACAGTACAGCACAGAACAGGCCCTTCGGCCCTCGATGTTGTGCCGAGCAATTATCACCCTACTCAAACCCACGTATCCACCCTATACCCGTAACCCACAAACCCCCCCCCCCCCCCCCCCTAACCTTACTTTTTAGGACACTACGGGCAATTTAGCATGGCCAATCCACCTAACCCGCACATGTTTGGACTGTGGGAGGAAACCGGAGCACCCGGAGGAAACCCACGCACACACGGGGAGGACGTGCAGACTCCGCACAGACAGTGACCCAGCCGGGAATCGAACCTGGGACCCTGGAGCTGTGAAGCATTTATTCTAACCACCATGCTACCGTGCTGCCCCTGATTACTTTTAGATTGCTCCAGGTCTTTTAGATTGGAGTAGCTTTTTTTTTTAAAAAACATAAATTTAGAGTAGCCAATATTATTTATTTTCCAATTAAGGGGTAGTTTAGCATGGCCAATCCACCTAACCTGCACATTTTTGGGTTGTGGGGGTGAAACCCACGCAGACACGGGGAGAATGTATAAACTCCACACGGACAGTGACCCAGGGCTGGGATTCGAACCTGGGTCCTCAGTGCCGTAGTCCCAGTGCTATCCACTGCACCACGTGCTGTCCTTCGAGTAGCTTTTTAACAAGATGTAAATATTCCTGGTTTAGTGAGAGCAGCTTCAACCTAGTTAACTTTTGCTCTGTTTTTGAGGTACTCTCCTAATGCTAATGACAAGTGCACAGCCCACAAAATTTCAACCTCAAATAATGTGAAAAATGACCACGCTGGTTATTCATACCACAGCTGTGAGGTAACAGGTTATGACTAAGTTTACATTACTGGGACACTTGAAAGTAATGTGCCACAGATGATAAAACGAGGTCAAACATAGAGAAATATTTATTACCACAACACTTATGGAAATTATACCACAAATGGTGATATGCTTTCAGTCAAGTATAAACAGATAAATCCCAAATCCTCAAGACACAAAAAGCAGCTCAACTGCCTTCACTGTTTTATACACCACAGTTTTTATGCTGAATAAGAGACTATGACCGGAATTTTCTCGCCGTTCACGCCGGTGGGACACGGCGGTCCCGGCAACGACACACTCCCACAGTTTCTCAGCGGCAAGGGGTGTACTCAACGTGAAACCCCGTTGACAATGACGGAACCGGAAATCCCGCTGACAGCCAATGGGGGGCCGCCTCCACAAAACACATGGCCGAATGTGTGGAAAATCCTGCCCACTTCTTACATTTATTTAAAGTATGAAATATGGAATCTTAAAAATAAAATGCTGCAAATACTCATAAGTTAGGTGGTCGGTAGCACAGTGGTTAGTGCAGTTGCTTCACAGCTCCAGGGTCCCAGGTTCAATTCCTGGCTTGGGTCACTGTCTGTGCAGAGTCTGCACGTTCTCCCCGTGTCTGCGCGGGTTTCCTCCGGGTGCTTCGGTTTCTTCCCACAGTCCAAAGATGTGTGGGTTAGGTGGATTGGCCATGCCAAATTTCCCTTAGTGTCTTAAAAAAAAATATTAAGTGGGTTACTGAATTAGAGGGATAGGATGGAGGCGTGAGAAAGGTGTTCTTAGAAGGGAACAGGAACTGGTGGAGGAGTGGAACAGGGTGCCGCAGATTGAACAGGTCCTTCAGAATGCTGAAAGGGGAGGGTGAAGATGGGTTTGGTGGTGGTGTAAACACAGGAGGTGGTGGAAGTGATGGTCCATGATGCACTGGTGAGGTGAAAGGCAAAGATAAGAGAAATCCTGTTGCAATTCTGCGAGGGGGGTGGTGGTGGTGAAAGCCCAAGTCTGGAAAAATTGAACTGACACAGTCAAGGACCCTGTTAAGCAGTTGAGCAAAAAAGAAAGACATACCAGTATGGAGCGGCATGGAAAGTGGATTAGTTCTTCAAGTGCAGTCAGATCGAGGGTCTGGGAAAATGAAGGACAGATATTATGCAAAGCAGGGCATGAGGAAGAATGAGGGCTTATTGTGGATATTGGTCAGCATCCTATCCCTGAAATGGAAATGGAGAGGTCGAGGAAGAGAAGAGTGAGAGACGAGTTGTGACAAATGAGGGAAGGGTGGAAAGTGGAAACAAATTTGATGACATGTTCCAGTGCAGGAAAAATGAAATCAATGTTATTAGCAATAGGCATCTACAAAACTAAATTCCATACCAAATTTCTGAAGCTAAGTAAGAAAACCTGAAATACTGGAATTCTGAAAGTTGCACGTCCCAGCACCTAACGACAGAGTTAGGGTTCCACCAGACAATTTTAGGAATTTCAAACTGACAGCACAGAAGGAAGCCATTCAGTCTATTTAGCCGATCTTTGCTGTTTGAAAGAGTGCCGATCTTCTGCAAATATTCGTCCAATTCCTTTTGAAAAATTATTGCTGAATCCGTTTCCACCATAGAGTCTGCACCGGCCCTTCTAAAGAGCACCCTACTCAAGCCCACGCCTCCACCCCATCCCTGTAACTCAGTAACCCCACTTAACCTTTTTTGTTTGGCCAATCCACCTAACCCGCACATCGTTGGACCTGGGAGGAAACCGGAGGAAACCCACACAGACACGGGGAGAACGTGCAGACTCCGCACCACCAAGGCATTCTCAATAATGACCCCCCCAAAAAAATCATCTCCCATCCAGGTCTTTTGCCAACTGTAAATTTTAAAAATAGAACATTTGAAAATAAACAGGTTAGTCAGCATCTATAAAGAGAACAGAAAAAGATATTCAGCACGACCTCACAAATGGAACCTGCTTTTATTTTAATTCTTTATGATACTGAATTTAAAAACAGCCAAGACCTTTGAAGAAGTTGTTCAGGAGCTCTTGTTGGCTAATGCCTGTGCCCTTATTCCCCACAGTGAAGAGGATCAAGTCATCATGGGCCACTAATAATAATAATAATAATAATAACTTGTTGTCACAAGTAGGCTTCAATGAAGTTACTGTGAAAAGCCCCTAGTCACCACATTCCGCCGCCTGTTCGGGGAGGCCGGTACAGGAATTGAACCCGCGCTGCTGGCACTGTTCTGAATTACAAGCCAGCTGTTTAGCCCACTGTGCTAAACCAGCCTCTTTGGAGGAAATGTAACCTTCTTTCGTCCGATGATCAAAACTATACCAGCCTGATCCTTCAAAAAGATATATGCCACCCAGTATGACCAATGAAGGAGAACACATGCCATTTAAAATGAACAAATTCAATTACCTTGGAAGCACTGCATCATGTGATGTGCTTGGAGATAATTAAATAATTCATGTCTTGTCTAAAACTAGGAGTGCTTTTGGAGGCTTCATGTCAGCATAATGGGGCAGTAAACAATCAACAAAATTCAAGATGTGGAGATGCCGGCGTTGGACTGGGGTGAGCACAGTAAGAAGTCTTACAACACCAGGTTAAAGTCCAACAGGTTTGTTTCAAACACGAGCTTTCAGAGCACTGCTCCTTCCTCAGGTGTTCCTTCATTCACCTGAGGAAGGAGCAGTGCTCTGAAAGCTCGTGTTTGAAACAAACCTGTTGAACTTTAACCTGGTGTTGTAAGACTTCTTACTGAACAAAATTCAAGGTTTACAAGGCAATAGTTTAGAATTGTGTGTTCAACGAATGAATCACTTACAGATCCCTGTATCAGAAAACAATCATTTTCACCTTGGTTGCCCCAGGGAAAGTATAAAAATTTGTTGGTGTTGCAATATTCTGGATCCGAGGTCATCTAAAGAGCAAATATGGCAGATTCAGATGAACTTACAACAAAGGTCAGCTGGTCACTTTTACCGACTGTCTGTTACATGACTGGCCAGTAAGATATTTTATGGTGAGTTGAAGCTTGGCGAACGCTCTCATGTAGTCAATTCTGAAGATGAGGGTTGTCGAAAAACTAATCTTAGGTGGAATCTCAACTGACATTTTGGGTCAGGATACTTGTGGCAGGAATAAGTAGAAAAAACAACAAATAGAGTAAAGGGCATTCTTTCAGTCAATCTGATGTCCAATGATGTCATGTGTGATGTGATGATAGGTAGACTATTATCTGTATATAATACAAGTAGTTCATCATTCCTGTCAATTCTATGATCTGTATGTGTATTATAAGTTATATGTTTTATTGTTGTAGTTCTATCATCCGACCAGCAGGTTGGGCGAGTACGGAGTCCCAGGACCCGGGATGCACCATGTGCTCCACCAGAAGGCGTTTTTCAGGGGTTGATAGCAGTCGCAGTTTAAAGTAGCTCTGTTATATTTTAGTGCAAGTAAATGATAGATGTTTATTTCCAGCTTAGACATTTTAGTTATTTGTTAATGCAGCGTTAGTAATCAATAGCTTTGTTTATAAAACAAAGTCTAATGTTCTTTGTTCACATCAGCCCAATCAAATAACATTATATGTGAGAAAACATTCCTTCCAAAAATCAGACTTTGAAGTCATAAAAAAAACCTACAACCTGTATTATTATTATTATATCTGGACATAAAACATATACTGCCTCCATCGACAATGGTGGACAAGCCACCATCATAGTCACAAATACTGAGTGACACAGAGAGTAGTGGGTGCCTGGAACTCACTGCCGGAGGAGGTTTAAGGGGCATCTTGACAAATACATGAATAGGATGGGAATAGAGGGATACGGACCCCGGAAGTGTAGAAGATTTTAGTTTAGACGGGCAACATGGTCGGCGCAGGCTTGAAGGGCAGAAAGGCCTGTTCCTGCTTTTCTTTGTTCTTTGTTGTCTTTGTGACATACAGTATATGTAAAACATTCTATGTTTTTATTTTAAATGTTTACAAAGTTACATTTATCGAGACTTCCGGTGGCGGCTATGAGGGAGTAAGTCGCACATTTGGTGGCTCGCGCTCCGGTCTGACTTTAAGACCTTTCCCCCCGGCTTTTTTGAACTTTTGAGCGCTGGAGTGAAAAGCAATATCACTAGATCTGAATCCATACAGAGTTGTATGGACTTAAGGAGCAGAAGGAAGCGAAAACAGGCAAAGAAGGGGCTGAACAAAGGTGGTGTGGAAGCTCAAGTGGGAGGAAAGATGGGCGATGAACGGACCACGGAAAGGACGGTCCAGGCAGCACTGGACAACATGCTGCAGGTCATGAAAGAGAGCTTCGCAGCACTGAAGCGGGATACTTTTGAACCGCTCCAGAAAGCGCTGGAGCGACTTGACCAGTGACTGGATGCTCAGGATAAGAAGGTCCAGGCACTGGAGAAGACAGTGGAAGAGCAGGTGGATTTCCAAATGTTAGCGGACGTGGAAATTAGTAAGTTGAAGGAGCAGCAAGCAAGGCTGATGGACAAGCTGGAGGACCTGGAAAATAGGTCTCGCCGGCAGAATCTGAGAATCATTGGGCTCCCGGAGGGGGCCGAGGGAGTGGATGCCACGGCATATGTGGCAGACATGCTGCAGAAGCTGGTGGGGGATAATTTCCTCCCGCGTCCGTTGGAGCTGGACAGGGCACACAGAGTGCAGGTGGGGCAGCCACAAGGGGGGATGTGCCTGTGCGATGGTGGTCAGGTTCCATAGGTTCATGGACAAGGAGCGGGTTCGACAGTGGGCCAAGAGCACGAGGAGCTGCTCATGGAACAACAGTGTCCTGCGCATCTACCAGGATCTGAGCCAGGAGGGGGCCAGAAGGAGGGCAGCCTACAGACAAATTAAAGAGATTCTGTTTAAAAAGGTCAAGTTCGGGCTACTTCTCCCGGCGCGGCTTTGGGTCACATACCCGGAACAGCAACATTATTTTGACGACCCGGAGGAAGCGATGGACTTCGCTAAGGGGCATGGACTGGTGCCGAACTGAGGACCCATGTTAGTGTACACTAAGGGATGTCTGCAGTTGTTCACAGATTGCCCTTCGTGTTAGCGATGTCGTTCGGCATGCTGTTTTATTTAAAATTGGGGGTGTTCTTGTGTTTGTGTTTGCCTGTTTGAAAGTTTGAAAGTTAAAGCCAAAGTGATAGTTAAAGTTTAAGTTGTTGGGTGATGGGGGGCTGTTTGGGTTCTCTTTGCTTTTTTTTCCTTCTGGGAATGTTGCTTTGTTCTTTGTTTGTTTTCTCTCTGTCTCGGTCCCAGAGCGATTGCTCGAACAGGGCTGTTCTGGGGAGGTGGTGTTGAGGGGCAGGAGGGGGAGTGGAGCGGGGGGACAATAGGTGTGAGACATGGTGGCGCCGGAGTTGAGAGCCACCAGGCTAGCTGCTTTGAGCTAGTCAACGGGAGCGAGGTGGGGGGTGTCTATACAGCCAGTATATGGCAGGAGTTAGGTTACAAGGGGTTGTTGCTGGGGGGGGGGGGGGGGGGGGGGGGGGGGATGATCTGCTGACGAGGGAGGGAACTGAACCAGGTTACAGGGAAGGGGTCGGGGGGGGGGGGCTGCCAAGAGGCGGACCAGGGGAGGCGCGGCACATGGGCAGGGGGTGGGCCCAAGAAGAGGGATGGCTGACCGGCATGGGGGGCAGGGTGCCCTCCAACCAGGCTGATCACCTGGAATGTTAGAGGATTAAACGGGCCGGTCAAGAGGACACGTGTGTTCGCGCACTTACGGGCTCTGAAGGCGGAAGTAATGTTACTGCAGGAGACACATTTGAAAGTGACGGACCAGATTAGATTACGGAAGGGCAGGGTTAGCCAGGTCTTCCATTCAGGGCTTGACGCTAAGACCAGAGGGGTCGCGATCATGATCAACAAACGGGTTAAATTTGAGATGCACAGCACAGTTGCAGATGGGGGTGGTAGATTTCTTATGGTCCGAGGCAAGCTTGAGGGGGTGAAGGTGGTCCTAGTGAATGTTTACGCTCCAAACTGGGATGATGTAGATTTTATCAAAAGGCTGCTGGGGAAAATCCCCGACTTGGATTCGCACAAGTTGATTATGGGTGGGGACTTTAATACAGTTCTCAATCCCGAACTGGACCGGTCGTGCTCCAGAACGGGCTGGGTCCCGGCAATGGCAAGAGAACTGAGAGGGCTCATGGAACAAATGGGGGGGGGGGGGGTAGACCCCTGGAGAGTCAGCCGGCCGACGGCAAATGAGTTCTCGTTCTATTCACATGTTCACAAGGTTTATTCTCGTATTGACTTCTTTATTATGAGTAGGGACTTTTTGGAGGGGGTGAGGGATACTGAATACTCGGCGATCACTATTTCGGACCATGCTCCACATTGGGTCAACCTGCAGGTCTGCAAAGAAAGTTATCAGCGCCCACAATGGAGGTTAGAGGTGGGATTGTTGGCAGAGGAGAGGGTGTGTGAGAGAGTGGGGAAATGCATGCAGGACTACCTGCAGGTCAACGATACAGGGGAAGTCTCAGCAGCGGTGCTCTGGGAGGTGCTGAAGGCGGTGGTGAGAGGGGAACTGATCTCAATCCGAGCCCATAGGGACAGAACAGATAGGGCAGAGATGGACAGACTGGTGCAGGAGATGACACGGACGGATAGGGAATATGCGGACTCCCCGAGGGCAGAGCTACTTGGGGAACGACGGAGACTGCAGGCGGAGCTGGGAGCGCTATCCACTGGGAAGGCCGTAGAGCAACTCAGAAAGGCCAGAGGCGCGGTGTATGAGTATGGGGAGAAAGCCAGCAGAATGCTTGCACAGCAACTTAGGAAGAGGGAGGCGGCCAGGGAGATAGGGACGGTAGTGGACGGGGCAGGGAACCGGGTGGGAGACCCGGCAGGACTGAACAGGGTATTCAGGGACTTTTACAGTAAGCTGTATTCCTCGGAACCCCCCATGGGGCCGGAGGGGATGAAGCGCTTCTTAGATGGGCTGACCTTCCCAAAGGCGGGCAGGGGGATGGTAGAGGGGCTGAGGGCCCCGATTAGAGCTGAGGAAGTAATGGGGGACATGAAGGCCATGCAGTCGGGTAAAGCCCGGGGCCGGATGGGTATCGAATGGAGTTCTACAAAACGTTTGTGGGTATACTGGGGCCGGTGCTGGTCAGGGTGTTTAACGAAGCGAGGGACAATGGGGTGTTACCCCTGACGATGTCACAAGCCACCATCTCACTGATATTAAAACGGGATAAGGATCCGGAGGTCTGTGGGTCCTATAGGCCAATCTCCCTGATTAATGTAGACGCTAAACCGCTGGCCAAGATCCTGGCGTCCAGAATCGAAGACTGCGTACCGGACGTGATTGTGGAGGACCAAACGGGGTTTGTTAAGGGCAGGCAGCTTGTAGCCAATCTAAGAAGGCTACTCAATGTGATTATGATGCCCCCGGAGGACAGAGAGGTGGAGGTAGTGCTGGAAATGGATGCCGAAAAGGCTTTTGACCGGGTGGAGTGGGACTATTTATGGGAGGTGTTGGGACGGTTTGGGTTTGGAGAGGGCCTTGTGGACTGGGTTAAACTGCTATATCAGGCCCCGGAGGCTAGTGTAAGGACGAACAGGACGACATCTGAGTATTTTAGACTATACCGGGGGACAAGACAGGGATGTCCCCTCTCTCCATTGCTGTTTACGTTGGCCATAGAACTGCTGGCAATTGCTCTGAGAGTGGCAAGGGGATGGAAGGGAATGGTCAGGGGAGGGGGATAGAACACAAGGTCTCGCTCTACGCGGATGACCTGCTTTTGTATGTGTCAGATCCAGCGGCAGGGCTGGACGGGATTATGGAAATCCTAGGGGAGTTTGGCCGGTTTTCGGGCTACAAGTTGAACATGGCAAAAAGCGAGATGTTTGTGGTGCAGGCAAGGGGTCAGGAGAATAGGCTGAGGGAGCTACCATTTAGGCTGGTTGGGGAAACTTTTAGGTATCTAGGGATACAAGTGGCGCGCAACTGGGGTAAGATGCATAGGTTGAACTTGCCCAGGCTGGTGGAGCAAATGAGGAGCGGGTTTCGGAGGTGGGATGCTCTCCCGCTGTCACTAGCGGGGAGAGTACAGACGGTGAAGATGACGATCCTCCCGAGATTCCGGTTTATTTTTCAGTGTCTCCCTATTTTCATTCCGGGGTCCTTCTTTAAAAGAATCAATAAAATCATCCTGGGATTTCTTTGGGCGGGGAAGTCCCCGTGGGTAAAGAGGGGGATGCTGGAACGGAACCGCAGCGAGGGGGGGCTGGCGTTGCCGAACCTCAGCAACTACTACTGGGTGGCTAACATAGCCATGATAAGGGAATGGATGGTGGGTACGGGGTCGGTTTGGGAGCGGGTGGAGGCTGCTTCGTGCAGGGGCACCAGCTTGGCAGCCCTGGTCACGGCTCCCCTGCCGTTCCCGCCGGCCAGGTACTCCACTAGCCCTGTAGTGGTGGCGGCTTTGCGGATTTGGGGCCAATGGAGGAAGCATGCAGGGGAAGTGGGAGCGTCGGTCTGGTCCCCGATATGTGACAACCACCGATTTTTCCCGGGGAAGATGGATGGCGGCTTTAGAGTGTGGCGGAGGGCGGGGGTGGGAAGGATGGGCGACTTGTTCTTGGAAGGGAGCTTCACGAACATGACGGCGCTGGAGGAGAAGTTCGGGCTGGCGAGGGGGAATGATTTTCGGTACTTGCAGGTGCGGGATTTCGTACGTAGACAGGTCCCGTCCTTTCCACGCCTTCCACCAAGGGGGATCCAGGACAGGGTAATTTCCAGAGGTGAGGTAGGAGAGGGGAGAGTCTCAGATATTTATAAGGAGCTTATGGGAGCGGAGGACACAGGGACCGAGGAACTGAAACTTAAGTGGGAGGAGGAGCTTGGTGGGGAGTTGGAGGGAGACGTATGGGCAGACGCTCTGAGGAGGGTAAATGGAACCGCAACATGTGCCAGGCTCGGTCTGATTCAGTTCAAGGTGGTTCACCGGGCCCACATGACGGTGGCCCGGATGAGCAAATTCTTTGGGCTGGAGGACAAGTGTGCTAGATGTGGGGGAGGACCAGCGAACCATGTCCACATGTTCTGGGCGTGTCCAAAACTCAGGGAATACTGGCAGGGATTTGCAGACGTCATATCCCGGGTACTGAAAATAAGGGTGGCGATGAGTCCAGAGGTGGCGATTTAGGTAAGAAATAATGGTTGGCTGTGAAGTTCAGCCTGCGTGGATGGTGAAGGTTGGCCAGTAGGTAAAAGTGAGTCCCAGGAAAACAAAGTTTCAAAAACACTGGTGTAGAGGGTCCCCAATAGTTGGGAAACAGTTCTCTACCATCCTGGCACGCAACTCTGCATAAATGTTACTCAAAAGCAAAAGGTAAGCACGCAAAGAGGCTTTTCATTCTTCCAAACGTGTACACTAGTCAACCCCATCCTCCCTCCTCCATCTCTACTTGGGTGACCACCTTGTCTGAAGGGAAATACCTGAGGTGGAGGAAGATAAGAGGACTATGAGGAGCAGGCAGGGCAGTGAGATTAATTTGGAATTGATACAAGGCTAGGGGAAAGAATTGAACAGTAGGATTAGTATGGCATTACGAGAGTGAAAAAGGCAATGGGATTAGTTTTAGAATAATACAGGGTAATGGGGAGAGAACGGGATAATGTGATTATAGAACATAGAACAGTACAGCACAGAACAGGCCCTTCGGCCCTCGATGTTGTGCCGAGCAATTATCACCCTACTCAAACCCACGTATCCACCCTATACCCGTAACCCACAAACCCCCCCCCCCCCTAACCTTACTTTTTAGGACACTACGGGCAATTTAGCATGGCCAATCCACCTAACCCGCACATGTTTGGACTGTGGGAGGAAACCGGAGCACCCGGAGGAAACCCACGCACACACGGGGAGGACGTGCAGACTCCGCACAGACAGTGACCCAGCCGGGAATCGAACCTGGGACCCTGGAGCTGTGAAGCATTTATGCTAACCACCATGCTACCGTGCTGCCCCTGATTACTTTTAGATTGCTCCAGGTCTTTTAGATTTGAGGGGGTGGTACCGTTATTTGCATTATGTCGTTTGTAATTGGTATCTGCACACTAATGTATATTGTTACTGTTTACAATGCCGAAAAATACCTCAATAAAATTGTCTGTTAAAATAAAAAGTTACATTTATCCTTCCTTTTCCGTATTGGACATCAGTCATGAAGCATTTTATCAATAATGAACTCATAAGATGCAACTTCAATTCTTTACCACAGTATTGCACATCCTAAATTGCAAGACATATAGCAAGAGCTTTATTTATTTAGCGGAATTTTAGAGCACAGGGGACTGATGAAAAAGCTAAGGATGCCAGTGTTAGGGTAAGGTGAGGGGGATGCATAAAGATGATCCAAATTTGGAAGATCTGCGGCGGGATTCTCCCATCCCGTGGCTGAGTGTCCACGCTATCGTAAACGCCGTCGCGTTTTACTATGGCGTGAACGGGCCACTCCCATGACTAATTCCGGCCCCTGCAGAGGGCCAGCACGGCGCTGGAGCGGTTCGCGCCGCTCCAGCTGCAGATCCCGGCGCGAACTGTGCGCCGCAGGATCCGCGCATGCGTAGTTGCGCCGGCGCCAACAAGGACATGTGCAGTGGCACCTGTGCCAAATCGCACATGCACAGTGGCCTCCTTCAATGTGCTGGCCCCGACGCAACATGTCGCAGGACTACGGGGCCGGCGCGTAGGAAAGGAGGCCCCCAGCCACAGAAACCGGCCCGCCGATCAGTGGGCCCCGATCGCGGGCAAGGCCACATCAGAGGCCCCCTCCGGGGTCGGACCCCCCTCCCCTTCCCTCCCCCAAAGGCCGCCACCCGACCGTTACACGCCGAGGTCCCGCCGACCCAGAGCAGGTTAGAGCGGCGCCGGCGGGACTCGATTCTTTTCTTACAGCCGCTCAGCCCATCCGGGCCGGGAATCGACCAGCCGGCAACGTAGAGCAGCCCGCGACCGGCGCCATGCCAAATACGCTGACGCTATGGCTCCAATTATGAGCAGAATCACGCGCCGCCCCTGTTTTCAAAAGGTTGTAGTGTATAGAAAGAGAGAGAGAGAGAGAGAAAGAGAGAGAGGGGAGAGAGAGAGAGAGAGAGACAGAGAGAAGAAAGAGAAAGTTTGAGGCCAGAAGCTCAGCTCATGATCAAATAAGATAACAGTTCTGCACCTTTCTGCTTCAGAGGCGCGTTGCCATTTTATTAAATTTCTTTGGGGCCCCTAAAACACAAATATTTTTTCCAGGATAAATTTAGTTATACCATTGAACATATATTTATTACTTTTTTTTCCTACTTATTTTTAAAATAAATTTAGAGTATCCAATTCATTTTTCCAATTAAGGGGCAATTTAGCGTGTCCAATGCACATCTTTGGGTTGTGGGGGCGAAACCCACTCAAACACGAGGAAGATATGCAAACTTCACATGGACAGTGACCCAGAGCCGGGATCGAACCTGGGACCTCGGCGCCGTGAGGCCGCAGTGCTAACCCACTGTGCCACCGTGCTGCCCTGTAGTAATGCTTCATGTCACCACGAGGCAAAAGTGGTCTAGGAAACCATGTCAGATAATTGGCACCATCATTGCCAATATCTTCACCCCTTTCCACTATGGTCATTTGGTTGCATGGCTGCCTCTGCCTTATTGAGAAATGGTGTTAGGACATGAGTATCTTTAACATTATTAAAAACTTGTCCATGTAGTCTAGACATTTCAAAACACATCACAGATTGAATTATCTTCGGAATTCAGCGGCATTCTTGGTAGCAACACAAATTCAGACAAATGTAGTATTTCTTCTGGATTAGAAATTTAATTTATAGATGCAAGTTTTATTTTTTTCAAATGCACATTCTCTGGTTATTTTTGGCAGACCCCTCAAGACCATCATCACATGGACCCTGAGGGGGGCCACAGGTTGAGAATCCTAAAAATAGGGTTCTGTAAATAAAATGTGATAATCAAAGTTAAATATTATGCAGTACAGCTCAGACGAATACACATTTGAGTTGAGCAAGAATGCAGATTCACACTTTCTTTTCCATCCTTATTCAATTTCCAATCTCAGGTTGGCCATCAGGACAAGAAATAAATCAAGAATAAGTCAATCTGACTTGCTGTCAAAGTTCTGGACAACAAATCATCCAAGGAGAATTATATCATAGTCCGAGTGTTGCCTGAGCATACTCTCCCAGCCAAAACTTGGTGTATTGCACGGAGTAGAATGGGAAGGACTAAACAGCCTCAGCGTAAAATCAAAATCAAAATAATAGTCACAGTGGCAAATCAGCGAAGTGGAATTTGAGTTCAATCCACCAGTTTAAAAATAAATGTGAATCATTTTTTCTTCAATCCCATGCAAAATAGTTTAAAACAACAAGAGGGGCAATTTGTTGAGCTTTTTTAGATTCAAATATCTTCCTTAGATTTACACAGGCCTATTCAATCTCCTCTGTGAAAGAGCCATAAAAGAGATGATAAAAGAGGTTTTCTTTCATCATCTCTCAAAATATACACTAATCACCCAACTACGCTGAATAATTCTAACAATACGTACCACCTTTATTTATACATCAAACCGCAATGTTTTCAGTAAACTTACCAGCTTGTTAAATTATGATGTTGGAAGGGGCCAGTCTGCTGCCAAGAGTTGGACTCAGGGAATGACCCCTCTAGAATGGGTCAGGCTGAGGCACACACCAAAATTGGGGCTTAGGCCTCTTATATTAGATTAGTAAACTGCAGACCCCTTCCAAGCAACTTGCCAGTGAAACAGAGTTAGCTTTTGGGCCTCAACATCACTGGCCACAACCCTCTGCTGGTGGGATGGCGAGAAGCAATCAGCATGGGCATGCATCTGATAAACTGTTTTAGCTAGATCTGGTTGAGCGCTTACTCCAAACAGAACCTGCAAGAGGATTGAAGTTTCGGAGAATGGTGACATCATGCCACTCTTATTATAATGCTAAATCAATTAAGCTAGTTTTACATATCTTAACATTTTTGAGAATAACCCTCTGAGAACACTAATTTTTAGGTTTATAAATTATATCCAAATAAATTCAGAATATCAAGGAGTTTCTCGGCAGATTGTGAGCATTTAAAAACTTTCCCAGTCCTGACCTTCCTCAGAGAAGATTGTTATGAGACTGAACAAACCTGGGCAGAGGTAAGTGAACAACAGGTGAGAAATAGAGCATATATTCAGCAGGCAACCCAATGCAGTGCAGAGGGAGTGCTTGGCTATCAGTGATGTAGTCTTTCACACAGGATGTTGAACCATGAACCATTTCCCCTCTCGGCGGAATGGTGAAAAGGTCCCATGGTACTATATCAAGGAACAACAATGGAGTCCTCCCAGTGTCCTGACCAAAGTTTATTGCTTAACCGATGTCCTTAAAACAGATTAGCGATTGTCATTTATTCTCACTACTAATGGAGGGATCTTGCTGTGTTCAGTCTAACACTTGCCTGTACTTCATTTGGTGTCCCAAAGGCTTTACAGCCAGAGGACATGAAAGGTGCGAGATAAATTCAAATCTTACCCTCGTTTTTTCCACCACAAAGACAATGATTGAGTTTAATAATATGTTTTGCTTATGTGACCTTTTAAAGACAAATTGTATTTAAACAAAAGTAATTAGCAGATGATGCACAGCCGCAATTGAATCCCTGGAGTATAATGTGTGATGTGGAGAGCAACTCTGAGAGCAAAATAGCATCATTCCATCACCCAGATTTAATATCAGACAACAGCCATATACTGTTAAACAAAAACACCCAAAAAAGGACAAGCAGCTCTGGCTTCATATATTTGTTATATGTGAGAAAGTGGGAGTATGAGAGTCAGAAAGAAAAGAAAAAGAACAGAAGAGAATGTGAGTTCCAAACGTCTACTTCCTAGTGTGTGAGGGTGCACTTGTGCTTTCAATTCTGAATGGTCTTGCTTTAATTTTAAGATTATGCCCTGTTGTTTTGGATTACCCCATCGGAGGAAATTGTTTCACAGTAGCCATTCTCCTGCATATGGACAATGAACGTTGGCAGGCAGCAACGAGTATCACAGCCTAGTGCATTTGCAGCAAGGCTCATTGTCTCTCTCTCTCTCTCTCTCTCTCTTTCCCCTGCATCCCCCCCCCCAAAACAGTACTCACCTCATCATTCAAGTATACTGGTCTAAGTGTTTGTTTAATTGTTTTCTAACACTCCTGTGAAATATTTTGGAACATATTACATTAAAAGTTCTATGTAGGGGGGTGGCACGGTGCTGTGGTTAGCACTGCTATCTCACGGCACCAAGGACCCGGGTTCAATCCCCGCCCCAGGTCACTGTCCATGTGGAGATTGCACATTATCCTGTGTCTGTGTGGGTCTCACCCCCGACAACCCAAAAAGATGTACAGGGTAGGTGGATTGACCATGCTAAATTGCTCCTTAATTGGGAAAAAAAAAGGATTGGGTACTCTAAAAAAAAAAAATTTTTTTTTTTTTTTTTTTGTAAGTGCTATGTTAATATAAGTTATTGTGGTAGGCCGCTGCTGACCACTTCATTATCCCTTTCCTCATAGCTGTTTGCATTGTAAAGGTACACAATGAAGCAACACTTCAGCAGTTTCCAATCATAACTTTTTAATTAATTCACGAGATGCAGGCGTAGCTGGCTAGGCCAGCATTTAGTGCCCATCCCTGTTTGACCTTGAGAAGATAGTGGTGAGCTGCCTTACTGAACCGTTACAGATTCTGTGATTTTGGTACACCCACAGTGCTATGGGGAATGTGTTCCAGGATTTTGGCCCACAGCAGTGAAGGGACTGGATACATTTCCAAGTCAGCATGGTGATTAGGTTGGAGGGGAACTTCCAGGTAGTGGTGTTCCAACAAGGGACTGATTGACCTAATCTTGTTTCCATGTCAACAAAGGGGGAGAGTTTAAAGCAGTATTGCTGCTTTTACTAAAAGTTCACCAAGAACTAGAATTTCTCATTTATTTATGGAGACAATTTTATTTCACAAGGTTGTGAAAAAAAATTATTTAAAAAATGAAAATATTCTCATTAATCTAGTGATACAAGAATGATACTATGTCATATGGCACAGAGTTTCACAGAGCAGAAGGCTACGGGTGGGATTCTCCCAACGGGAGACTAAATGCCGACGCTGGAGTGAAAACCGGAGCGTTTCACTCCGGCGTCGGAGGCCGCTCCTCGCCCCTATTCTCCCACCCCCGGGGGGCTAGGAGCGGTGCCGTGTCATTTACAGGCGGCGGGTCTTGGCGCCGCTTAAAAGCGGCACCGCGTAAATTCCACCTCCCGCAGATGCGCGGTTGCCGTCCTCCCCGCGGGCACCCCGCAAGAAATGTCAGAGTGATCTTGCGGGGCGGCAGAGGAAAGGAGTGCGTCCTTCAGAGAGGCCGGCCTGCCGATCGGTGAGCACCGATCGGGGGCCAGACCCCTTTTCAGCGCTCCCCCGGTGCTCGATTTCCCCCCCGCCCCCCCCCCCCCCCCTATAGGCCACCCCCGCAGCGTCCCTGCGCTGTTCACGCCGGCAGCGACCAGGTGTGGTCGGCGCTGGCGTGAACACGTCGTATTGGGCAGGCTGCTCAGCCCAGCCAGGCGGGAGAATCGGCGCTCGCACGTTACAAGCAGCAAGCGGCGATTCTCCGAGCGGCCAGCCGTAAATCTTGGCGCACCGGTTTTTTTGGGGGGGAATTGCGCCCTATATTTGCAATCCTTGGTCAATGCCAAGCCAGACAAAATACAAATGCCAACTCAAATGCACAAACAAAATGCAAAATTCAGATTAATCACAGCCCTCTTGACAAAGTGAAAACAGGGAATCGGAATAAAAGGACAGTGGGACTTGGGCGTTGCTGAGGTTTAGTGTATAGCATGCCCAACATTCAATTACTTTTATTGAAGAGATGAAAGTAAAGCTGAAGTACACAAAATGGATTTTGCATTGGTGGTTGTCTTAGAACAGTGATATTCAAACTGCGGGTCGCGACCCGAGGATGCGTCGCCGGATGGTTCAGCATGGGGCGCCAAAAGATCACCAAAATGATCCTAAACTATCACCTGATCATCTTTGCCATTTTCTCTCTAGGTTAATTCTCATTGTGTTACAGTGTGTGACCGCGCGAGGTTGATGAAGAAATCGTGCTGTGGATTTTCTTGCCTCTCTGGGCCTGAGTGTAGTTGGGCAGTTTGCGGTCAGAGACCTGTAAAATTCTGTGTTCAGCGTCAGGATCTGTATTATTTCTTGAGTTCAGGGTGTCACTAACAATCCCCGTACCCCTTTTATCATCTCAGTTAAGCTGGACATGCAGCCTCCTCCAACCCTATATGCGCCTATGTCCACTCCTTCCACTTCCGAATGGTCTCTCCCCACCGGGGCTCTTGTCCTTCAAGTACACTTCTTTTTTTCCCAATCACCTCCCCCGCTGCTCTCCACCCCCTCTTTCCAGGTACTCGTCCCCAAGCACCGTCTCCGCCATGTGGCTTCATGGACTTCATCAGCTAATCGGTTTCTGGTACAGCAAGGACTTTTGCTACCTTTATTGGGGCTTGAATTGTTCGCCAAAGATGGCATTAGCTGGTGACTAATTGCACTCATGTATATAGGAGCCAGTAAAATGTTGCAGGTGTATAGAATGGAATGTGTCTGCTCGTTTTGCATATTAGTCAGCTGAGCTTTGCCTAGCATTTTTTTTTAAGCATGCTTTTAGTCTGTTATATAATTATCTGGGAAACGGCACTGACAGGCATACATAGACATTCTGACTGACCATGTTTTTCGTTCAACAGTTGGGGCTCCTGTTTCTGAAGTTTGAAGTTTTGAGTTTAATTTCCTGTCTGAGATTCTCCCGCCTGGCTGGGCTGAGCGGCCTGCCCAATACGACGTGTTCACGCCGGCGCCGACCACACCTGGTCGCTGCCGGCGTGAACAGCCCGGGGACGCTGCGGGGGCGGCCTATGGGGGGGGGGGGGGGGAAATCGAGCACCGGGGGAGCGCTGAAAAGGGGTCTGGCCCCCGATTGGTGCCCACAATAAAAAAAATTATTGGGTACAT
Organism: Scyliorhinus canicula; assembly: GCF_902713615.1. NCBI lineage: Eukaryota > Metazoa > Chordata > Chondrichthyes > Carcharhiniformes > Scyliorhinidae > Scyliorhinus > Scyliorhinus canicula. The sequence goes on along the minus strand of NC_052152.1, from coordinate 102,040,852 downwards.
TAAATTTAAAAAAAAGAAATGCTGCCACTGTCGCATTTTAAAATGCCTCCCTTTGCAGTTTACTGTTGTAACGTCCATTGAGAAGATGGATCTCGTGCCTTTCGGGCTCTTCTATCAATGCAGTATCTTCTAAAACCAGTGTTTTTCAAACTTTTTTTCGAGCGACCCATGTTTACAGAATGGCCGACTAGTGCGACCCACGCCACGTCCACAATAGATTCTCCATAATTAATTTAAAAGGTCACACTCATTGTTGACACATTGTATTATTATTTTTTTTTTTTATTTAGATTAGCCAATTATTTTTTCCAATTAAGGGGCAATTAGTGTGGCCAATCCACCTACTCTGCACATCTTTGGGTTGTGGGGGCGAAACCCACGCAGACACGGGGAGAACGTGCAAACTTCACACGGACAGTGACCCAGAGCCGGGATCGAACCTGGGACCTCAGCGCCGTGAGGCGGTTGTGCTAACCACTAGGCCACCGTGCTGCCCGACACATTGTATTATTGAATGTAAATTTGTAAATTGAGCTGCTGTTTCACCTTAAAAGATAGCTCCATCCTGACACATTGATAAAGGTTGTAACTCAGGATTATTTGATTATTTTATTTCTTCACTCCCATTGTTAGCATTTGGAGAATTGCCCCCAAGTGCTGGAAAGATTACCAAGCTTAATATTGCACAGTTTTAACAACGTCATGTTCAAAACATAGAACATAGAACAGTACAGCACAGAACAGGCCCTTTGGCCCTCGATGTTGTGACGAGCAATGATCACCCTACTCAAACCCACGTATCCACCCTATACCCGTAACCCAACAACCCCACCCATTAACCTTACTTTTTAGGACACTACGGGCAATTTAGCATGGCCAATCCACCTAACCCGCACATCTTTGGACTGTGGGAGGAAACCGGAGCACCCGGAGGAAACCCACGCACACACGGGGAGGACGTGCAGACTCCGCACAGACAGTGACACAGCCGGGAACCGAACCTGGGACCCTGGAGCTGTGAAGCATTTATGCTAACCACCATGCTACCGTGCTGCCCTTAATCACACCCACCACGTGGATTGTAGCAGACTGGTTTGTCCGTCTGAGTAGCTATAGCAGGACGTTGCAACAGCAAACTGCAAAGGGACGCATTTTAACATGCGACAGTGGCAGCATTTCTTTTTTTTTAAATTTAGTGTACCCAATAAATTTTTTCCAATTAAGGGGCAATTTAGCGTGGCCAATCCACCTATCCTGCACATCTGGTTGGTTTAGCTCACCAGGCTAAATCGCTGGCTTTTAAAGCAGACCAAGCAGGCCAGCATCACGGTTCGATTCCCGTACCAGCCTCCCCGGACAGGCGCCTGAATGTGGCGACTAGGGGCTTTTCACAGTAACTTCATTGAAGCCTACTCGTGACAATAAGCGATTTTCATTTCATTTCTTTGGGTTGTTGGGGTGAAACCCATGCAAACACAGGGAGGATGTGGAAACTCTACACGGACAATGACCCAGAGCCGGAATCAAACCAGGGGCCTTTGCGCCGTCAGGCAACAGTGCTAACTACTGTGCCTCCATGCTGCCCCCAGTGACAGCATTTCTGTTGGCAGTCCAAAGGGGCTGGGTTTGAACCCCACTCCTGGTCACCCCAACAATCTCCAGCTCAGAATTCTAGGTTGGCATTCCATGGGATTATTCACATGTGGACATGGGTGGTCGCTCCATCATCAGATGTTTGTAGGTGCCCCTTAAACTCTACTGCAGTACAGGTCTAACCACCCTATTGGTTAGTGAGGTGGTTACAGAACATTCACTTCATGGTTCGTCAGACAGTGAATCGGCCTGTAATTCCTTCAATAACTTCCAGTGTTCTCCAGAGAAAGAGCACGAGAATAAAAAATGATGGCATCACACACCTACATCAATTCTAGTCACTGTGCAATCACAAGTCAAAGCTTGCGCATCATCACATCTCATCGCACATCTTGACACATATCAGTCCACGGACAGGCAGATAGTTACTTAGATTGGAAGCACCAAATTCAACTACCTTAACTAATTTATATGTAGCCTCAGAGAATGACGGGTTAGTTAATATCAAAATAAAACTCTGATCACCAAACATAAATCACAGCTAAACATTAATCCATACATTCTCTAACATCTGATCACATGCATTTATAATATTTTCAATTTATCAGATTATTAGAAACCTCTTACACCCTATCTCAATTACAAATGTGACATCTCTCCCATTCATTTCCTACACAAAAGTGATAAAATAGTTCACTAAAACACTCTAATGATGAGGGCTTAAGATATATAAAATAGGAGAAATTGTTTACACTGGCAGGAGAGTTAGTAACCAAAGGACACAGATGTAAGACAGTCTGCAAAAGAACCAGAGGGAAGGCCAGGAGAATTTTGTTTTACACAGCAATTTACGATGATGGAGAATGCACTATCTTAAAAGAAATAGTGGTGCAAATAAATTTGATGCCTTTCAAAAGGGAATAGGATACATATTTGAAAAAGAAATATTTTCAGGGCTATGTGGAAAAGAGTAGGGCACAGGGCTAATGGATAATCTGTTCAAGAGCCAACATAGCAACAATGGGCTGAACGATCTGTGTAATTCTGCAAATGATTGAAACGCCAACAAAGCTGAAACAGTGAGTGGTAGAGTTGAACTCTGATAGTTGTCTGGTACAAGCTAAACCTAACATAGTGCCACAATGGTGCTGGGATTGAAAATTGGCTGCTTCATTCCCATTGGCTTCTGCTGAATTGCACGAGTGTGGACATTGAGCAAGATAGGGTTCATTTTGGCTGTGACATCCGTTGCTGTCTGCCAACGTTCATTGTCCACGTGCAGGAGAAGGGCTACTCAGAGAAGGCATTGAAATACTTCCAGTTGAAACCCTTCCACCAGATAAATCATCACCTATCGAGGGAGAGAAATAATAATGGGAGAACAACTGCTTGAAGTGGGGTGGAACTTTGTACATGCCAATTTATGCAATGGACTATCATGTAGTGAAGAAAATATCCATCAATTTAAAGTAGGCTGAAAGAATTGAGATTTATTGCTGCTTCAGTGCAAGCTAGGAGGATACAAGTTTGGGGTAAGAAAAAAAGTTAATCAATGCTCAGATTGGCCATGAAATTGCAAGATATGGAGACTCAACACTGCTGAAAAAGTGAACCAGTTAGGTTGCAATGAGTTTTGCCCAATTTTGTATTGCGACATCTCTTGTGGGTCTTTGCAAATACTGTCTCAGGAGGCTTGGTGAGTTCCCGCAGTGCATCATGTAGATGGTACACATTGCCACTGCTGTGCATTGGTGGTGGAGGGAATGGTGGTGGAGGGAATGAACACTTGTGAATGGAATGCCAATCAAGTGGGTTGCTTTGCCCTGGATGGTGTCAAGCTACTTTTTTTTAATATCCTTTTTAAAATTTTTCCAACTAAAGGGCAATTTAGTCTGGCCAATCCACCAACACTGCACATCTTTGGATTGTGGGGGTGAGACAAAGGGAGAATATGCAAACTCCATCGGGACAGTGTTCCAGGGCCGGGATCAAACCCAGGTCCTCAGCGCCATGTGGCAGCAGTGCTAACCACTTGCACCACTGCGCCGCCCTGTGTCATGCTTCTTAAGTGTTGTTGGAGCTGCACTCATTCAGGCAAATGGGGAGTATTCTATGACACTCCTGACTTGAGCTTTGTAGATGGTAGCGTTCTTGATGGTGGGTGTATTCAGAACCAGGGGTCACAGTTTGAGGCTACAGGGTAGACCATTTAGGACAGAGATGAGGAGAAATTTCTACACCCAGAGAATGGTCGGCCTGTGGAATTTGTTACTGCAGGAAGTAGTTGAATGTAAAGCATTGCATGTTTTCAAGAAACAGTTAGATATAGCACTTAGGGTGAAGGGATGGGGAAAAACAGTGTTAGGCTATTCAATTGGATGGTCAACCATGATCATAATAAATGGCGGAGCAGACTCAGAGGGATGAATGGGCTCATTCAGCTCCTATTTTCTACGTTTCTATGACAGGCTTTGGGAGTCAGGAAGAGAGTTATTTACTGCAGCATTCCTAGCCTCTGACCTGCTCTGGTAACCACAGTATTTATATGGCTAGTCCAGTTCAGTTTCTGGTCTATGCTAACCCCCAGGAGGCAGCAATTGTAATGCCACTGAATGTCAAGGGGTGATGGTTAGATTTTTTCTTGTTAGAGATGATAATTGCATGACATTTGTGTGGCAAGAATGTTATTTGCCATGTGTCAGTTTAAGCCTTGATATTGTTCAGGTCTTGCTGTATTTGGATATACGGTACTCAGCAGGAGGCTTCCTTACTCATGTTTGACCCGATGCCATGAAATGTGGAACTTTATGGGATCCAGAGTCCCAGCGCAACACCTTCCCAACTGTCTAGCACTCTGCTGAGACTGTCCTGCTGGTGGAAGAGAACATATGGTGATGGTGGTGTCTGGGGCATTATCTGTTAAAGGTATGAATCCATGAGTATGATTGTGTCAGGCTGTTGCTTGATTCATAGCACTCTTCCCTTGGAGAATAGCGTGAAGTATTGGAAGGATTTTCAGGCTGATTAATAAACCGAGCGTCCTTCCCTTGAATTCCTGCTCCAATTGGAAAGCAAACAAACAGATCCTTCCTTATCCATTAGTCACAAAGCCATATTTTCTCCCCATCTCCAATCTTTTTATAAGCAAAACAAATGTATTCAATTTTTTTTTTTTTTTTAAATTTAATGCCCCAATAATTTTCCTCCCTAAACTGTTTTCAGAAGATTATCTTTAATTCCTGGAGACTCCAGGACAATCCTGGAAGATTAATACCCAAGGTACAAACCTTACTACTATCTTCTGTCATTATCACCACACATAAATACACTTCTAATAGTTTAACCAACAATTATTATAAAATACAAGAACATTTTTAATGCGGCAGCTTGACTTCGTCAAGAATCTAAGTATATAAGGGGAAGCAGAAAGTGACATTGAGGCCACAGTCAGATCAGCCATGATATTATTGAATGGCAGAGCAGGCTCGAGGGGCCGAATGGCCTACTCTTTCTCCTAATTTGTATGTTTATTTATTACCGTGACAGCCTATGAAACAAAAATAGTAGCAATCTGCAACTCGGTCTTACCTTTTGGAACAGTAACCTGGCATCCCAAGTCATAGTCCTGCTGCAACCGGTAAAAAGCCACTTCCTGAAGCCGTACTCTCTCCAGTTCTGAGAGACTTTGAATAGGGACGGGCTTCAGTCGAACACTACGGCCAGACATGCTGTTCCACGTAAAATCACCCTGTTGTTAGAAAAGGATAGTTAATAAAAGGGATCACTAAAAAGAACAGTGCACAGCAGGAGTACATAATCAACTTTCCTATCACTAGTTGACCAGGGGTTTTCAGTAAATTTTGAGAGTTGGGTTTCCTCTACTCCGTGACATTATTTTTGTGCAGCATGTTCATGACCTGAACTGACCCGACCCAAAAATCAGAGCCAGCAACATGCCAAACTTTTTAAAAATAAATTTAAAGTTCCCAATTCATTTTTTCCAATTAAGAGGCAATTTAACATGGTCAATCCACCTGGCCTGCACACCTTTGGGTTGTGGGGGCAAAACCCACGCTAACACGGAAGAATGTGCAAACTCCACATGGACAAGTGACCCAGAGCCGGGATCGAACCTGGGACCTCGGCGCTGTGAGGCAGCAGTGCTAACCACTGCGCCACCATGCTGCCCAGCAACATACCAAACTTAATAAACCCTTCCCGAAATCTTTTGGAATTTTCTATAATTTCAGGAAAATTACTGTCCATCTGCATACAGACAAATCAACACGCGGACATATTTTTTCAGATTTTTGGAATTTGCAGCTTTCTTTTCTCTCCCCCCACCCCCACCTCCCATCGTTTTAAGCGTTGAATGGATTCTTTGTGTTCAGTTTTAGAATGACAACACATGGTCAAATGAAATAGTTCCATATTTTGTTGGAAAAGCTACATATGAGGCAATCAAGAAGAGCAAATACAAAATACAATGACTGCTGGAAATCTGACATAATACAGAAAATGCTGAAAAACGTCAGCAGGTCTGACTATCTGTGGAGGGAGAAAGTTAACATTTTGATTCTGTATTACTCTCTTCAGGTCTAAAAGAAGATTCAGGGCTCTGAAGAGAGTCTTAGGACTCAAAACCTGGCTTCTCTCTCCACAGATACTGCCAGACCTGCTGATCTTTTCCAGTATTTTCCGTTTAAAATCAAATAGCTTTGTTCAATAAGCAAATGTTCTATCGATAATGTATAACTTTGAATTAAATCTCGAACAGGAAAAAACAAAATTAAGGCAGTAACTGTGATGTACTTTTGATTAGAGGCGAGAAGCAGATTTAATCCCACCAATCTGGAATTCAATCAGAACCAGAGTGTATGATCTTCCTGTCCTGACGATTCCCACCCACTGAGACTCCTTTAATTCAGCATCTAGGAATTCACTCTCCAGCTTGTGCGAGTTAGTTGGTGCAGTTTTAACGATCAACTCGCTGGCGAATATTTGGGCCCAGCATCATGTTCTTTCATTATCACGGAGACTAAAAATAGGCCAGACTTTGCTGAAACAGGGCATCTAAAAGTATCTATGCTGGTTAGACTTGCCCTGCAGCCTTCATTTCAAAGCATTTTTACCCACTAAAGTGGTAAAAGATTGAGCTGGCAACTGCAGGGAATAAGATGGAAAGAGTGAGAAATAAAGAGCAGACGGACAGAGAAAGAAACGTAAATTAGAGTGGACGAATTCAATGTCAAACCAGGTACAGAGAAAGGTGGAGGGGGGGGAACCTTCTTCAAATATCCAACAACGAATAGATAATGAAACAAGACTCCACTGGGCGGCACGGTAACACAGTATTTAGCACTGTTGCCTCACAGCTCCAGGGTCCCAGGTTCGATTTCGACTTGGGTCACTGTGCGGAGAATGCACGTTCTCCCCGTGGGTTTGCTCCCAGAGTCCAAGGTTGTGCAGGTTAGGTGGATTGGCCATGCTAAATCACCCTTGGGTCCAAAAATGTTAGGTGGGGTCACTATGTTGCGGGGATAGGGTGGAGTTGTGGGGTTGGGTCGGGTGCTCTTTCCAGGGACCAGTGTGGACTCGATGGGCCGAATAGCCTCTTATGATTTGAAATTGACTGGCAGAAACAAACTACTACTACAACAACATCAGGAAGAGCATGTATGTTTGGAATGACATGGTTTAACTTTCTATGGCTTGTTTAGTTCATACCCATCACACAAGTACAGTCATTTCACAATATTTGAAACATGCCAATTGTAAGGCTGCTAGTAAAGCATAATTTTGGCAAAACTAACAGCAACATTATCAGAAACGACTGGCTATTGGTATGCAAACACCTATCTGCTCCTCATCTTAAATTGCTGTAACATTTATGCATAAACAACAGTGAGTGCCATTAGCCTCACTATTATCAGGACGCTGAAATCTGGCCAAATCTGCTACCAGACCAAACATGTCCAGGTTAAAAAGTAGCTTGGTGAAACACAAGAAGCAAAATGATTAGAAGTCAATTGATGAATGTACACTATAAAAAGGAACTAAAAGGCAGCCTCCAGAATCCTTGTATTTCTTTCAGGAGCCCTAGATATCTTAAAAAATAAATTTAGAGAATCCAATTATTTTTTTTCCCAATTAAGGGGTAATTTAGTGTGGCCAATCCACCTACCCTGCACATCTTTGAGTTGTGGGGGTGAGCCCCACGCAGACACGGGAAGAATGTGCAAAATCCACACAGACAGTGACCTGGGGCTGGGATCAAACCCAGGTCCTTAGCGCCGTGAGGATGCAATAGGAGTCCCTGAAATTAATCTTCGACAATTATAATTGAAGGACTCTTTGAAGATGAAATCACCACTCACTGCTGCACCACTTCAACAGTGGTTATTCCAGAGTTCTGCTCATAGTACAGCTATTTTATAAGGTCAGGAACACTTAAAAAATATATATTCATCTCTCAGAAGGTACATGGGGCAAGCCCCTAATCCATCACCTTGCTTGCTCCAAAAAAAAACTCAAATTGAATCGAATTGATGGTCCCCACAAAAGAGACATAATAGATCTAACCTGTCAAGAACAGACATGACACCTGACCTCAGGTTTGATCTTGGCCAAAAGTTCAGGAACACTTGTATCACAAAGTGCAGGGATTATCTCTACAACCAAATAATGCGTGCCTCAGGTAAACATCAATTAGACACTGCTGTTTAAGACTGGGTGATGAAATGCACATGTCTGCAGTCCCTTCAGTGACATTCTAGCTCCAGAACTATGGGCTACTGGGAAACATCTTTGCTCCTGGATAAGTTTCTTTAATTTTTGACGTGGAAAGTAGAGTGCAAAGCTTGAACCGTGAAAATAAAAACATGACGGGCAGAATAAGCAGAATAAAAAGAAAAATGAGGCTTGCATTAATGAATCACCTTACACAACCTCAGGACATTGCAAAGAAATTTGCAGCCAATAGAATACTTCTGAAATGATGTGATTCCTCAATTGCAAAAGCAACAACAGCCACCTTCACACAATTAATAAATTGCCAGATTTTTAATCGATATGGTTTTTGGGACAAATAATGGGTAGAGCACCAAAAAGAACTCCTAAAAATAGTACCATAGAAGGCGCTCATTCAAAAGACAGTGGCTGGAATTCTCTGTCCGTTCACACTGGCAGAATTCTCCGGTCCCGCTGCAATGAATGGGAGTTTTGGACAAGCGCCAAATTCTCCACTTTCGCTGGCAGCAGTGGCAGGACGGTCTTGGATCAGAGAATCCTCATCAGTCCCCCCAATGGTACAGCACAGCACTGAAGTGTTGGCCTAGAAGAATGTATTCTCATGTCTCTGGAGTGGAATTGAATCCACAGCCATCTGACTCAGAACTTAGGTATGTTGTTTGTACTCCCATTGTTAATCGCCCATGTATTGTTCATAGTGAGTTAAGTTTTGAACGGTCAAAAGGTTTTACACCACAAATTAACAATTCTGTCAAGGAGGGCAGTTCCTTCAAGGTCACAAAGGACAATTGTTTGGAGAAACAAGCACTCATCATTCGGTATCAAACGGGATTAGGTGGTCAGGGAAGGTTTCAAACGGCAGTGCCTCATTACTTTCAGGCTGAAAGCTATCGTTGCAGGTTTGAATGATTTTAATATTGCAGCACTGTGTGTCTCTCAGTACGTTGATGCCTGGGATGCGCTGGTGCATAAGCCTGAATATTCCATGTTTGCTTTCTGGGCTTCCCATATGGTGACTGCCCCACCAGCTGCTGGTTGAATAGCAGTGGTGACAGAAGGAGCTTTCAATTGGTGGCAGGGCAGGAAGGCGATCCACAAGCCTTGGACGTAATCAGGGCAGAGCCGGGAAAGCATCATGTTTCCCACCTGGCCGATTAAATTCTGTCATAGAGTTTTCCTCTTTAGAGGATTTACTTCTGTCAGCAAAATATTAGATAATAGCATGCACTTCACGTAAATTTTCTTGAATTCTTCCTTTTCATCCACAGTGATGGTCAAATTAAGTTGCAATTCTTCCATTCTACCTCATCTCTTCCTGTCTCCTCCTTTAAGACTCTCTTGGACCAAGCTTCAAGTTATCCTTAACATCTCCTTCATTTAGATTAGTGTCAATTTCTGCTGTTACACATCAGAACAAGTTTCTTGATGTATTTTCTTCTTTGTAAAGGTATTTCATATCAGTTATTTCAATTTAACCCACTAATTTTTCAAGAAGTAATAATGAAAAAAAAGAGAACATTTGGACTATTATCTACCATTGGTTCAGTGGGAGCCGTCCTTTCTCAAGGTAAGAAGAGGGGGATACAAATGTTATTCTAGACACTCCCAGTGAGTGAAGACAGAGCTCTGGCTCTGAATACCATGTTAATATTCAGCAGATACTTGTGCCTGTTAGTTGGGGGAATGGATACAAGGTATGTGCTGAGGGAGCCCAGGAACTCTGTACAAGACTAATCACCTTATCCACTGCTATAGGGATGGTTACAGCCATTGTGTAGCCTTTCAGACTGTGAATTCTTCCGCTATTTCACACAGTTCTCCAAGGGAATAGTGCGAAGGTACAAAAACAAATAAAATATTAAGCGTATTAGGTAGCAGGAGCCTACATTGCACTCCTAACAATTGCTCGGTCTCACAGGCTACAGAACAGTTGGCTGCCAACACACTAAAGTACGAGTTTTGTCTCAAACATATATAAAACTCAAGTGCTCTCAAAGCCAGTCAACGCAGTGTAAAACAAATTGGTCTATTTTCCAGTAAATTATTGAATCCCACTGTGAGAAGTCAATATATTCCTCCTTCTTTTGGAGTACATAGGAAACATTCAACACAGACCGCAAGTATGGAACAAATGTGACTAAAGATTCCAGAATATATAATTCAAGTTAAAATAGAAATAAATGATTAATGATGTGAGTAGTTTCAGCACATCACTTCGTAATAATCTTGAAACCTCAGGGAAATGTCAATGAATATACTGATTGTGCACTGACACATACTTTTCAAATGATCCGCGAATCCGGAAAATGAAATGAAGCAAATCAAATCTTTCACATCCCTGAAAAGAAACTTTATGCCTTGATTTTGTCCCAGAGGGCATTTGAACCAAAAATTTAATTTAAATAGTCATCTGCACATCCGAACACAATGAGATCCCTGTTTGTGCTTCAATAAAAACATTGATTATAGTTTATAGTTGCTGTCTTCGTATCTTCTCACATTTCCCTTAGAGAACAGTTATGTGGTTATGAATGTCACTGGACGTCAACCCAGAATTCAGGGTCAGAGGCCTGATCACCATTCACCAGCAGGAGTGTCTGGAATGGTGTTCAATCTAGAGTGAGCCCAAGGCTTGCTTTCTTTAATTGTGGTAATGTTACACTTAATGCATGAGGGGGATAAACTGGCTATTGGAAAACCAAAAAAGGGCAGTTCTTTGAATATTAGATAGAACTACTCGAACAAAAACCTTTTCTTTTTAAATGAAAATGTGAGCAACTATTTAACCAACACCAGTACATTAATAAACAGACAAAGGATCGGATCAGCAGAAAGTGCCAAAATATAAATCTCCTTCAGAAAGTCATTTATTGTTTCCCATCATAGCTCATTAAAGATGTGTTATGACCTTCCTTTTGTCTTGTTGGCTCCCTAATACTTTTCCCAATTATTTTTTCCATTAGATGGCCCACATGGGGAGATGGTGGCAGAGTGGCAATGTCACTGAACGAGTAATCGAGAGGCCCAGGCTAATGCTCTGGAGACCAGGGGCAGGATTCTCCGCCGGCAGGATTCTACATTTTGCCGGCGCCCAGCAGTTTCCCTATGGCATGGGGCTAACCCACAACGGGAAACCCCATTGACCAGTCTGCATAACGGAGAATCCTGCTGGCGGTTCGGGGCAGAAATGTGGCGCAGCGGGGCGGAGAATCCAGCCCATGGTTTCCAATCCCACCACAGCTGCTGGTGGAATTTAATTTCAATTAATGAATCTGGAATATAGAGTTCATCTCCCATGACAACTTCCTTTTTAGGAAATAAAATCTGCCATCCTTACCTTATCTGGCCTCCAGCAATGTGATTGACTCTCATTTGCTCTCTGAAATGGCCTAGCAAGTCATTTGGTTCAAGAGCAAATCAGGGATCGGCAAGCGACACCTGCATCCATTAAAGAAGAATAAAAGTTTGCAGCAACAATCTGTTGGCTGAAGGCAAAATATAAATTTGCTTCTTAAGAAAAAAAAAGCAAATGGCGTTTCTGCCAGAATGGCATCATATTCCACTGTTACCAATTAATGCAAGAAAAGAATCAAAGACGTTGCAAATGGAGATGAATATTACCATACATAGCTCGATAAAATTGGCATTAACTTTGTGCAATATGTGAAACTAGCAAGTGCATTTTTGATGTGGGTAGACAGTCATAGGGACTATGCACAAATATGTTTTCCATGGGCAAAACTGAAAACAACCATTTTGCTTGAGGCTATTAACATCCAGTTTGAATTACCAATGTTATCCTTGATGTTCAAAATCGGAAACAACAATAAAATGCACACACAATTCCTATTTTAACTAACTGAGGTGGGGGTGGGTCACCTCTTTCCTTCTCCCTTCTGTATTAAGCCTCCCAATAAATAAAACACTTCTAGTGTTTCAACAGATTGGGAGCGAGCTAGAGATCATCATACTACTTCTTCTTGGGCAGTTCCTCAGGGTGTAGGATGACTGGCTTCCACTCCGGGAAGGTGGGTTCTGCGGTGGCTCAATAGTCGAATCGTGGATCCACAGACTCTGCTGCAGGTTTGGCAGGTGGTGTTTGATGAGGTGGGTGGGTGGGGCACTCGATTCTCCACTCTCCTTCCGCTGTTTACACTTAAACTCAGTGTTCTCTACCCTGTGGCGCCTTCACGGATACTTCTGCTCCAGTTTGTGCGTTCTAAGGCAAGCGATTCCCATGTGTCGGTGGGGTGTAGCATTTATTGAGGGATACTTTCAGGGAGTCCTTGTCACATTTTCTCTGCCATCCTAGTGATTGCTTGCCATTTCGGAGCTCAGAAAAGAGCACTTGTTTCGGGAATCATGTAACGGGCATGTGGACAATGTAGCCCACCCATCACAGCTGGTCAAGTGTGACCAGTGCCTCAATACTGGGTGTATTGGCCTGGGAGAGGACGTTCACATTAATAATCCTATCCTGCCAGCGGATTGGCAGGATTTTGTGGAAGCAAAAGTGTTGGAAACATCTCTCCAGGGATTTGAGATGCCTGCTGTACATTATCCGTGTTTCTGATGTGTACAGGAGGACAGGAACCACAGCTGCTCGGCAGGCCATGAGCTTGGTGCTGGGAGGCCCAATATTTGTGACGCTAATGAAATGTGTTCTTTTCCAGGATGTCTTTCTTATTTTGTTTGTTGTATGACAAAAGCCTCTGGATGCAATAATCCTTCGCAGACGTCCATAATGCGCGATTATGTGTGAACAATGTGAATGAAACACTTGCTCATCTCAGGATGACCAAGTTCGATCCTGACCCGGGTCACTGTTCGTGTGGAGTTTACATATTCGCCCAGTGTCTGCGTGGGTCTCACCCACATAGTCCAAAGATGTGCAGGGTAGGTGGATTGGCCATTCCAAATTGCCCCTTAATTGGAAAAAAGAAAATTGGGTACTCCAAATGTTAAAAAAAGGATGACTAGGAGTGGATTAGCTCAGACTGATGAAATGCCTCAAGTTTCAAATAGTTATCCTCATCTACAAAACCACTATGGCTTCACCCCCCTCCCATCTCTGTATCCTCTTCCAACCCGATTGAGAAATCTGCATTCTTCCAACTCTGGCCTCTTGAAGACATCCATCTACTCCCTTCACCCCACCTTTGGCCACTTGCCAATGCCTTTGGTTGTCTTTGGCCACAAGCTCGTATTCCCTCCCCTTCTCTAATAAATTGCCTTTGGTCAAGCTTTTAATTGTAATCCCCATGTCTTTGGCGCAGCACCCATTTTTGCCAGATTGCTTCTTTTGTGAGGTGCCTTGACTTATTACATTAAATGTGCTAGAAAATGCAATTGAGTTTTGTTCTTTGCAAATCCAACATTCAGAGGAATAACTTTAGGATTTTAAACAATATTGTACAGCATTGTAATCAATGTGCAGTTCTTGCTTTCAAAATCCAATCTGCTGGCCTGTCTCTAACAGGCATATTGTTTTATATTAAGGGAATATCTCTGCTTAAAATAATGAAATGATACATACTAATAATATTCACCAAGTTACAAATTGGAACATTAGATTAATGATCTGACATAATGCAATATCAGCTCCTGAACCCACCTGATAAAAACTATTCTAGGATCCGCCTGGATTGCAAAGATGATCCCCGTTTCTGGTTTGCTCTACTATATTTTTAAATCTTTCTCACCTTCACATTCACCTCCAACAAACCAGTCTGTGGAGCTGGTGAACTTCTGTTGTCACCAAGATCAGTGCAATCTGATCCATTGCCTCTCACGCTTCCCTCCCTTTCACTCACCCATTGGATCACACTTTTCTCTAAAACTATCCCCTGGGCCTAGCTTTGAACTTGCATATTTTTCTAGCTTCTCTCCAATATCTCCCCATGCCGTCTCCAAGCTCAGGAGACCCATCTATTGGCTCCTGCCACCTTATTCCTACTAAACGCAAGACCCAACTCCCCTTCTGTTGCCCTATTATGTATTTTCTTTTATTTCCTTTTCATTTCATGTACTTAATGATCTGTTGAGCTGCTCGCAGAAAAATACTTTTCACTGTATCTCGGTACATGTGACAATAAACAAATCAAATCCAATCCCTTCCTCGTCCCATGTTAGCTGATGTTGTTAAGGTTTTGCTCTCTTTAGGTGCTGTTGCATTCGCTTTTAAATCTACCATCATCATCCCTCGCCTGAAAAAAAGCCTCAATCCAGCCATCCTTGCAAACTAGTACCCAATCGCCAAACTCCCATTGTCTACTCATCTTTGCATGAACCACATGTTTGAAACCCTCCAATTTCAAACAGGGTTCTGCACATGCCGCAGAACCAAATTGGCCCTTGCCAAAATCACAAATAAAATACCTTATTTTGTAGTTGAATCGGAAACTACTCCTCATCTGAGATGCCTGCAGCCTTTGACACAGTCTCCTCCAAAGTCTCTCTACCATTGTCCAGCAGGGTTGGAGTGCATTTGCCTGGCTCCATTCTTATTTTTGCCAGAATAACACTTACAATTTCTTCTCGTCCTGTTCCCAAATTGTTACCTCTGCTGTGTCCATTCTATTTCTCATCTACATGCTGTCCCTTAGTGACATCATGTGAAAGCACAGATTTAGCTTTCACATGCACACAGCAAGCTGATAGCACCCAGCTCTACCTCGCCACTAGCTCTCTCAACTCTTCCACTAAACTATCAATGTACTAAACATCCAGCATTGGATGAGCAAAAATTATATAATACAAAGATTGATACCATTCTTTTCAGTCCCCTAGCTACCGACTCCATCCTGCTCCCTGGCAACTGGGAAACTTAACCAGACTGTTCACAACCTTGGGTGTGATAATTGACCCTGAGACAGTATTGCAAACATATACCCAAGCCATCGTTAAGACTGCCCATTTCCACCTCCAACTCAGACTCGGTCCCACCTCGGCAAATCAGTTGCTGACACCCTCAGTCATGCCTTCTTTTACTCTAAAAACTTGATTATTGCAATGCACTCCCAGATAGTTTCCTCCCACATTCTACCATCCACAAAAGTGAGGTTATCCAAAACTCCATGTCACCCATATTCTTCCTTGTGCCAAGTCCCATTCCTCTCTCAATCCTGCGCTCGTAGACTTACATTGGTTCCCGGTCAAGCAAAGTCTTGATTTTAAAATCCTCATTCTGGTTTTAAAATCCCCCCAGCCCCATGACCTTGCCAGCACTGCGCTGCCACCCCCCCCCCCCCCCCCCCCCCCCCACCCCACCATTCGTCCTCCTCCCCCCAGTATTTAATCTCCAGCTCCACAGCCCTCCTAAATATCTGTGCTCATCCAATTCTGGCCTCGAGCATCCCAGAATTTCATTGCTCCATTATAACTGACGATGCCTTCCAGTGCCATGGCCCCCACACATTGGAACATGCTCCCTAAAGCTCTGACTATTAACCTTTCTTTGTAAACTCTAGATTAAGCTTTTGGCCAGCCACCCGAGCGTTGCCTGAGCAGACCCGGCATCTAACTTTGCTTTACTATGCTCCAATGAAGCAACTAGAGCATCTTGGCATCTTATGTTAAAGGCACTATATATAGGGCAGCACAGCTGCTTAACAGCACCAGAGTGCAGACTCTACACAGGCAGTCACCTTCTCCCAATGTCTGTGTAGGTTTCCTACAGGTGCTCACAGTGGTTTCCCCCTACAGTTCAAAGATGTGCAGATTAGGTGTGTTGGCCATGCTAACTTTGCCCCAGAGAGTGGAAAGATGTGCAGGTTAAATGGGGTTACAGAGATAGTGTGCTCTTTCAGAGGGTTGGTGCAGACTCAATGGACAAAGGGCCTCCTTCTGCAGGGTGTGCATTCTATGATCTATATTTAAGATGTTGTTGGACGCACATACATACACATATATACCTCTGAATAAACATCCATCAGTCACCAAAGCAGTAAAGCGCTTGCAACAATCCAATAAACTCTCACATCATACTTTTTGTTTTATACAGAAACACATGAAAAGATTAGAGTTCAAACATTGAGATCACATGCCCCCAAAATAATGTCCATTACTCATTGTTTACTTTCCAGTCAGAATTGCAGTTAGCCACTTCTGAAATCCAAAGGCCAACACTATATTTATTTATAGAACATTTGTTAAGAATGCCCCTCTTGTTGCAGAAACCAGTCAGAATTATCGAGTTATTTTATCAACATTGAATTAAGTGACATTTAATTCCTCTGTTGTAGACCCCTAGTTGGCTGCCCATGCAGTGGATACTGATCATATCTTCCCCAGAGGATTTCCAGGCTGTGCTCACATTGTCTGTTGCTAATATTATGGTAGGACGATCACGGCTTTCTAGAACTCGCATTTTTTTTTGAGATACAAGCAGGAATTTCAAGTGATAGTAATCTGCTGACAAGCGAGGTGTGAAATGAGTTAAAGGGACAGTGGCTTGCAGTTCTGCTCTGTGTCACACTGGCCACTGATGTTTAAGAAGAGAAATGGGTAATGTAATCAACGTTCCTCCCCTGCAAGTTCATCAGATATTAGGAAGGGTTTAGTAAAGCAACTCTGGCTCTTTCAGTGATCCCATGATGTCATTGCACCCATCGATTGTCCTAAATTAAAGAGCACTGTGTGGGTGTGTATGAATGAATGAATAGTCGATCTATGTCAGAGCAAAATTCTATATATCAAGTGCAGTGAAAAACTTGTCAAATTACAAAACAATCATATCTCGTTAAAAAGGAGTCGCAGGCCTTCTTTACACTCCCCAGAGGAAACAAGTTAACTTGTCCCATTATGCATGTTAACCTCCAATTCCCCCTTCTCCGGCTCTCTCTCCCCCCCCCCCCCCCCCCCCCCACCACCCCGCCAGCACTGCTTTGGAAATGGAATATGTCATATTAAATCCTCATTCACCGTAAAGGTGGGAGGCATCAATTTAATTCTGTGAAATTCATGACACCTTGGCATTATGACCCCAAACGCACAATTTTCATTTGGAAATTTATATAATTTAATTAGATTTAAGAAAGACGAGGACAAATCGATTCCCCAAAGTAAAACTGTTAAAGAGCAGGCAACAACTAAAGACTGAGCCATCTTTTCTCCCTTTAATTATTGATTAACTCGCTATGAATTTCAAATATTTTCTGTTTTTAAAATCAAAAATGTAATTCCAGCTCATTTTTAAGCATACTGTCTTTGGTGGCAAATGCTAAATAAATACGTCTGGAACAATGATCTTCAGAAACCACCGATCATTTTAGAATGTTTCCCCTCTAGGTTTGCCTGAACCACCGTTGCGATACAGTGGTTCACAGCGCCAGGGACCCAAGTTCAATTCCGACCTCGGGTGACTTTGTGGAGTTTGCACGTTCTCCCATGTCTGTGTGAGTTTCCTCTGGGTGCTCTGGTTTCATCCCACAGTCCAAAGATGTGCAGGTTAGGTTATGGGGATAGGGTGGGGTGGACACTCAATGTTCATTTGAAGGGTCGGTGCAGACTTGATGGGCCAAATGGCCTTCTTCTGCACTGTCGGGATTCTTCTATGATTGGTGTGACTAATTAGTGCAGTAACTCCCAATCCCAGTGAAAAATATTGAAATATCTTGTAACAAAAATTGCAGGACAGTTGCGCTAAAGTGAGGGTGCAGGTCTAACCCAATGGCGCTCTCAAAGAGCCAGCACAGGCATGATGGGCTGAATAGCATCCTTCCATGCTGCAAAATTCTATGTTTAATACTGCAAAGCAGGCTTAATACAGGAACGTATGCATTTTGCATGCAGGTTGAGGGACTGTGAGGAGCATGCGGGAAGTAGTCTGCAGGGATTAGAGCAAGAAAGGAAAACTTTGGCAGGGAAGCCAAAGGTTTTCCTCAGTTCAGCTCTGCCAGCACACAAGGAAACAAAAGTTAAAATTACCTACCTTTTCTTAGTCTCTGCTGGTGCAGTGCGCATTTGTTGCCAGGTTACACTGGTGAGACTGTCAGCGCAGGCTACCTGCACCATCAACAGTAACTGTTGGCTGATGTCCGAATTACATTGTTGGACTCGGATTTTTATGGATACACGAGACCTCTGCTTATGCATCACGGTCAGAAAGGAAGTGGTGGCCACCATTTTAACCACCCAACTACAGCATTGGGCCAGCAGGGCTTAAATCAGCCCTTTGGAGATCTCGCTCAAAACTGGAAATGTAAAAGTAGCCAAATATGAAAGTGAAGCTTATTTATAGATATCCCTAGATAGGAAGGATGTGCATTTATATAGCACCTTTCACCACTGCAAAGGAGAACAGGAGTTGAAACCATATTACTGCAGTTTAAGAATTTGAATTTGGCTTCTAACAAATTCTAGAAACATAAAACTTGGATTGCCATAGAAGTTTGACTGGTTCACTAGTTCCCTTCAGGAAAAGAAACCTCCTCCCTTTAAAAAACAAAATCGAACTAACCTATATGTGTCACCAATCACACAACACAGTGGACTCTGAAGAGAGGTGGTTTACTGTTTTACTGCAGCCGCGTGATTTGCTATCAACAAACTGGCTTTCATCATCACTTTGTCAGGGCAGCTTGAAATTCCAGCTTTGCCAGTGATGCCCATGTCCCGAATCAGTAGATAGATGCACCTTCCAATTACAAATCAGAATGTTCTAACTAGTGAGTGTGGTCAAAACCACAACATAAAACTACTTAGCGTAATACAGTGCCTTTCCACAGTTCCTAAAGCAATTGAGAATGGTGGAGCAGACCAATTCCTAGCTCTTTCAGGAAAAATGTCTTCTCCAGAATAATGTTTACATTGCCAGGATACCGTGCAACAGTTCAGCATATACAAACTTACCCAGCGGCCATTACAAATTGTGTACTTAAACTGCAAAGTACAAGCCTCAAGTACTTATACGTTCCAAAGAACATTCAGCCAATAATTAGTGCATTCTAGTGATATCCAACTCCTGGAATAATGCCACTTATAATAATTTCATCTGAATAAGGTAAACAAAGTTTCCAGATGACTTTGTTATATAGTGAAACCAATTATAGACTGCTGTGGAGATTGTTACCAGCCCTCTTTCCACAATGGGTAATGCCATTTTTTTTTTTTAAAAACTGAAATTACACTGAATTCTAGGAATCTGATGCTTTTTTCCCCCCAAAAACAGGACACAGATTTTTTTTCTGAAACTCTGACAAGATTTGTTACCTAGTTTAGAATTTAATTTTTTTTTTTTAAATAAAATAAATTTAGAGTACCCAATTATTTTTTTCCAATTAAGGGGCAATTTAGCATGGCCAATCCACCTACCCTGCACACCATTGGGTTGTGGGGGCGAGACGCACACAGACACGGGCATAATGTGCAAACTCCACACAGACAGTGACCGGGGCCGCGATCGAACCCAGCTCCTTGGCGCCATGACGCAGCAATGCTAACCACTGTGCCACCATGCTGCCGGCTTGCTGTGTTTCCAAAGTACCACCCCAACATAGCTTAGCTTGATCAAACTTCTGGAAATCCCTGCCTAAGAGTACCTTCACTGCAAGGACTTTCGTGTTCAAGAATGCACGCATTATCACCTTCATGCCTTGCCAATGTCACTCATATCTGAGCGTGAACATTCGAAAGCAAAATGGCAACATTTTGCAGCTGTCACCAAAATATTTTGAAATGGTAGCCTCAAGTGTAGATGAAATAAAGTGAAGGCATGTGCTAGGTTGCTGTACAAGGTACGAATGTCACTACAAGTCCCCATGCTGGCTGGGTAAGTAAAAATAACAAGTGGGTTATAATTATCTAATTTATATTTCTCATTGTAAACCTGAATACATTTTAAAAGTTTTATAGTTTTCAATACCGTTGCCATCCTGATATTATTTTTTTTTAATTATAATTTTCTCTTCAAATTGTCATCCCTCTTGTTTCGTGGCCAAACATCCCAGTCAATCTCACGTACCTAACCGTAGTATCTATCCATTTGCACAAATCTTCCTCTTCTTTGTGATTTTTGACTGAACCTTGGCAGAGTTTTGTCACTTTCTTTTACTATGGGTAGTGTGAGGAGGCAGACGCCAAACCTACCTCAGCTGGAACAGGGATTGAACTCGTGCTATTGGACATTAATCTGATCCACATGCTGGCTATCAAGCCAGATGATCTAACTGGAGCCCCAGGTACAAGCTTACAGAATGAATATCATCACACGAAAGAGGAGGAGGCGGAAAGAAGAAAGGGAAAGCACACATCTCTGAAACCTATTTCATATCTTCATTTTCATATCATTTAAAGATATTGTAGTACAGAGAGGCAATACTAAAGCAGGTATTTTCGCATTAGGGGTTAGATTCAACTTTGTTCGACATGCTTAAAGGCTCTCAATACTTTGTTCATAAAGCTTGAAGACAGTAAAGCAAGATTCTGACTGACCATATTATGTGACTGGACACCCTCACAGAAGTAGTGTAATTCAGCCAACCAACTTGCATGTGGTTCTGCATGAACTATGGCTCAATTGGATTAATGTCAGGAAAAATATCTGCTTCAGTGCACATACCCAAATGTAAATTTAATATGAGTAGCTTAAATCTGTAATTGCTGTATCATAAGACTACGACGATGGTAGGTGGCAAACTAGATGGTCCTTGGTCTTCCGAGTCTCGTAATTCCTACATTCCCGGTCATCACTGTGAGCCTCTAACTAATAGGATTAACAAACTGTCAAAAGTTGCCTATTATTGGGTTCGTCCACCCACGATGCTGCATTCTTGGGGTTTTAAACCGCTAATGCTCCATCTGTCAGTTCCTCACAGCGCAGCGCATGAAGACTGGGCAGCAGTTACTATTTCTACTAGTCTCGTAGACGGCATTACAACTAAAGCTATTTAAATGGGTCGTTCTGTCTGATTTTTTTTTTTTTGGAGGTTTTGCCAAGTCAAAGAAACTTCTATTTATAAACTTTCAAACATCCCAGTACTCTTGTTTTTGTGACATCATTACGCCTCAGTACCAAGTGAACCGTGCCGGGGGGGGACCATTGCCTCTCGGTTCTTAAATGGCACCTGCTCAGAATCAAATTTAAAATGAAACTTCACTAATGGGAAACTCAACATGGTCTTTTATCGTGATGACAGCTTGCTTTTAATTTGGAGACCTGCTGCCAGCCATCAGTTGCCTGCCTGTCTGCTTTGTGTAAATATCACAGCATGCAGCCAAAACCTAGGGGTTATTTTAGGGAAAGGATGAAAAAAGGCATTAATTTTGGTGTTGTGTTAATAAGATACGCATGTTTGAAAGTTGGGTTTAGCACACTATTTTGGACCCAATTGCTGAATACCACGGGTTAAACTTGGCTAGATGTGTTAAAGCAGAAAACTATAGTTTCAGGACTCAAGGACTCATTATGCACTATTTTCATGGGGCAGTATATATGGGTTGACGCACCCACTTACATTGAAGTTGTGGAGTGTGCTGGGTGACAGAAAACTGAACATCTTGGTCTGGCTCGGGAACCAAGGAAGATGACAACACCAGGTTTTCGGAGGTGGCTCTGGAGCTCCTGATGGAAAAGATCAAAAGGAGCAGCAATGTTCTATATGTGCGGCAACATATAGAGCAGAAGTTCAAAGTTTTCAGATTCAATAAAAGATGGAAATTAAGTTATCAATGAAGGATGGAAATAACAAGACAGTGGAGTGGCACCTGCCCACCCCCGGCCATGGACATGTCCCTGGAACAGTGTCCAATCCTCTGGATGTTTGCTGCTGTTGTGTGGTGTTCCCTCCCGCAGTGTTCAGGCACAGCTTCCAGGCATCAAGGTGTGATTGGGATGCTCCGACATGCTACATGGCCTGCCCACCCACTGGGATCCACTTGGGTTGTGTGAAGTGTTCACTTAACCACAATTGCCAATTCCCTATTAGCAATAGCCTTCAGCCACAAGGCCAGGGGGCTCGGTAGTAAATGGGTGTTATGGGTGGTCGATAGGCCGGGACAAGAATTGCCCACTGAATGGGTGCACACGATCCAAGGGTTGGCATGGTGATGCCGCACGCAGTTTCCTCCCGGTTACCTTCCCCTGCACCTCCTTTTCCCCCCCCCCAACCTTCCCATGGCGGCCCACCCTTGCAGTGGCCCCCACCCCAGGTACTCCTCACCCCCAGGCGTGCACTGTGGTGGCAGGTCCAGTGCCCCCAGACTCTTTGTCTGTGGGCAAAGATGGCAACTCACCTCCTTGGCTCCCCACAGAAGTTCTTCCGCCAGGTTCAGTTGTCAATATTTAGTTCTTTACCCATCAGTCTGGCCTCAATAAAACTCGAGAGGGATTTGTAGGTATAGTATTATATATTTTTTAACAACTTGCAAGGCTGACCAGCTCCACAGAGATTCAGAACACAGGCAGTCTTCTGAAGCCCCAGAACAGGTGGTCAGGCAGGTAGTGCTGAGGAAGTGGGGAGGCTGCAGAAGGATCTAGACAGTTTGGGAGAGTGGTGCAGGAAATGGCTGATGCAATTCAACGTGAGAAAATGTGAGGTCTTGCACTTTGGAAAAAAGAATCCAAGCATAGACTACTTTCTAAACGGTGAGAAAATTCATAATGCCAAAGTACAAAGGGATCTGGGAGTGCTAGTCGAGGATTCCCTAAAGGTAAACATGCAGGTTGAATCTGTGATTAAGAAAGCGAATGCAATGTTGTCATTTATCTCAAGAGGGTTGGAATATAAAAGCAGCGATGTGCTACTGAGCCTTTATAAGGCTCTGGTTAGGCCCCATTTGGAGTACTGTGTCCAGTTTTGGGCCCCACATCTCAGGAAGGACATACTGGCATTGGAGTGTGTCCAGAGGAGATTCACACGGATGATCCCTGGAATGGCGGGTCTAACATATGATGAACGGCTGAGGATCCTAGGATTGTATTCATTGGAGTTTAGAAGGTTAAGGGGAGATCTAATAGAAACTTACAAGATAATACATGGCTTAGAAAGGGTGGACGCAAAGAAACTGTTTCCGTTAGGCGAGGAGACGAGGACCCGTGGGCACAGCCTTAGAATTAGAGGGGGTAAATTCAGAACAGAAATGCGGAGACATTTCTTCAGCCAGAGAGTGGTGGGCCTGTGGAATTCATTGCCGCGGAGTGCAGTGGAGGCCGGGACGCTAAATGGCTTCAAGGCAGAGATAGATAAATTCTTGATGTCGCGAGGAATTAAGGGCTACGGGGAGAATGCTGGTAGGTGGAGTTGAAATGCCCATCAGCCATGATTGAATGGCGGAGTGGACTCGATGGGCCGAATGGCCTTACTTCCACTCCTATGTCTTATGGTCTAACCGAGTGAAATCGGAGACAAAGAAATCTCTGCAAATATCATTCAAATGGCATCAAGTTTCACATACAAAATTCCCATAGGTCATCCTATACACCTCCTGACCTGGCCATATATCCTGATTGGCTCACTTCGCATTCCTCAACCCTGGTCCTCTTGTTACCCAGCATCCTTTTCCCCCCATCCTCCACAAGGCTCCCCTCCCCACTTCCTGGCCATGCTTTCTGAATCCCTTTGTCCTTTGTTTGTGAACTCACTACTATCAGACTGGCTTACATCTACATTATTCTAACTAATAATCCTATTTTATATCACATTCGTTTGTTCAATTCCTCACAGTGACCACTTGCTGGGGAGGCCGCTGAATGAAGGGAGGGTGTTGGATATGGGGTCTCTTCTCATTAATTGTATGGAAATTGGGATTAAGTGGTGATAATTGGTTTTTCACCACGCTATGGCGAGATCCCAATTTCGCTTACTGGAGCAGGCCGATTGCATCGCAAACTGGCCCATGGCGCGGTTCTCGTTTTCTGTCTCTCCCACTATTCACCAGCCTCATTTTGCTTGAGCGAATGTGCAACAAGGCCGGAGAATCGCGACCATTGTGCCCAATTCTTGGCACCTCATTTTAGGAATGATGTTGTGGTCTTAAGAAGGGGTACAAGAGTAGACTTATTAGAAATGGCACAAAGAATGAATAACTTCAATTATGTGGCGACACCAGAGAAGTCGGAGTTCTGTTCCTTACAGCAGAGATGGTCAAGGGAAGATTTAATCAGAGCTGAAAATCATGAATGATTTTGATAAAGTAAACAAGGAGAAATTGTTTCTTGTGGCAGTATGGTTGTTAACCAGGGGATACAGTATTAAGGTGGTTAGCAAAAGAACCAGGTGCAACCCAAGGATCATTTTTTAAACAGTAGGGTACTGACTTTGGTGAAACAGTAGGGTATGGAGACTAGTTGGATAGCTCTACCAAGGCACCAGCACAAACAGGATGAGCCAAGTGGTCTCCTTCTCTGCTATTCTATGTCTCAAATGGATATGACACATATTCAGGAGAAGAGCAGTCACAATCTCCCTGAGGTCCTGACCAATATTTATTACTCAACTAACACCTATAGAACAGATCACCTGGATATCATGACCTTGCTGTTTGCAAACGGAGTCCCAATTCCTATATTATTACAACAGTGACTATGCTTAAAAAAAGCATTCCTTTGGCTGTACAATGCTTTGGGGGGGTCGCAAAGGGCAACATTTAATGCATGTGCCTCATTCTTTAATCAGCATGAAGAGAACCCAGACCTACAACACATTATATGGTAACGAGGTGCAGACACTTTGGGGACAAGCTTGACAAGAATTTTGTTATTGAGTAAAGAAACCTGATGTAGTGTGGGAGTGCAGACTAAGTGCAATGAGGCCCAGTAGGGTATTTGTGAAGGGGGGGGGGGGGGGGGGGGGGGGGAAGAGAGTGGGGAGACAATGGGGTATTGTAATTGGAAGGTGAAATGGACAGAAAGTATTGCAATTTAATACACATTATGCAATCAATTTGTTTTTATATAGGTTAAATGGACAGGAGAATGGGGAGCCACCATTACCATAGCTAATTATTTTAGGAGATAGTGATCGCCTAATAATGATTGATTAGCATGATTGCCTGTTAAGGGCTCAAAAGGTGAAGTGAAGAGAAAGTTTAAAAAAACTAAAGACAATGGAGGCATGTGGGCAGAAAGCATTTCAATAGACCGTAGTAAATGCACAGTTGCACTACCAGTCAGAATATACAAGGGGTGAACATCAACGGAACCTCGCCTGGCAGAAAACCAACCCAAATCAGTTTGAATGGAAAAAAAAATGAAATCATCCAATCTGATTCACCCTCAAATTTTCCCTCTGGGTGGAATGAGGTTTAAATTATCCCCAAAATGTGTTAGAAACTGCATCAGGCATACAATGCAAGATAATGGGCGGGATTCTCTGGTGGGCAGGGCGGAAGAATCCAGCCCAATCAATCTCAACAAAACAAAACGGACGCAGAAGAAATCAGATAACAAAAATGTTGGGGAATGTAGGGTTTAGTGAGAGGGAGGAACTGAAGGAGATCAATATTAGTAGAGAAATGGTGCTGAGGAAACTGATGGGATTGAAAGCTGATAAATCCGCAGTGCCTGATAATCTACATCCCAGACTACTATCGAAATAATAGATGCATTGGTGGTCATCTTCCAGGATTCTATATACTCTGGAAACAATCCCTTCACGTTGGAAGGTAGCTAAGGTAACTCAACTACTTAAAATGGGAGGGGGAGATAAAACAAGGAAATGTAGACCAGTCAGCCTGATGTCAGTCGCGGGAAACATTCCAGAATCCATTAAAAAAGATTTTATAGCAGAGCACTCAGAAAACACTGGCAGATCGGACAGAGTCAGTATGGATTTATGAAGGGGAAAACATGCTTGACAAATCTACTGGAATTCTTTCAGGATGTAACTGGTCGAGTTGACGAGGGGGAGCCAGTGGATATGGTGTACTTGGACTTTCAGAAGGCTTTCGACAAAGTCCCACTTAAGAAATTAGCAGAGAAAATTAAAGCACATGGTATTAGGGGTAGTGTATGGAGAGGGATAGAAAACTGGTTGGCAAACAGGAAACAGAGTAGGAAATAACAGGTCTTTTTCAAATTGGCAGGCAGTGACTAGTGGGGTATCACAGGGATCGGTGCTGGGACACCAGTTATAATAATTTAGACGAGGGAACAAAAAGTTTTTTTTCCAAATATGCAGATGACACAAAGTTGGGTGGGATGGTGAGCTGTGAGGACAATGCAAAGATCCTTCAGTATTATTTGGACAAGTTGAGTGAGTGAGCAAATGAATGGTAGATGCAGTATAATTTGGATAAATATGGGGGTATCCACTTTGGTAGCAAAAATGCGAAGACAGACTATTATCTGAATGGTCATAAATTAGGAGAGGGGAATGTACAACGAGACCTGGGTGGCCTCATACACCAGTCACTGAAGGTAAGCATGCAGGTGCAGCAGGTGGTAAAGAAGACAAATAGTATGCTGGCCTTCATTGCGAGAGGATTCGAGCACAGGAGCAGGGATGCCTTGTTGCAATTATACAGGGCCTTGGGCGAGGCCACAGCTGGAATATTTTTTTTAAATATTTTTATTCTCCTCCTTTTTCACATTTTCATACAAATTTACACCCACCAACAAACAATCAACGGTAACAAATACAATGTCAATCCCTCGGCCAACAATTCCCCCTCCCACCACCCCCAACATTTTAGTTACAAACATCAAAGAAAAGGATTTAGGAATCCACCATCGACCCACACTTAGTCACTAACATCATACAGTACACAGTCCAATTAACTCCCCCCCCCCCCCCCCCCCCCCGCCCCCCGCCCCCCCCCCCCCCTCCGCCGTCCCAGCCCCCCCAGGGAGTGGTGAGTCTTCACCCAGGGAGTGGTGAGTCTGTGGAATTCGTTATGACAGGAAGTAGTTGAGGCCAAAACATTGTATGTTTCCATGAAGCACTTAGGGTGAAGGGGATCAAAGGATATTGGGGGGGCGGGGGGCGGAGAAGCGAGATTAGGCTATTGAGTTGGATGATCAGCGATGATCATAATGAATGGCGGAGCAGGCTCAAAGGGCCTAGTTTCTAAATGTGGAAATGCTTATAAAATCAGAAGCACAAAGGGTCTTGGGAGAGCTTGTTCACGATGCTCTTAAGGTTAACGTGCTGGTTCAGTCAGCAGTTAGGAAGACAAATGCAATGTTAGCATTCATGTCAAGAGGGCTAGGATACAAGACTACGGATGTACTTTGGAGGCCGTATAAGGCTCTAGTCAGGCCCCATTTGGAGTATTGTGAGCAGTTTTGGGCCCCGTATCTAAGGAAAAATATGCTGGCCTTGGACAAGATCCAGAGGAGGTTCACAAGAATGATCCCTGCAATGAAGAGCTTGTCGTATGAGGAATGGTCGAGGACTCTGGGTCTGTATTTGTTGTAATTTAGAAGGATTAGGAGGGATCTTATTGAAACTTACAAGATACTACAAGGCCTGGATAGAGTGGACGTGGAGAGGATGTTTCCACTTGTAGGAAAAACTAGAAGCAGAGGACACAATCTCAGACTAAAGGGACAATCCTTTGAAACAGAGATGAGGAGGAATTTCTTCAACCAGAGGGTGGTGAATCTGTGGAACTCTTTGCCACAGAAGGCCAAATTACTGGGTGTCTTTGAGATAGAGATAGATAGGTTCTTGATTAATAAGGGGATCAGGGGTTGTGGGGTTGAGAAAAATATCAGCCATGACTGAATGATGGAGCTGACACGATGGGCCGAGTGGCCTACCTCTGCTTCTATGTCTTATGGCCTCCTCCTGTTCCTATTTTCTCTGTTTCTGTGTTATATAAATAAATAATTACCAGCACTCTGATTTCATTTCTGTGGTTGTATGGTATATAGTATTTACCAACAATCAACAAACTAACTTTTATAAAAGTTAAAAGTGCTTTTCAAACTTAAGGGATTTCAATTATGAAATATTTGCAAAGCTGGCCAACAAGAGAGTTTCTCACTGGTCATTAGGTTTTTGCTAACAGGATGTTGAGAGAAGTTGTCTTTCAGCCATATTAGTCATGTGTCTCAGGGAGCCCACCCCACAGGAGGCAAAACAAAATGTTTGCAAATGTTGGAATTATTAGGAATATAGGAATTTTACCGTT
Organism: Scyliorhinus canicula; assembly: GCF_902713615.1. Classification (NCBI taxonomy): domain Eukaryota; kingdom Metazoa; phylum Chordata; class Chondrichthyes; order Carcharhiniformes; family Scyliorhinidae; genus Scyliorhinus; species Scyliorhinus canicula. The sequence continues at coordinate 102,012,436 of NC_052152.1, read as the reverse complement.
CACAAATTGCTGGCAGCACATACATCGGATTCTGGCACAGCAAAGATCATCACTCTCTTCCCCTTGTATTCCAAATAAAACCGCAAAATCTCCATACGCTAAGTTTGGCTCAGTAGGTCATTATATGCTCATTAAAAAGGATGTTATTGTCCGATTTGTAAACAAGTAGCATGCAAACAAGAATGTATACTTTTGATGCATTGAATGATGTACTGCCATTGTTGCATCCCTCTCAATTGTTTTTGTTCTGCTCAGTTAGTAACAGGGACTACACAAGTTAATTTTGCAGTTTATTTGCTATCGTTGAAGTTTATAAATCACATGCTGGAGAAGGTGTTTAGCCAAACCATCCACAAGCCAGAATTTGTTGCTGACATAGAACACAACACTTGTAGAAAGAATTATTACATAGCAGATCTATGCCGGTACTTATGCAACATATGAGGTTTCTCTAATCCTACGACAACTCATTCCACCAGCATCTCGTTCCATTCCTTCATCCTTCCTATACTATATCGCTATTTAGGATTCCATTCCCTACATATGCAAATATACTAAATCTCAACTATTCCACGTGACAGAAAGTTCCATTCTCCGGCTTCGGCCCTCCCAGCCTGCGCCGATCTAGATCCTTTATCTAAACCTGTCGCCTATTTTCCAAGGATCTACTTCCCTCTGTTCCCCGCCCGTTCATATATCTGTCTAGAAGATGCATCTTAAGTGATGCTATCGTGCCCGCCTCTACCACCTCCGCTGGCAAAGTGTTCCAGGCACCCACCACCCTCTGCGTAAAAAACTTTCCACGCACATCTCCCTTACACTTTCCCCCTCTCACCTTGAAATCGTGACCCCTTGTAATTGACAACCCCACTCTCGGAAAAAGCTTGTTGCTATCCACCCTGTCCATACATCTCAATTTTGTAGACCTCAATCAGGTGCCCCCCTCAACCTCCGTCTTTCCAACGAAGACAATCCTAATCTACTCAACTTTTCTTCATAGCTAGCACCCTCCATACCAGGCAACATCCTGGTGAACCTCCTCTGCACCTTCTCTAAAGCATCCAAATCCTTCTGGTAATGTGGCAACCAGAACTGCACGCAGTATTCCAAATGTGACCTAACCAATGTCCTATACAACTGTAACATGACCAGCCGACTCTTGTACTCATACCCCGTCCAACAAAGGCAAGCATGCTGTATGCCTTCTTGACCACTCTATCGACCTGCATTGCCATCTTCAGAGTACAATGGACCTGAACTCCCAGATCTCTCTGAACATCAATTTTCCCCAGGACTCTTCCATTGACCGTATAGTCCGCTCTTGAATTAGATCTTCCAAAATGCATCACCTTGCATTTGCCTGGATTGAACTCCATCTGCCATTTCTCTACCCAACTCTCCAATATATCTACATTTTGCTGTATTCTCTGCCCCCCGCTATCTGCAACTCCACCAATCTTAGTACCATCTGCAAATTTGCGAATCAGACCACCTATACCTTCGTCCAGATCATTTATGTATATCACAAACAACAGTGGTCCGAGCACGGATCCCTGTGGAACACCATTAGTCACACTTCTCCATTTTGAGACACTTCCTTCCACCAACTGTTGCCCAGCCAGTTCTTTATCCATCTAGCTAGTACACCCTGAACCCCATGCAACTTCACTTTCTCCATCAGCCTACCATGGCGAACCTTATCAAACGCCTTACTGAAGTCCATGTATATGACATCTACAGCCCTTCCCTCATCAATTAACTTTGTCACTTCCTCAAAAAATTCTATTAGGTTTGTAAGACATGACCTTCCCTGCACAAAACCATGCTACCTATCACTTAGAAGTCTATTTTCATCCAAATGTGAATAGATCCTATCCCTCATTATCTTTTCCAACAGTTTGCCTACCATTGACGTCAAGCTCACAGGTCTATAATTCCCTGGATTATCCCTGCTACCCTTCTTAAACAAAGGGACAACATTATCAATCTTCCAGTCCTCTGGGACCTCACCCATGCTCAAGGAAGCTGCAAAGATATCTGTTAAAGCCCAAGCTATTTCGTCCCTCGCTTCCCTCAGTAACCTGGGATAGATTCCATCTGGACCTGGTGACTTGTCCACCTTAATGCCTTTTAGAATACCCAAAACTTCCACCTTCCTTATGCCGACTTGACCGAGAGTATTTAAACATCCATCCCTAACCTCAATATCCATCATGTCCCTCTCCTTGGTGAATACCGATGCAAAGTACTCATTAAGAATCTCACCCATTTCCTCTGACTCCACGCATAAATTCCCTCTTTTGTCTTTGAGTGGACAAGTCCTTTCTCTAGTTACCCCCTTGCTCCTTATATACGAATAAAAGGCTTTGGGATTTTCCTTAACCGTTAGCCAAAGATATTTCATGTCCCCTTTTAGCCCTCTTTATTGCGCGTTTGAGATTTGTCCTACTTTCCCGATATTCCTCCAAAGCTTCATCAGTTTTAAATCGCCTAGATCTCATGTATGCTTCCTTTTTCATTTTAGCTAGTCTCACAATTCCACCCGTCATCCATGGTTCCCTAATCTTGCCATTTCTATCCCTCATTTTCACAGGAACATTTCTGTTCTGCACTCTAATCAACGTATTTAAAAGACCCCCACATTTCTAATGTGGATTTATCCTTGAACAGCTGCTCCCAATCCACATTCCCTAGCTCCTGCCGAATTTTGTTATACTTGACCGTTCTCCAATTTAGCACTCTTCCTTTAGGACCACTCTCGTTTTTGTCCATGAGTATTCTAAAACTTACGGAATTGTGATCGCTATTCCCAAAGTAATCACCAACTGAAACTTTAACCACCTGGCCGGAATCATTCCCCAATACCAGGTCCAGTTTGGCCCCTTCCCGAGTTGGACTATTTGAAAAATGAAAATCGCTTATTGTCACGAGTAGGCTTCAATGAAGTTACTGTGAAAAGCCCCTAGTCGCCACATTCCGCCGCCTGTCCAGGGAGGCTGTTACGGGAATCGAACTGTGCTGCTGGCCTGCTTGGTCTGCTTTAAAAGCCAGCGATTTAGCTGAGCGAGCTAAACCAGCCCCTATTTACATACTGCTCTAGAAAACTCTCCTGGATGACCCTTACAAATTCTGCTCCATCTACGCCTCCAACACTACATGAGTCCCATTCAATGTTGGGGAAGTTTAAATCTCCCATCACGACCACCCTATTGCTCCTGCATTTTTCTATAATCTGTCTACATATTTGTACCTCAACTTCATGCTCGCTTTTGGGAGGCCTGTAGTAAAGTCCCAACAATGTTACTGCATCCTTCCTATTTCTCAGCTCTACCCATATTGCCTCAGTGCTTGAATCCTCCAGAGTGCCCTCCTTAATCACAGCTGTGATATCATCTCTGACCAGTAATGCAACTCCTCCACCCCTTTTACCTCCCTCTCTATCCCGCCTGAAGCATCCTGGGATATTTAGTTGCCAATCTTGCCCTTCCCTCAACCAAGTCTCAGTAATACCAATAACATCATATTCCTAGGTACTAATCCAAGCCCTAAATTCATCTGCCTTACCTGCTACACTTCTTGCATTAAAACAAATGCACCTCAGACCACCTGTCCCTTTGCGTTCATCATCTCTTCCCTGTCTACTCTTCCTCTTAGTCACAATAAGTTTATTATCTAGTACATTACTGGCTTTAGTTGCTGCCTCTTTACTGACCTCTAATTTCCTAATCTGGTTCCCATCCCCTTGCCATATTAGTTTAAAACCTCACCAGTGTTAGCAAAATCACCCCCTAGGACATTGGTTCCAGTCCTGCCCAGGTGTAGACCATCCGATTTGTAATGGTCCCACCGCCTCCAGAACCAGTTCCAATGTCCCAAATATCTGAACCCCCTCCCTCCTGCACCATCTCTCAAGCCACGTATTCATTCTGACTGTTCTTGAATTTCTACTCTGACTGTCTCATCGCACTGGTAACAATTCTGAGATTACTACCTTTGAGGTCCTACTTTTTAATTTATCTCCTAACTCCCTAAATTCTGATTGTAAGACCTCATCCCATTTTTTACCTATATCGTTGGTGCCTACATGCACCACGACAACTGGCTGTTCATCCTCCCCCTTCACTATGGCCTGCAGCCGATCTGAGACATCCCTGACCCGTGCACCCAGGAAGCAACATACCTTTCGGGGGTCTCGTTTTCGACCACAAAAACGCCTGTCTACTCCCCTTACGATTGAATCCCCTATGACTATATCCCTGCCAGTCTTCTTCCCGCCCTTCTGTGCAGCAGAGCCAGCCATGGTGCCATGAGCCTGGCTACTACTGCCTTCCCCTGATGAGTCATCTTCCCCAACAGTATCCAAAACAGTATACCTGTTTTGGAGGGAGATGACCGCAGGGGGCACCTGCACTTCCTTCCTGCTCTTTCTCTGCCTTTTGGTCACCCATTCCCTGTCTCCAACACCAATCCTAATCTGCTTTGTGACCAACGTGCTATCCACGACCTCCTCAGCATTGCGGATGCTCCAAAGTGAGTCCATCCGCAGCTCCAGAGCAGTCATGCGGTCTAACATGAGCTGCAGCTGGACACACTTCCCGCATAGGGGAGGCAGTGGCATAGTGGTATTGTCGTTGGACTAGTAATCCAGAGACCCAGGATAATGATCTGGGGACCCAGGTTGAATCCCACCAAAGCAGGTGATGGAATTTCAACTGCTACGAAAACAAAAAAGGTAATGTAACCGGATGGACCACCCGGCATCGGAAACGACAATGGCAAACACACCCTTCTAATCTGAAAATTCCTTCCTTACTAACATCAGGGGCTTGTGTCAAAGTTGGGAGAGCTGTCTCACAGACTAGTTAAGCAACAGCCTGACAGTCTTACTCACAACTCACAGAATCATACCTGATAGACAATGTCCCAGACACCACTATCAACATTCCTGGGTACGTCCTGTCTCACCGGCAGGACAGATCCAGCAGAGGTGGTGACACAGTGGTATACAGTCGGGAGGGAGTTGCCCTGGGAGTCATCAACATCAACTCTGGACCCTATCAAGCCTCATGGCTTCAAGTTAAACATGGGCAAGGAAGCCTTCTGCTGATTACCATGCACCGGCCACCATCAGCTGATGAATCAGTACTCCTCCATGTTGAACACCACTTGGTGTTGAGGGTGGCAAGGCACAGAATATGCTGTGTGTCGGGGACTTCAATGTCCATCACCAAGAGTGGCTTGGCTGTAGCACCACAGATCGAGCTGGCCAGGTCCCAAAGGACATAGCTGCTTGGCTGGGACTGCAGCAGGTGGTGAGGGAAAAACATACTAAACCACATCCTCACCAATCTGTCTTCTGCAGATGCATAGTATCGGTAGATCCTTGTGGAGACAAGTCCCATCTTCACATTGAGGATACCCTCCATCACGTTGTGTGGCACTACCTCCGTGCTAAATGGATCGATTTCAAACAATTCAAGACTGAGCATCCATGAGGCGCTGTGGGCAGCAGAGCTGTATTCATCCACTATCTGCAACCTCATGGCTTGGCATATCCCCCACTCTACCATTACCACCAAGCCAGGGGATCAACCCTGGTTCAATGAAGAGTGCAGGACAGCAGGCCAGAAGCAACATCAGACATACCAAAAAATGTGATGTTGACCTGGTGAAGCGAGAACACAGGACTTGTGTGCCAAACAGCATAAGCAGCAAGTAATAGGCAGAACTAAGAGATTCCACAACAAATGCATCAGATCTAAGCTCTGTAGTCTCGCCACATTCAGCCATGAACGGTGGTGGACAATTAGACAACTCAGTGGACGAGGAGTGTCCACAAATATCTCTATCGTCTCTGAGGGAAGAGCCCAGCATGTATGTGCAAAAAAACAAGGCTGAGGCATTCGCAACAATCTTCAGCCAGAAATGCCAAGTGAATGATCCCTCTCAGTCTCCTCTGGAGGTCCCCAGCATCACAGATGTCAGTCTTCTGCCAATTCGATTCACTCCAGGAGGAAATGGCTGAAGGCACTGGATACTGCAAAGGGCCCTGATAATATCCCGGCAAGAGTACTGAAGACTTGTGCTCCAGAACTTGCTGCACCCCTAGCCAAGCTGTTCCAGGACTGCTACAACGCGGTCATCCATCCGGCAATGTGGAAAATTGCTCAAGTGTCTCCGGTACAAAAGAAACTGGACAAATCCAACCCAGCCAATTACCGCCCTATCAGTCTACTCTCCATCACCAGCAAAGTGATGGAAGTAGTCTTCAACAGTGCTATCAAGCGGCATTTACTCTGAAATAACCTGCTCATGGACACTCAATTTGGGTTCCGACAGGGTCACTCAGCTCCTGACCTCATTATAGCCTTGGTTCAAACATGGACAAAGATCTGAATTCCAGAGGTGAGGCGAGAGTGACTGCTCTTGACATCAAGGCAGCATTTGACCGGGTATGGCATCAAGGAGCCCTAGCTAAACTGAAGTTAACGGTGGTAAACTCTCCACTGGTTGGAGTTATACCTGGCACAAAAGGAAGATGGTTGTGGTGGTTGGGAGGTTAATCACAACTCCAGGACATCACTGCAGGAGTTCCTCAGGGTAGTTTCCTATGCCCAGCCATCTTCAGCTGCTTCATCAATGACCTCCTTTCCATCATAAGGTCGGAAGTGGGGATATTTCAGATAACTGCACAATGTTCAGCAGCATTCGCAACTCCTCAGATACTAGAGCAGTCCATGTCCAAATTCAGCAAGACCTGGACAATATCCAGGCTTGGGCTGGCATGTAACATACATGCCACACAAGTGCCAGACAACGCCCATCTCCTACAAGAGAGATCTAACCACTGCCCCTTGACATTCAATGGCATTACCATCACTGAATCTCCCACAATCAACATCCTGGGGGTTACCATTGATCAGAAACTGAACTGGACTTGCCACGTTAATGCTGTGGCTACCAGAGCAGGTCAAAGGCTAGGAATCCTATGGTGAGTAATCTACCTCCTGACCCCACAAAGCCTGTCCACCATCTAAAAGGCACAAATCAGGAATGTAATGTAATACTCTGCACTTGCCTGAATGAGTGCACCTCCAACAACAAAAGAAGCTTGACACCATCCAGGACAAAGCAGCCCGCTTGATTGCTCCTCCTTCCACATCCATTCAAACCCTCCATCACCAACAAACAGTCGCACCACAATATGCACTGCAGTAACTCACCAAGGTTCCTTAGATAACACCTTCCAAACCCACGACCACTACCATCGAGAAGGACAAGATCAGCAGGTACCTTGGAACGCCACCACCGGGTGGTTCCCCTCCAAGTTACTCACCATATATCGCCACTCCTTCACTGTTGCTGGGGCAATATCCTGGAACTCCCTCCCTAACAGCACAGTGGGTGTACCTACACCTCAATGGCTCCAGTGGTTCAAGAGGCAATTCACCTTCTGAAGGGCAACTAGGGATGGGGAATAAATGCTGAACTAACCAACGATTCCTTATTCACCCACTGTAAATCGTGGAAACAGACATTTGAAAAAAAATTATCACAACTTGCTGATTGGTCTCCAGCACAGAAGGGTGGGAGGTTGGAAAATAAGGGAAGCTGCACCCAGAGTAAAAGTCCTAGGACTCCTGACACAGCAGCACCTTCATCGCAAGAAGAGTAACAGTTCATGAAAGCAAGACACAGAGTGACTCCAAGGGTAATTAGGGTTGGACAATGAACTAACCCAGCTTTTCCTGTGATGCTTTCAAACCAAAGTGCAGATTGGAATATAAAATCAAAGCAGCAGTAGATCAACTGACCTGTCTCACCTGCTCCGCCAATCAAGATGATTACAGCTGATCTTCTAAATTAACTCCCCAGACTCCTGGATTTCTCAAGGGAAGTAAAATCGGCCTAACTAAACCTTAAATATATTTAATCATGAAGCATCCACAACCCTCTGGGGTAGTGAATTCCAAAGATTCACAACCCTTTGAGTGAACAAATTTCTCCTCACTCCGGCCTATGTGATGAACGTAGGGATATTGTTATACATTATGGGCTGGATTCTCCTGTCCCTCAGCCACATGTTTCTCAGCGGCATGTTGTTCCTTGGTGGCGAGATTCTCTCTTCCTGCCATTTGTCAATGGATTGCTCATTGAAGCCACCCCGCATTGCCAGCAAGAAAAGAGAATCCCAACGGCAGAGAATTCTGGCCTATATTTTATTGCAGTCATGTTATTAAAAATCCTTTGTCTGTGAAAGCTGTAATTAAGGAGTCATAATGGTGTGGTAATCATTGATCTTGACCATTTATTTGTTTACAGAGAAGGCTAATGGAACATTTGTTTGATTTTTTTTTCCATTTAAGAGGCAATTTAGCATGGCTAATCCACCTACCCTGCATATCTTTGGGTTGTGGGGGCAAGACCCATGCAGACAAGGGGAGAATATGCAAACTCCACACAGATAGTGACCCGGAGCCAAAATGGGGCCCTCAACACCATGAGACAGCAGTGCTAACCATTACTCCAGCATGCCACTGAACGTTGTTTTAGTTTAGGAGGTTCCTTGGGGTGCAGAAAATTTGAGGGATTGTGTTTAGTCCTAGCCAAGCAGGTCATGGGACAAGACTGGAGAAAGCATTATGCTTGGCATACGGATGATATAACTAATGGGAAGAGACAGGTCTGGCTGTAGTTTTGCAGTCTGCTGTAAGATTTTAAGCTAAACAGAAGTTTGCTACAGTCCGACAGGACAGAAGGATTTTCAGGTTGTCCCTGGGAGGACCTCTCTCCAAAGTTTGCACAGAGAAGCGCAAGTAACCCTGATTGTTAACTTTATTTATAAGTGGCATTTGAACTTTATTGAGTTGTTTAATTGGAATAGATAGTGGCTGGTATAGATAGATAGTTAAAGTTTTTTTTTTTCCTTTTTATTTAAGAACTGTTTTAACAATTAATTGGAAAGCTATTACTGTGTTGCTAATGTGATTGATTCGGTGTTTAAATTAAAGTTTGTTTTCACATAAAAGATACCTTTTGGTGGTTCAGTAGTCTTCTCTCACCATCTTAGAAATTGCAACTTGTTGGGATTTTCATACAGGGGTCCGAACACCTAAATGATCAACACTTTATCCTGTGGTTGTGCCCCACTAGATTTCCCTGCCAGGGAAAATAACCTCAGTGTCAACCCTGTCAAGCCCCTTTAGAACCTTTGTATGTTTCAATGGGATCACCGTTCATTTTCTAAACACCAGAGAAGATAGGGCCAATTACTCAGCCTCTCATCATAAGACAACAATCACCATTACATGTATATCCTTCCTTAAATTAGACTAAAACTGCATACAGTATTCGAGCTGTAGTGTCACCAATGTCCTGTACAATTATTGCAAGGCTTCCTTATTCTTGAACTCTAATTGCCTTGCAACAAGGCCAAACATTCCATTTGCCTTACCTGCATGTTAACTTTGTGTCCTTTGTTCAAAGGCACCCATATGTCTCAAAGACCTATAAGCTTCACACCTCTTAAAAATATTCTGCATTTCTATTTTCGTGGCTGAAGTGAACAACCTCACACTTCCCCACTTTATACTGCAACGGTCACCTTTCTGCCCACTTTTTCAGCAAACTTATATTCCGCCTAACTTGATATCATCAGCAAGATTGGATACATTGTCTTCTGTCTATTTGTCTAAGTTATTAATATACCGTCCAACAGTTTTTTTTGGTCACTCGCGTGATGATGGCGCTGCGCTCCAAAATCTAGTGATTCCAAATAAACCTGTTGGACTTTCACCTGGTGTTCTAATACTTCTTACTGTGCCCACCCCAGTCCAACACCGGCATCTCTACATAATGAACAAAAGTTCTACACTCTCTTATGGAGTGACCTGATTAATACTACACTCCTGTATGCTTCACCTGGTGTCTATGTATTTACATTGTGGACCTTGTGTTGCCCTATTATGTATTTTCTTTTTATCATATTTTCATGTACTAAATGATCTGTTTGAGCTGCTCGCAGAAAAATACTTTTCACTGTACCTCGGTACACGTGACAATAAACAAATCAAATCCAAGTGCGTATGGATGACTGGCATTATGAAGTACCTCGCACAACCTCAGGATTCTCAAAGATCTTCACAGAACAAGCTTGATTAGCTGTAAAGTGCAATCAGTATTGGTATGTAGGAGATAATTTTCATGTAGCAGGAGCTCACAAAGAGCAATGTGATAATGGCCAGACAACCTGTTTTAGTGATATTGGTCGAGCGATAAATATTTTTCTGGACACCAGCGAATCGACTGAGGCACCAAAGATGACCAGCACCTGTGGAACTTGCAAGGAATCAATGCTTCAGTAGAGTAGGGGTTCATCTGCTGGGGAGGAGAAAAACTAGTTAAAGACAAGTTTTGGAAAAAAAGACAGAATTTATGGATTGCACAGATTTTGGAATGTTAGAGCAAGCGATGCTTGGAAATGCTTTTAAGCCAAAGTCATCAAGGTTCAAATTACTTTATGAACACAAACTCAAACAGAATCTTTTGAATAATTCTAAAAGTTGAAACTTAATTAGTGACTCCTCAGGCTCATTCTTCTTTTCAAGGATTGGAAGTAAATGCTGCACCAGTTGCTTCAAATGTAAGCAACAGAATTTTTGCAAATGGGTTTTATTGCTAACCAAGCGATGATACACCTAATGGTCCCAATCTTTTCCACTTTGTCGTTTCACACATCTTGCTGGCAAGCAATTTTACAGCCATTGCCCCTTTTGCAAAGGTTATCGGCTTCTTCCAGTTTCAGGCACCACAGAAAGAGCAGCACGGTGGCATAGTGGTTAGCACTACTGTTTCACAGCGCCAGAGACCTGGGTTCAATTCCCACCATGGGTGACTGTCTGTGTGGAGATTGCACATTCTACCCTTGTCTGCATGGGTTGCCTTGGGTGCTCCCGTTTCCTCCCACAGTCCAAAGATGTACAGGTTTGGTGGATTGGCCACGCTAAATTGCCCCTTCGTGTCCAAAAGGTTAGGTGGGGTTACGGGGATAGGGTGGGGCATGGGCCTAGGTAGGGCACTCTTCCCAAGGGTTGGTGGAGAGCTGATGGGCCAAATGGCCTCCTTCTACATTGTAGGGATTCTATAGGACTTAGGGGTGATGTCCTCCATCTACATCAAACCAAGTGGATGATCTCCTCACCTAGTTTAGCTAAACAGCCGAGGAGAGGTACCAGGGTGTACCTGCTTGTGTGCAATACCAGCTCCTTGGAGGCATAAACGAGAGCCGAGGACACTCTGGGACACCTACTAACCTTATTCACTTTCAAAACTTGGGTGTGCGGTTGGTAATGAAAATACTAGTCATGTCTCAGAAATGTTTCCATATGTTCATCATCTAGAGTACGGAATCTCAAGCTGTCCCAATAAATAGCAATGTTTTTCCCAAAAGGGAAAATGAGCTATTTGTATACAAATCTCAGGACTGCAATTAAACATTTTAGTGCTCTCAATGTATTTAATCTTCAACACTGTGATGCATTCCTGTCATAAAGCACAAATGTATGTTATGTGGACCCCAATAAATGTAATGAATGGTGCATAATCAGAATAAATGTTCCAGACAGTGCTCAGACTTTGAAGACATAACTTTTAAGAAGACTACCCATTGGGGAAATAATTACCCATTAAGGCAAAGTTAATTATCCAAATTGTACTCGGGGGCAACCAGGCTTCATAATTGTATAACTATGGCTTGTTCAATGAAAACAACATCTAGGATCTATATTAACTCCTTTAACATATAGCCTGGTACCCAAAAGCATTATAGGTGAGAAAATACATGGGAAATGGGCACTGCGAAATTATGGGAGAGATCAAGCTTGGACAAAGACAATGATTTTGAAGCTTTCAATGATGGGAAAGAGGCAAGGTTTCCACCACGTGTCGCAGGTACAGTGTTTCTGGTTATCTTTTTGGTCTTGCAGGGACCAGAAAGGCCAGATTCTGGCCGTGCACAATTTAGCTTCATTAAGTTAGCACACATGCATGGCCATCAAATTGCACAGACAGTAAGCACTTGCGCACTCCAAAAAGGGTACATTGAGCATTCATGTTAACAGGATTTAGAACATGGAGCATTGAACATACAGTGCAGAAGGAGGCCATTCAGCCCATCGAGTCTGCACCAACCCACTTAGGCCCTCACTTCCACCCTATCCCCCGAACCCAATAAGCCTCCAAACCTTTTTGACACAAAGGACAATTTATCATGGCCAATCCACCCAACATGCACATCTGTGGACTGTGGGAGGAAACCTGAGCACCCGACAGATACAGGGGAGAACATGCAGACTCCGCGCAGAGAGTGACCCAGCAGGGAATCGAACCTGTGACCCTGGCGCTGTGAAGCCACAGTGCTAACCACTATGCTACTCTGCTGTCCTTTGTCTGCAGTACACATTAGACAGCAAAACCAATTGCTTTTCATAGAATTTACAGTGCAGAAGCAGTCTCCAACAACTTTAACAATTACATGAGGCAGTGGGAAAATAGAGACTTTGGGCATTAACTTGCCTGGCATTAATTCTCAGACAGGCTGGATGATGGGGTAAATACACCACCGTAAATATCTTTGCATTACAGCTGCATTTTGAACGGCGTTTAATAAATAACCTCTTTGTAATTGATTTCAGGGAAATGGCAAATGGCTAGCACCATTTGGCTGATATAAATAGTTGCCATGATAAGCACAGATGATACATGTGGAGGAAACTATACAGATATTAAAGGGTTTAATCAAGGAGTTCCAAAGCGTGGAGACAAGACAGAGGATGGGAGGGGATGAAAGGTGGAAGAGGTTTCCAAATCAAAGTGGGGGTCCAGAGGATTTATGGATCGGAATTGAATGTTGATACACAGGAGAAAGGAATGCTAGTGAGAGAACGAGGTTAAGAGGTGATTCAGAATCATAGAATTTCACAGTGCAGAAGGAAGCCATTCGGCCCATCAAGTCTGCACTGAACCTCTGAAAGAGAAACCTACCGCGACCCACTTCCCTCGGTCCTATCCCTGTAACATAGGATTCAAAAAAGTAGACAGTTTTGCCCTTTGAACCTGTTCCGCCTTCAATCAGACGGAACAGAAGTACGCAATTTAGCCTTTCAAACCTGTTCCGCCTTCAATCAGACCATGGCTGATCTCTTCCTGGTCTCAAATCCACCTCCCCATTTCTCTTTAACCCATTTTAACCCTTTTTTTAGAAATTCAAAACATATCTATCACCTTCTTGAAACCATTTAAAGATTCAGAGATTCGGAGACGTCCGATGACGGGGATGTGCTGCAAAGTCGCACATCAGGTGGCTCTCCTCCCACAAATCTGATAAACAGGTTTTTTTTGCCTCAAAAACACCCACTAACTCCAAAATAAATCACTATCAAAACACCACGAGAAAGGAAAAACGCTAAATAGCAGCCACTCCAGAGGACGTGTGGAAACCAGGCGCGGAAAAAGCCTGGGTAAGCAAACAACCGAGCCGGCCGACACACGAGGTGATGAAACCCAGGCTTCACCAGAGCGAGAGGGACCGATCCCCAACACAAGAACCCCCCCCCCCCCCCCCCCAGGGGTGGTTGGAGGATGTTTCGCTCAAGAGAATTGAGAGAGCATTGGGAAGAGATGAAGTCGGACATTCAAGCTGCGGTGAAGGGTGCAGTTGACAAAGCTCTGGTGACCATGCAGGTGGCCCTGGATAAGGCGGAGAGGCGGCTAGAAGCACAGGAGGAAACGATCAAGGAGCTGGAAATAGATGCGTCTGACCAGGGCGACCGGATCATTGCCCTGGAGGAGTTGGCAAGACGCAGGACAAAGAGGAAAAAAACGAGGACCAGGTGAACCGATTGAGTAATCAAAACCTATGAACGGTGGGCCTACTGGAGGTGATCGAAGGTACGAGCCCCGCAGACTATGTGGCCCAAATGCTGGGCAACCTGGTGGGAAGGGATAGCTTCCCCAGCCCACCAGAAATTGACAAGAGCGCATCGGTCACTTCGCCCAAAGCCGGGGAACGGTCGAGGGTGATAATCGCCAAAATACACCGGTACCAGTACCGGGAATGAATCCAACGCTGGGCGAGGCAAACAAAAAACTGTAACTAGGAAGGCCACTTGATTCGGATTCAGGACAATGGAGCAGACCTGCCCAAGCACCAGGCCGAATTTAATAGGGGAAGGCCACACTCTACAAAAACGCGCAAGGTTTAGGATGCTGTAACCAACCAACCTCTGGGTCACATTCCAAGGCAGGGAGCACTTCACAGCCCGTGTATGTGGACAAGTTTGTCTTGGAGAAGGGACTAGAGAAGCGGCAGCAGGGGCAGCGATGAAGAACTCACAGGAGGAGACTCAATGTTTAATTTTTACATTCTGTACTGCCAACTGTAAACCACCACCATAGCGACCACTTTGCGCGGGATTGTACTGCCTCTGCCTCGTTCTGACGATGAGAGAGGAAGATAGGAACGATTGCAGCAAAGTGTAGGAGAAGGTGAGGGGAATGGCGGACAAGAAGCTAGGGATAGGGAGACGGAAGGATGCACAACTAGCCCCGTGTGGGGGAGGCAGCCACCACACCATCGAAGTCGGTAGCACGGAGAAGCGTGCAGGAGGCCGCGCAAGGGGAAAGCACCTGCCAATTGGGGGGGCAGACAGCGGGAATAGTGGGACAACTATGGGGAGGGAGAAAGGGAGGGGGGGAAATCAGCTACATGGAGAAAGCACCACAAAGAGAAACTGGTAAAGAACGACGAAGCGCATTAGGCTGGCTACAACCGGCCACACATGTCGACTTGGAACAAAATGGCACTGCAAGCAACCACTTTGGAAAGTCCCTGAACAAAAAGAAATTCTGGAGTGCAGGGGCTCACCCACATGGCGTACTCACATTTGGCCGCCATTTTGGGTGCCCCCTGGACAAAGGGAAACCCTGAAGCACAGTGACCCGGCCTCATGGGGATAACAGTGCCCGCGGTTATCTTGGACGGCCCCCTAACAAAGGGAAATGCAGAGTGCAGGGGCGGCCCACCAGGTAAGTATGGTTTGTCCCGCAGGAGCACAAAAGCACCCCATCACCATAGTCACCTGCAACGTCAGGGCACTTGATGGCCCAGTGAAGAGATCCAGTGTCTTCACCCACCTGGAAATTTTGAAAGCTGGCAAGGTATTCCTCCAAGAGACGCACCCGAGAGAGGACCGACTGCGGGTAAGGAAGGGCTGGGTGGGAGAGACCTACCATTCCTGCCACAGGACGAGAGCAAGGGTGGGAGTCATACTGTTAAATAAAAGGACGGTGTTTACTGTAACAAGGATGGTTACGGACCCAGGGAATGGTACGCCATGGTCAGTGGTGTCCTGGACAAGGTACCATCCTTGTCAACGTGTATGCTCTCAACTGGGACGACAGGGAGTTTGTAAAGAAGACCATGGCAGAAATCTTCGATATAGACACACACCAACTGTTCATGGGGAGAGCCTTTAATTATGTACAGGACCCACAAACAGACAGGTCAAACCCCAAAACTGGAAAGATCTCCAACATGGTGAAATATTTCAGCTTATTCATGGAGCAGATGGGGGCAGTGAACCCATGGTGGTTGATCCAGGGAGAAGGAGTACTCCTTCTTCTCCCAAGTACATAATGTTGATTCATCGATTGACTTTTTTTGTAATGTAAAAACTATAGATGCCATCTTCAAAAGATGGAGACAGGAGGGGGGGGGGGGGGGGGGGGGGCACTGACAGTTAGTTACATAGAACATAAAACAGTACAGCACAGTACAGGCTCTTCAGCCCACGATGTTGTGCCGACCATTTATCCTAATCTAAGATCAACCTAACCTACACCCCTTCAATTTACTGCTGTCCATGTGCCTGTCCAAGAGAGCTTAAATGTCCCTACTGACTCCGACTCCACCACCTCTGCTGGCAGTGCATTCCATGCATTCCACGCAACCACCACTCTCTGTGTAAAGAACCTACCTCTGACATCTCCCCTATACCTTCCTCCAATCACCTTAAAATTATGTCCCCTCATGACAGCCATTTCTGCCCTGGAGAAAGTCTCAGAATATCCACTCTATCCATGCCTCTCATCACCTTGTACATCTCTACAAAGTCACCTCTCTGCCTTCTTCGCTGCACTGAGAAAAGCCCGAGCTCCCTCAACCTTTCTTCATAAGACATGCCCTCCAATCCAGGCAGCATCCTGGTAAATCTCCTCTGTACCCTCTCCAAAGCATCCACATCCTTCCTTTAATGAGGTGACCAGAACTGGACACAATATTCCAAGTGTGGTCTCACCAACAACAGACTGACAATGCTGAGGAACTGCCAGCAAGGTTCCAGCCGATGGAGGGGGAACAAACTAAGGTACCGACAGATCAAAAACTTCTTAAGAAAGGAAACGACAATCACTGCTAGAGGACCTGCTGGATGCAGACATCCAAGGAAAAAAGAACTGTGGTGACATGTATGGGTCACTGCTAAGGGAGGGCCAACACCCAACTGGATGAGACGAGGGAGAAGTGGGAGGAGGGCATGAGATTTGAAATAGGGTGGGTATTTTGGAGCAAAGCATTACGCAGAGTCAACTTCACTTCCACATGCACAAGGCTAAGCCTAATGCAGCTAAAAGTGGTACACAGAGTCCACTTAATCAGAACCCGAATGAGCAGGTTCTTCCCGCAGGTGGAGAACACATGCGAATGGTGCCAAGGAGCCGGCCAACCACTCCTTGTTCTGGTCTTGCCCCAGACTGGTTGGGTTTTGGACAGCCTTCTTCAAGGCAATGTCCAAGATGGTAGAGATGAGGGTGGGGCCTTGCCCAAAAGTGCCAGTCTTCGGGGTATCAGAATAGCTAGATCTCTTCATGGGGGGGGGGGGGGGGGGGGGGGGGGGGGGGCACACCCTTGCCTTTGCCCCCCTAATCTCCCACCGGAGAATCCTGCTTGCCTGGCAGTCAGCAGCGCCAACGAAAGCTACAGACTGGCTGTTCGACCTATCGGAATTTCTTGAAATTAAGAAAATTAAACTATCCATCCGAGGGTGGAAGGAGGGCGTCTACAAAACATGGGAGCCATTCACTTGGTTGTTCCAAGAGTTTGTAACCAACACAAGAAGTCAAAGAATAGGAGAGGATAGCCATGACACAGCAAGGTGGTGTTGGCAGGGAGACTTGGAACCCAACCATGCCCAACAAAAGAAGCATGAGAAGCAGTATCACACCAACATAACAGGAGCGGGGTACAAGTACAGATGAGGGAATAAGGGAAGATAAACGATCAAAGGGGGTGGAGCAGGGGAAAACAGCCAGAGCCAAAAAACTAATGGGGAACAAAAAACACAAAATCGTAACCACCACTTGCAAGAAAAAGAACAGCGATGTATGCATGTAAATAATTGAAATCGATTGACGTACGTGCAAATATTTTTCTTTATCCACACTCTCGTACTATTTGTCCATGCTTATCCTTGTTTTGTAGACCACAAAAAACTCAATAAAAATATATATATTTTTTTAAATGATGCATAGACTCCACTGCACTATGGGGCAGCGAGTTCCACAAATTCACCACCCTCTTGTGAGAAATTGTTCTTCCTCATCTCAGTTTTAAATATACACCTTTCAAACTGTATATGTGACCTCTCGTTCTAGATTGGTCGACGTTTACTTTATCAATCCCTTTTAATATCTGATCTCCTCTAATTTCATCTAAACTTCAGCAGGTTGAAGTCCAAACTGTTTAATCTCTCCTCATAAGTCAACACCTTCATCCTCGGAATCAATTTGGTGAACCTCCTCTGAACTGCCTTGAATAACACCACATCCTTCCTCAAATAAGGAGACCAAAACTGGACACAATACTCCAGATGCGGCCTCACCAACACCCTACACAATTGCAATTTCACTTATACTGAAGTCCTTTTGCAATAAATGCTATAATTCCATTTGCCTTTTTTATCACATGCTGTACCTATGATCCATATCCACACTCAACCTGCATATCTTTGGACTGTGGGAGGAAACCCACGCAGACATGGGGAGAATGTGCAAACTCCACACAGACAGTTACTCAAGGACGGAATTGAACCCAGGTCCCTGGCATTGTGAGGCAGCAGTGCTAACCACTGTGCCATCTCTTGAGGATGAAGGGGATACAGATAGAAGGGTATTGGATGAGTTGCAGATGGTGAAAGGAAGAATGGAGCTGGATGATGATGAAGGCTTAATGCTGGTGAAGTGGAGTAAAAGTGATTTTTTAAGAAAAACTGCAATGCTTCAGATTCAACTGGTTCAGTCATAGCTTAATAATCCGGTCGCAAGTGAAAAAAGTGTAGGAATGGAAAATTAAAAGCCATTAGCCAATCCAGCTGTCCCCAAACATTCAAAAGCAGCTCAGGTAATTGTGTTGTTGTTTCAAAAGCAGGATATGCAAATAATATGCAGGAATCCTGAATGCATGACATGTTGTCTTTTCACAGCCAAAGTTATTATTTTCTTTAACACTCACATCGCGCACCTGCAGCAAAATAAAAAAATATTATTTGAGAAAAGTCTTCTAACATGCTTCTAACGTTAAAAAGCTTTTCGATTTTATGCATTGCTATAGCCATGAACAAACATCCCTGACAAAGTTAATTGATGAGGGAAGGGCTATAGATGTCATATACATGGACTTCAGTAAAGCATTTGATAAAGTTTCCCATGGCAGGTTGATGGGAAAAGTGAAGTCGTATGGGGTTCAGGGTGTACTAGCTAGATGGATAAAGAACTGGCTGGGCAACAGTTGGTGGAAGGGAGTGTCTCAAAATGGAGAAAGGTGACTAGTGGTGTTCCACACGGGTCCGTGCTCGGACCACTGTTGTTTCTGATATAAATAAATGATCTGGACAAAGGTATAAGTGGTCCGATGAGCAAGTTTGCAGATGATATTAAGATTGGTGGAGTTGCAGATAGCGATGCGGACTGTCAGAGAATACAGCAAAATATAGATAGATTGGAGAGTTGGGCAGATAAATGGCAGATGGAGTTCAATCCAGGCAAATGCGAGGTGATGCATTTTGGAAGATCTAACTCAAGAGCAGACTATATGGTCAATGGAAGAGTCCTGGGGAAAATTGATGTACAGAGAGGTCTGGGAGTTCAGGTCCATTGTACCCTGAAGGTGGCAACGCAGGTTGATAGAGTGGTCAAGAAGGCATACAGCATGCTTGCCTTCATCGGACGGGGTATTAAGTACAAGAGTCAGCAGGTCATGTTACAGTTGTATCGGACTTTGGTTAGGCCACATTTGGAATACTGCGTGCAGTTCTGGTCGCCACATTACCAGAAAAATGTGGATGCTTTAGAGAGGGTACAGAGGAGGTTCACCAGGATGTTGCTTGGTATGGAGGGTGCTAGCTATGAAGAAAGGTTGAGTAGATTAGGATTGTTTTCATTGGAAAGACGGAGGTTGAGGGGAGACCTGATTGAGGTCTACAAAATAATGAGAGGTATGGACAGGGTGGATAGCAACAAGCTTTTTCCAAGAGTGGGGGTGTCAATTACAAGGGGTCACGATTTCAAGGTGAGAGGGGGAAAGTTTAAGGGAGATGTGCGTGGAAAGTCTTTTACGCAGAGGGTGGTGGGTGCCTGGAACGCTTTGCCAGCGGAGGTGGTAGAGGCGGGCACAATAGCATCATTTAAGATGCATCTGGACAGATATATGAACGGGTGGGGAACAGAGAGAAGTAGACCTTGGAAAATAGGCAACAGGTTTAGATAAAGGATCTGGATCGGCGCAGGCTGGGAGGGCCGAAGGGCCTGTTCCTGCGCTGTAATTTTCTTTGTTCTTTGTTCTCCTAGTGGGACTGCCTGTCATTCTAATGTCAAACTGTTCATTTACTTTACTTATATACTCAGACCAATGAGTAACCCATTTGACATGGGTACAGATTGCCTTTTTGTTCGACCTTTATAGCCTTCAACAGGCCTATAATCGCAAAGATCTGAGCTGCATTCAAGCTGGGCACTGAAGGTCAAAGGAGAGTACAGTGTCTTCATACAACCCAGGGTATCAAAACACTGCTTTATTCGTGAAAACTGTTTACTTTGAACAAAATACTTTTTGGATGGAATATACATCTTAACAATCTAGATTGCTTCAATTTGACTTTTATTTATTCAAGTCAGTAAAATTTAATAACAGGGGTTAAATGAATATGAAACAGGTGCAAATCAAGGCAATTTTTGTTTCTAAGTGTACAAAACACATCCTTAAAATCTTGCTTTTGTCCATTAAAGGTAATTTATTAGCAACAAGCCCACACTGCGATATTCAATTTGGACATTCTGAATTCTCCCTCCGTGTACCCAAACAGATGCCGGAATGTCGTGACTAGGGGCTTTTCACAGTAACTTCATTGCAGTGTATATGTAAGCCGACTTGTGACAATAAAGATTATTAATTAGAGGTGGGTTGGTTAGCTCAATTGGCTGGTTTGTGATGTAGAGGTACGCCAACAGTATTGTTTCAATTCCCCTACCGCCTGAGGTTATTCATGACCTTGCCCTTCACCTGAGGTGTGCTGTCCCTAAGGTTCTATCACCACTTGTCAGCTCTCAAAAGGGAGAGCAGCCTATGGTCCTCTGGGTCTGTGGTGACATTTACATTTATTCTGTAACTTTTTCCTTCACAGCGTTACTGTGGGGATTTAAAAAAATAATTTTACATCCCATCAAATAATTCAATTATACCAGAGCTCAAACAGAATATTGTAATGTTATCTATTGAGTAACTATATTATTAGCCGTGATCATATTAGTTTAGATGAAGGGTTAGAAGGCAAGAACAAAATGACACTAATCATGGCCCAAGCACTCACTTGTGTGCTGAACACTGGGGAGCTAAACATTTCATGCACATTCCCATATAATGAACACAACAGACTCCCACAGGGAGAAATGCTGGGTGTTAAACAAAATGCATCATCTCAATGGTACCCCTGAACCATACAATGCATCAGAGTTAACAACGATAACTCTGATTTTTAAAAATGATTGTGACACAATTGTCAATTTATACATCAAATATTGTAGCAAGTCAGTATATTATCTTTTCACTTCTTTCCAAGTTCTATATGAGACTGCAAGATGAAACCCTAAGGGTCTCAACTGTATATGGGCTTACAAAACAAATCAATCTACAAATGTAGAAATAAGGACAATGAATTTGAGAAAGCAAAAGCAAAAGACACTAGCATTATTCAAAGATTGAGTCAACCTGTACTGCTGCAGAGTTAATGATTTGTATCATACCACACCCAAGTGTTCAATATGATCACTTTGCCAGAATTGGAAGATTTAAATACCACCATTTGGATGAACTAGTTTTCTTAGTGACATCACTGTCATGCAAAATTGCTGGCTAACCTTCCATCATACAAACATAAATGTAAATCATGTGGAAATCTGTTACTGCACCCCTATTAGCTGATATCACTGGCACACCATTCAGCCCATCCTGTTCACTAATGCCATAGCCCTGCAATTCTTCCCTTTCAAGTATATATCCAATTCCCTTTTTAAAATGATTTCCATTCATTCTTTTATTGTAAAAAATAAAGTATCAGTTGTGTTCGAAGGAGTGTTCGGCAGCAATGGGTTTCAGGTCACTTATCATGCCATTACAGACCACACTGGTGGGCGGCATGGTGGCCCAGTGGTTAGCTCTGTTGTCTCACCGCTCCAGGGTCCCAGGTTCAATTCTGGCCTCGGGTGTCTGACTCTGTGGAGTTTTCACTTACGCCTCATGTCTGCGTGGGTTTCCTCTGGGTGCTCCAGTTTCCACCCAGGTCCAAAGAAGTGCAGGTTAGGTGGATTGCTCACATAAAATTGTACCTTAGTATCCAAATGGTTAGATCAGGTTACTGGGTTACAGGGTTGGTGTGAAAGCTTGGGCTTAAGTAGGACGCTCTTTCCAAGGGCTGGTGCAGACTCTATGGGCCAAATGGCCTCCTTTTGCACTGTAAATTCTATGATTTATGATTCTATGAAATGCAATACATATCCATGAAGACATATTGGCATGGAAACTCTGGGACATATTATTGAATCCAAGCCACTAAGTAGTTTCAATAAGTTGAGAACTCTTATTGTCAAGGCCCTCCCCCTCACCCACAAGCCCAACCCTCTTGAATGTCATGATGTGGAGATGCCAGCAGTGGACTGGGATGGGCACAGTAAGAAGCCTTACAACATGAGGTTAAAGTCCAACAGGTTTGTTGGGAATCACTAGCTTTCTGAGCACAGCTCCTTCATCAGGTGATGCCCTGAAATGTAAAAGTTACCACTAGCGAACAATGCAGTTAAGTCAAGAAAATATGCAATTCTATCGGTATACAAAGCGAATGAGGAAGGTGGATATATGGGAATGAAGGAAGAACAAGGTGAATATAAGGAGCCAGAGAAAGGTGCATTTATAAGACTAATAAGCCATGACCAAACAATAGTGCATTTCCTGGTAGGGCGAATAAGCTTCAGTATCAACCCGAGTGATCCAGGTCAACCCAATTACCTTTAAAAGTTAAAAAAAAACACCAAACCCAATTCCAGCAATTCAAGCTTCTCAGATCAGCCTTTTTTTTAAAAAAAGAAACAAAGTGGTTGACAGTGTTTATATCCATTTTCAACACAATGGTACGGATTTCCAACAACGTCATGCATACATCCATTTGTAAAGAGTTAAGACGTTGCCAGCACCCCGCATAGCCCAAGAAAGGCAAAACTCAATGAAGAACACACTGCGAAAAGTATCTATCCTTTAAATAGATTAGGAGCCGCTTAGCTGGAGAGAGGTTTATCCACTTAAAAGTGGCTCTCTTGGCGAATAGCGCACTGCACTGCGGGTTGCTTACAGTAAACATTCATGCTTACCCGCCCAATGTAAAACAGTCCTTGGAATGGATAGCAGATGAATACTTCCTGCCTCCGAGAAGTCAAATACACAAACTTGTCTCAACACTGCGCAGCCTTGCACATACTGACCGAAAACATCACACACGCATGGTTAACATCGGGCAATGGACAGGCTGCGCGCTCTATCTCTCTCTCACCCATCAAACTCGCCGTTCAATGTGTGTTGGGCGGACTCTTTGACAGACCAGGGTGCGAAACGAGGCGACAGGCGCTTCAACTCACGTCTCCCATTAAAGAGAAAGGCGGCTCGCAGCTCGCACACAGCTGGTGTCAATCAAACTTCGTCGGCGCCTCTCCAGCAAGAGGGAAAACTGGGTTGCCCGCCTTCAACTCACTCGGTCGCTTCAGCCACACAAAAGAAAACTGCTCAATCCACCTTCTCTCTCATTATAGTTAACCGCTCCATCCACACCGCAGGCAAGATGTACAAGTCAACTCAACCTCACACCCCCTCCCTATATTGTTGTTTTAATGACAACTTGTCTGTCTCTCCAAGTTCTGTGGAGTTAGCAAACTTAAAAAATAATCCAGTGAACACTGTTGTCCCCCCAAAAAAGCTTTTTTTCAGTTCGACTGTTATTTCCAGCAAGTTTCCTTATTAGGAATAGTACTCCGGAGGACGGCTGAGGAGGCATCGAGTAACATCTCTCCAAGCAACAGGGCAGGACATTCACTGAGGTGATGTTATTCTCTTCCCTTTAAAGGTAGGCGCAAGTAGTCAAATAAAAGACCTCGCTCTCTCTTTCCATATTCAACACTTTTAAGAGTGATCTGCAGTGCAGCGTCAGTCCAGGGACGCGAGGAAGGTTTGCTTGGTGTCAGTTGAGTTGTCCATCGAAATGTCTTGAGTGGGAATGTTGACAACAGGAAGAGCACTTATTTCGCGCTTAGCAGGGGGAGGAGGGAGGGGACGATGCAAATTGAGAGACGCTGCCAACTTTCATCCCTGCCAAAATAAAAGCCTCCAAAGTTGGAACGGAATTATCCAAAAGTTGCCTGTAGTGTTATTGATATTCAGCTTAATGTTCCCACCCTCCTTGCGTGTTCTCTCCTCATTTATCCAGCACCACTCTCCCCAACCAGCCCGCCAACTCCCTAATAGTGCCCATTCTTACTATGCAAGTTGGGTAGTGCTCCAGTGGTATAGATTATTTATTTTGGGAAAACAGAAAATAATTCCATATCGAGTAAAACAAGCAACATCTGCTCGTTCACTTACGTAACACTATCACAATCATTTCGGTTCCCATCGGGTTCATTGTGAAGCAAGAGTCTCTTCCATCCATCCCAAACAAAACAAAACATTCTCGCCATGGAGCAAGTATCTGTGAAATTTATTTACAAAATAAAGCAACCTCTCATTTCAATACAGTCAATTTTAATCAACTGAATGTGCAGTAACTCACGCCAAAAGTACAACGTACTTGTGTTACCGTGGGCAGCACGGCAGCACAGGTGGATAGCACTGTGGCTTCACAGCGCCAGGGTCACAGGTTCGATTCCCCACTGGGTCACTGTCTGTCCGGAGTCTGCACGTTCTCACCGTGTGTGCGTGGCATGGGTTTCCTCGGGGTGCTCCGGTTTCCTCCCACAGTCTAAATATTGGCCATGATAAATTGCCCTTAGTGACCAAAAAGGTTAGGAGGGGTCATTGGGTTAGTGTGATAGGATGGAAGTGAGGGCTTAAGTGGGCTGTTGCAGACTTGATGGGCCGAATGGCCTCCTTCTGCACTGTTATGTTCTATGTTCAATCAAGCTCGCTCTTAATATGCATTATTCATTGTAACTATGGACATTACTGTTCTTGCTTTCAAAAGATTTTCGCCTCCAGACAGTGATCCCAGATCTGACATTGACAAAACAACCAAATAAAAACTCAATTCTGATCACCTACCATAAACTGATGAATTTGAAAACATTTACTTCTTAAAACTCTAGTAGACCTTAAACAATAAACATGAGCGACTTGGCCGCTCGAGTCTGCTCCGCCATTCAATAAGACCATGACTGATCTTTTTGTGATTTCAGCTCCACTTACACGCCCGCTCACCCTTAATTCCTTTGCTGTTCAAAAATCTATCTATCTTTGCCTTAAAAACATTCAACAAGGTTGCCTCAACTGCTTCACTGGGCAAGGAATTCTACAGATTCACAACCCTTTGGGTGAAGAAGTTCCTCCTCAACTCAGTTCTAAATCTGCTCCCCCTTATTTTGAGGCTATGCCCACTAGTTCTAGTTTCATCCGTCAGTGGAAACGACCCCCCTGCTTCTATCCTATCTATTCCCTTCATAATTTTATATGTTTCTATAAGAACCGACTCATTCTTCTAAATTTCAATGAGTATAGTCTGAGTCTCTCCTCATAAACCAATCCTCTCAATTCTAGAATCAACCCTATCCAGCTGCAACATAACCTCCCTGTTTTTAAACTCCAATGAAGGACAAAATGCCATTTGCCTTCTTAATTACTTGCTGCACCTGCAAACCAACTTTTTGTTATTCATGCACAAGGATACCAGGCCCCTCTGCATAGCAGCATGCTGCAATTTTTACCATCAATAATAGTCTATTTTGCTGTTATTCATAAACAAACTGGATGATCTTGCATTTACCAACATTGTACTCCATTTGTCAGACCACTTAAACTAGCTATATCCCTCTGCAGACTTTCAATGTCCTCTGCACACTTTGCTCTACCACTCATATTAGTGTCATCTGTGAACTTTGGCAAATTATACTTGGTCCCCAACTCCAAATCATCAATGTAAATTGTAAACAATTGCGGTCTAAATCCTGATCCCTGAGACACACCGCTAGCCTTGATCGCCAACCAGAAAAACACCCATTTATCCCCACTCTGCTTTCTGTTAGTTAACCAATCCTATATCCATGCGAATACATTACCCATAACACTGTGCACTTTTATCTCATGCAGCAGCCTTTTGTGCGGCATCTTGTCGAATGCCTTCTGGAAATCCAGATACACCACATCCACCAGTTCCCGGTTGTTCACCGCGCTCGTGATATCCTCAATTCCAGTAAATTAGTTAAACATGACCTGCCTTTCATGAACCCATATTGCGTCTCCCCAATGGGACAATTTCTGTCCAGATGTCTCGCTATTTCTTTCTGATGATAGATTCAAGTATTTTCCCCACTACAGAAGTTAAGCTAACCCGCCTTTAATTACCTGCTTTTTGTCTACCTCCTTTTTAAAATAGTGGTGTTAGATTTGCTGTTTTCCAATCTGCCTGAACCGGTCAAGAGTCAAGCGAATTTTGGTAAATTACCACAAGCTCATTTGCTATCTCATTTGCCCATCTCTTTTAGTACCCTGGGATGCATTCTATCAGGGCCAGGAGGTTTGTCTATCTTTAGCCCCATTAGCTTTCCCAACACCAGCTCTTTAGTGATAATAATTGTTTCTAGGTCTTCACCCGTCATAGCCTCCATGCCATCAATTATTGGCATGTTATTTGTGTCTTCCATTGTGAAGATCAACACAAAATACCTGTTCAGTGCCTCGGCCATTTCCTCATTTCCCATTATTAAATCCCCCTTCTCATCCTCTAAAGGACCAATGTTGACCTTAGCCGCTCTTCTTCATTTTATGTATTGTGGAAACCTTTGCTCTCTGTTTTTATATTCTGTGCTAGTTTACTCTCATGTCTATCTTTCTTTTCTTTATAGCTTTTTTTGTGGCTTTTTGTTGACTTTTAAAGATTTTCCAATCCTCTAGTTTCCTACTAATCTTTGCCATTTTGTATGCATTTTCTTTAATTTGATACCCTCCTTTATGTAATCCATGGCTGATTATCCCTTTTCCTACATTCCTTCCTTTTTACTGGTATATACTTTTGCTGACCACTGTGAAAAACCACTTTGAAAGTCCTCCACTGTTCCTCAATTGTCCCACCACAAAATCTTTGCTCCCAGTCTACCTTAGCCAACTCCTCCCTCAACCCATTGTAGTCTCTTTTCTTTAAGCACGAACACTGGTATTGGATTTTACCTTCTCACCCTTCATCTGTATTTTAAATCAACCATACTGTGAGTGCTCCTTCTGAGAGGATCCCTAACTATGAGATCATTCATTATTCCTGTCTCATTACACAGGACCAGATCAAGGATAGCTTGCTCCCTTGTAGTTCCATAACATACTGTTTGAGGAAACTATCGTGGATACATTCTATGAACTCCTCCTCAAGGCTGCCTTGACTGACTTAATTTGACCAAACGACATGTAGATTAAAAACATCCATGATAATTGCTGTACCATTTTTACATGCATCAGTTATTTCTTTGTTTATTGCCCGCCCCACCATGATGTTATTATTTGGTGGCCTATAGACTACGCCTTATCAAGGAGTAAGGTTTCTCCTTACTATTTCTAATTTCCATCCAAATGGATTCAACCTTTTTCTCCACAGAACGTAGATCATCTCTCACTACCGCCCTGATGTCATCCTTAAATATCAGAGTTACACCACCTACCTTACCTTCCAGTCATTTCTTCTGAATAGTCTGATACCCAACATATACTTGGTCTACAGAGGAGGGAAGTCCAACTGGGTTACTATTCTCTAGTCACTCCAGCTGGAAAATGCAGGTAGATGAAGATATGATCAAACCTTTTTGCTATGCCCTTGAACCAAAGTCAATTACAATTAAAGATCTTTTTTTTCTAAATGTTGAAATTATAATACCCTTTGTCTCCGAAGGACTGAAGTGTGTACTTTTTAAAAATGTAAAAATTGCATCAATGCATTGATTCCCAGCATTGTGTTTAAAACACTTTATTAAGGCATTTATGGTTTTATAACAATAAAAGATACAAATACAAATGGAAACATAGTTCAGTGAGTAACATATCCCTCCATTTCCCACTGTTTTCGCGTAATCTAAACAAAAAATAGTCCAACTATTTAGACTAGGGCAGCACGGTAGCACAAGTGGCTAGCACTGTGGCTTCACAGCGCCAGGGTCCCAGATTCAATTCCCCGCTGGGACACTGACTGTGCAGAGTCTGCACATTCTCCCCGTGTCTCCGTGGGTTTCCTCCGGGTGCTCCGGTTTCCTCCCACAGTCCAAAGATGTTCAGGTTAGGTGCACTGGCCATGCTAAATTGCCCTTAGTGTCCAAAAAAGGTTAGTAGGGGTTATTGGGTTACAGGGATAGGGTGGAAATGAGGGCTTAAGTGGGGTGGTGCAGACTCGATGGGCCGAATGGCCTCCTTCTATACTGTATGTTTTATGTTCTAACTCCCTTCTAACCCCTCCCCCTTATCGAATTGAATCTGCTCACAGTTTAGTTTTCTCCAAAGAATGGCTGCCACCTCCGAATGAACCCTAACATTGATCCTCTCAGGGCGAACTTAATTTTCACGTCTATGAAACCCAGCCATATTGCTAACCCAAACCCCTGATTTTGGGGACTTCAAGTCCCTCCACGCTAGCAATATCCGTCTCCGGGCTACCAAGGAGGCAAAGGCCAAGACGTCAGCCTCTCTCGCCCCCTGGACTCCCGGATCTTCCGACACTCCAAATATCGCCACCTCTGGACTCAGCGCCACCCTCGTTTTTAGTACCGTGGACATGACATCCGCAAATCGCTGCCAGAATCCCCTGAGCTTCGGGCATGCCCAAAACATGTGGACATGGTTTGCAGGCCCACGGGTACATCTCACACACCTGCCCTCAACCCCCAAAATCCTGCTCATTCGGGCCACCGTCATGTATGCCCAGTGAACCATCTTGAATTTTATCAGGCTGAGCCTGGCACATGATGAGGACGTGTTGACTCTGCTCAGGGCATCCTCCACAGACCCGCCTCTACCCAACCCATCTTCCCATTTACGCTTTAGCTCACCTATCTGGGTTTTCTCCCACTCCATAAGTTCTTTATAGATTTCTGATACCCTCCCCTCCCCCACCCCCGTTCTACAAACTACCTTGTCCTGTATTACCTGCGGCAGTAGAAATGGAAAGGTCGAATCCTCCCTTCGCACAAAATCCCTTACCTGCAGATTTTGAAACCCATTCCCTCCCGGCAATACAAATTCAAACTCCTCCTCCAAATCCTCTAAACGTGGAAAGCTCCCATCAATAAATAGATCCCCCAGCCTCTCAAAGCCTGCTCTCTGCCACCTCCGAAACCCCCATCCAATCTCCGCAGGACAAACCGGTGATTATCACAAATTGGAGCCCACATCGATGCACCCTCCACTACCATATGCTTCTGCCACTTTCCCCAAACTCTCAGAGTCGCCACTACCACTGGGCATGTTGAGTACCAGGCCGGTGAGAACGGGAGAGGAGCCATTACCAATGCTCCCAAACTTGTGCCCTTACATGAAGCCGCCAACACCTGCTCCCATATCGACCCCCCACGATCCCCCCCCCATGACACCCCCAACCCCCCCCCCCCCCCCCCCCCCCCCCCCCATCTTCACCCAGGACCGCCCACAAATAATTCCATTCCACCCAGTCGAGGGCCTTTTCCGCACCCATAGCGACCAGTACCTCCGCCTCCCACCTCTCAGAGGGCATCATGATCACATTTAGGAGCCTTATAATGTTGGCCGTTAGTTGCCTGCCTTTAACAAACCTCGTCTGGTCTTCCCCTATCACTCCCGGAACACAGTCCTCTATCCTGGAGGCCAAAATTTTGGCCAGCAATTTGGCATTGATTTTGAGAAGGAAGATTGGTCTGTATGATCCACATTGTTCAGGATCCTTCTCCCACTTTAGGATCAATGAGATCGAAGCCTGTGACATTGTTGGGGGAAGGACACACCGCTTCCTTGCCTCATTCAATGCCCTCACCAGCAGCAGGCCCAGCATCCCAGAAATCTTCTCGTAAAATTCCACTGGGTAGCCGTCCAGTCCCAGGGCCTTGCCTGACTGCATTGCCTCCAATCCCTCTATTACTTCTACAATCCTGATTGGGGCTCCCAGCCCCTCCAGCAACCCATCCTCCACATTCGGAAACTCCAACTCTTCAAAAAACTGCCTCATCCCCTCCACCCAGCTGGGGGTTCCGACTCATACAGCCGACTATAAAACTCCTTGAACACCTCATCTAATCTCCATTGCGGGCGCTGACCCACCCTCCTTGCTCACCCGTAAATCCACCCAGTGTGGGACATTGTCCGACACAACAATTGCCGAGTACTCGGCAACCACCATCCCCGCCAGCAAAGCCCTGTTCAAAATGAAAAAATCAATCCGGGAGTACACTTTGTGTACATGGGAGAATAAAGAAAACTCCTTCGCTCTTGGCGGTCGAAACCTCCACGGGTCTACTCCCCTCATCTGTTTCATAAACCCCTTTAGTTCCTTTGCTACGCTGGCACCCTCCCTGTCCTTGACCCTCGACCGATCCAACCTCAGTTCAATGACCGTATTAAAGTATTCTCCCCCCCCCCCCCCCCCCCCCCAATGATCAACCTATGCGTGTCCAGGTCCGGAATCTTCCCTAAGACCTGCCTCATAAACTCCACGTCGTCCCAGTTTGGTGCGTAAATATTCGCTAATTCCACCGGCATCCCCTCCAGCTTCCCATTCACCATGATAAACCTACCCCCCACCGCCGAGTCCGCCACTATATTCCCTACCTCAAATGACACCCGTTTATTGATCAAGATCACAACCCCCCTAATTTAGAGACTAGCCCCGAATCAAATACCTGTCCAACCCACCCCTTCCTCAGCCTAGTCTGATCCACTACTCTTTGTGTGACTCTTGCCATGTCCGCCTTCAACCTCTTCAAATGCGCGAGTACGCAAACCCTCTTGCCCAGCCAATTCAGCCCTCTCACATCCCATGTGATCAGCCTGGTTGGGGGGCACCCCGCCCACCCCCGACGATCAACCATCACCCTTTTTAGGCCAGCCAGCTCACATCCCGCTCCACCTCAGGCCCACCCTCGGGTGTTCACCATCATCGACCTCCAATTTGTCTTCCAACACCAGACTCTCCCCTGTCAGCAGAACAATTCCCCCCCTCCCCTTCCCCCCTTTTGTGAGGGCCACGAAGAATCCAGCACGAGTTTTAAGGATACGAAGAAATAACATTTATTTACAATAACATATATATACAACTGTAGCAGCAACTTCCCTTGCTGCTCACTCCTCTCTCTCGCTGGTTCCAAATTAGCCAGTTCTATTTATGCAGGGAGTCTGCAAATGATTTCTCCGGCCCCCTCATTGGGGAAGCTCATACTCCCATAGGATTGTGGGATTGTCATTAGACCCCAACCAGTGGTAAGGAGGCAGGTTATAACAACCCCCTCCCAAACTAACAAAACAACAATCCCAACCTCCCATATCAAACTAGTCACCTGCTCACCCCCCACTGCGCTTCCGTGAGCTAGCCCGCCCAGCTAGTCTGGTAGCCCCGCCCATGGCACCAAGCATCCTACTCCTCATTGTTCTCCCTTCCACCCACTCAAACATATATATGCAAAACATAACAATCCCCAACAAACACAAAGAAGAAAATTCCACCCACCATCCCCTCAGAAGAACAAAGTTAATCCGCGTACAAAACTGAGCAACGGCCCAAAGATTGGTACAAAAACACTACATACACAGCGCACAGGCACAGAATCACTCGCCCTCAAGTTCAATGTCCTCCATCATTTGCCAGTCCCTTGTTCTTAACAAGGCTCATCGCCTCATCTGGCGATCCAAAATAAAGTTCTTGAGCTGGGTACAACATGCTGAACTTCACCCCGTTCTTGAAGAGGGCAGATTTAACTTTGTTGAAGCTCGCCCTACTTTTGGCCAGTTCCGCACCCAAGTCTTGGTAAATGCGCAGCTCGTTATTTTCCCATTTAGAGCTCCTCGTCTGTCTGGCTCACCTCAAGATCTATTCCTTATCCAGGAACTGGTGCATTCGTACCACCATCGCCCCCAGCAGCTCATTCCTCGCAAGCGCTCTGTGCACTATGTCCACATCCAAGGGTCGGGGAAACACACCTTTGCCCAGCTGCTTTTCAAACATGTGCGTCATGTATGCCCCTGAGTCCGATCCCTCTGCCCTCTGGGAGGCCAATGATCCTCAAATTCTGCCTGCGTGATCTGTTCTCCAAATCCTCCACCTTCTCCTACAGCCTTTTCTGGTGGTCCCTCATCAGATCCATCTCCGCCGCCATCGCAGTTAGCTGTTCCTCGTGCTCAGCCACCATCTCTTCCACCTTCTGGATCGCCTGTCCCTGGGCTTCCAATCTTTGCTCCACCCGGTCAATCCCCGTCTTAAATCGGGTCCTGGTACTCCTGTCTTTGCTTGGCGAAACTTTCCTGAAGGAATTTCACCAGCTGCTCCGTTGACCACGGCCAGCAATCCCAGTCCCTGAGCCTCCGCCATGTTTTCCTGTGCTGCAGACTCCACTCCCTTCTTTGCCCACTAATCTCTCCTTTGCAGACCACTTCTGGTCCACGACTCCATAAACTGGTAGGGGAGTCTTCCCCTCTACTTCACCAGTCTCCAATTTTACGGATCAAATCCCCCATATGTCAGGGAAAAAGGTCCCAAAGGTCCACCACGAGCGGGAGCTACCAAATAAGTGACCTCTCACTCCATGGCCACCACCAGAAGTCTCTTATGTTTCTGGCTGACCGCAGCAAGGGCCTCAAGAATGAGCTACGCTGCCTGGGTCTTCCCCAGAATTGTGTTTCATTGGGAGGTCTTGTGGTACAATGGATAGCATCCCTGCTTCTGAGCCAGAATCTGCGGGTTTGAGTCCCACCCCAGGACATGATGGCCAAGGTGCATTCATAATGCGGCCAACAGGTTGAGTATCTGTGAAATCCTTCCAACACACTCCAGTGGCAGGTGGCAGTTGATAAGAGTGGGAGAGATACCTTGTCAGTCATACATGATGCAGAGTGGCGCCCCTCAAGTTATAATCCTCTTCTGACAAGGGAGCGACCTGTTCCGGAAAAAAATAGCTATAGAAACAGATCCAAGACTGCCTTGTGAGCCACTATGTACAGGAAGAGAAACATCAACTGTGCTTCATCATTAATTTTTCAAAATGAGATTTACTTTACAGTACTGTAAAACCAGACTTATGAATGTTAGGGTATTTTCCGATTTCAAAATCAATTCTCTATTTTTTAATGACCCTGCTCCAATACAAATATTGGCTGCAAGGGAAGAAAAAAAACAGTGGTGACTTCCCCAACAGAGGGACTGAGAATAATGGTGAATGTCTTTACAAACTTCTCTTTTCTATTTTGCATTGCAACATTTTTCAAAATATGAAGGTTAGGTGGATTGCCCATGCTAAACTGCCCTTTAGTGTCCAAAGATGTACAGGTTAAATGGAGTTATGAGGTTACAAAGATAGCGAAGGGGAGTAAGCTTAGATGTGGCGCTTTTTCAGAGGGTTGATGCAGACTAGATGGACTGAATGCCCTCCTTCTGCGCAACAGGAATTCTATTTTATGGATTTTCAGTGTGAAGCAAAACCATTTTGCCCTGCCTTTAAAGTTGTGGGACTGGATTCTCTATTTTTGGGACTATGTAAAAACTGGACTTTCACGCCTGAAAAACTGGCATGAAAAGGCCACATATTCCCAGCACTGCAGGGGGCTAGCAGTGAACCAGCGTAAATCTAGCAGTTTTTGCTGCAGCTACGGGCCCCCACACGTCCGGGTCAGAGGCCGCACATGCGCACGGCGGACTCGCACCACAGAGCTGGATCCCGAACATAGTGCCCCTGACCGCCCGCCCAAAAATTGCCCGGTCGCGTATAAGGCCCCTCCTGCCCTTCGATCGCCCCCCCCCCCCCCCCCCCCCCCACCCCCCCACCCCCGGCCAGGATGGCCGCAGACCAAGTCCGCAGCCGCCACACTAGTATACCGACTGGCAGGACCACGAATGGTCCACGGCGACGGTACTTCAGCCGGTCGGGGACGGAGAATGGTGGGGCTGGCCTCCAGCAATCGCCGCAGGGAGGTGAATTGTGGCATGGCGTACCCTCTGAGTACGGCGATTTTCGGGGCCCGGAGAATCGGGGAACCGGTGTCGGTCCCGATTCCGTGAGGGGAAATGGATTCTCCACCACGGTGCCGGCCGCGATTTTTTTTTAAATAAATTTAGATTAGCCAATTATTTTTTCCAATTAAGGGGCAATTTAGCGTGGCCAATCCACCTACTCTGCACATTTTTGGGTTGTGGGGGCGAAACCCACGCAGACACGGGGAGAATGTGTAAACTCCACACGGACAGTGACCCAGAGCCGGGATCGAACCTGGGACCTCAGCGCCGTGAGGCGGTTGTGCTAACCAATAGGCCACCGTGCTGCCTCCAGCCGCGATTTTGGCGTCGGGGTGCGGAGAATCCAGCCCGTGGTAAAAAATGGAATTGAGGCCAACCTGCATCCCGCGATTTCCTGGAGAAGGGAGCTCCACTTCAATTTACTCCAGGTCCAGATTATGGATTTACACTACAACCTTAGTGCTGCCATTGACATTATTGTTCCAGGATAAATAAATCTTTAGCCACTTTCTAATTGTTCAGCTACAAGCAGCAAGATCTGGGAGCAGGACCAATAGTTGCTGCTTTGGCTAAAACATTGTGAAATGAGATATAAATCAAGTAAAACGTTTCTTTGAAGGTGGGGAGGGTGAGGGACCACCCATAAAAATATGGTTGATTAGTCAGTGGCATTTCAATACCATCAACTATTATTGGATGGGAATTCCTGTCAACAGTCTTTCTGTTTTTCTATGATGTGGTATGCTTAAACTAATGTTTTTTTAAAATATTAATACACCATAATTTCTTTGGATTTAATGTCCAGAATCTGTTGAAACAGCCTATTCATATCAACTTAAAAGTAGCAATATGCCTTTATATAATAAAATACCTGAATGTCAACAGTTATTCCAGATTTATGTGCCATCTCATTGGGGTGTTAATTGCCATGGTTCATTCATTGGATACAGCCAGGCATACTTTTTATAACTTCCCCCCTCCGCCACCCCAGGTGGCTACTCACAAGAACACACAAGGTAGGGACAAGAGTAGATCTTGATTTATGGCCTCAGGTCAGCTGTGGCACCACTGAGTCAGAAGGTTGCATTGAAGCCCCACTTTAGAGACCTGGGGCTGGATTTTCCGGTGCCCCAGCCACGTGTTTCTCAGCATTGCGCCGTTGGCTGGCGGCAGGATTCTCTACTCCCGCTGCTTTTCAATGGGATTTCCCATTGAAGTCACCCTACGCCGCCAGGAAACCTACAGGCGGGTGTGCGCTGCTGGCAGGAACAGAGAATCCCAATGGCCGGAAAACCCTGGCCCTGATCACAAAATCTAGACTGTCACTCTCTTGCAGTACTGGGGGAGCGCAGCAGTGTTAAGTTGCTTTCTTTCAGATGAGATAATAAACCGTGGCCCAGTCTGCCCTCTTAAGACAATGTAAAAGATCCTATGGTATTAGTTCAAAGAGCAAGAGGGTTCTGGTCAACATTTGTAGCTCATCCAATGCCACTAAAATAGACAATGTGGTTGTTGCCACATTGCTATTTGTCGGAACTTGTGTGCTAATTGGCTGCTGTATTTCCTGCATTACAACAACTTCAAAAGTACCTAATTGACTTTAAAGTATATGGAACATCCTAAGATCATGAATGGCATTTTTAGATGAATGGTCTTTCTTTTGTGGTAACTGAATCTGAAGCATCCCAATTCTATCCACACATTCAGCAGTTGCCGCTAAATAACAAGTATGAATGAGAATTGAGACGTAACTTGTAATATCATTTTCTTTTTTTTTTAAAAAGTGTTTTTGTTGCGTTTTCACATCTTATATTTCAGGACTCATAAGTTACATATTGCCCTTCGTGTTGGGTGGGGTTCATAGGTTATGGGGATAGGGTGGAGGTGTTGACCTTGGGTAGGGTGCTCTTTCGAAGAGCCGGTGCAGACTCGATGGGCCGAATGGCCTCCTTCTGCACTGTAAATTCTATGATACTATGATTACAAAACCGTGCAAAAAAGGAAAATAAAAAACACAAACAGAAATCAGCACATATATTTACTGGCAATTGGCTTCCTTCCTGTTGTGGCCATAGCCCCCCCCTTTAGTCGGGATACATCTGTTGCATTCCTCAGTTTGGTTAGGGCACATATTTACAGATGTCTATTTAGAATTTAGTTTGGGGTTCGGTTTGCGCCCGGACCAGTCCCGTGTGGCTTTGTCCCTTGTCCCTCTCATTTTCTTTGCACGCATTCGCCCTCTTTCCCCCCCTGTTCCTCCCCTTTTTTCCTCCCCCCCTCTCTCCTTTTTTTCTTTTTTGTCCCGTGGCTCGTTTGTGTCTCCCCCCACCACCACGCCCCCTGCCTTAATCCACTGGTTGCTGGCTACAAACAAATCTTGGAACAAGTTGGTGAAGGGCTTCCGGTCCTGTGGAAACCCTCTTCTGACCCCCAGAAGATATATTTTATTTTCTTCAGCCTGAGAAATTCTGCCAGATCGACAGCCAGTCTGCAGCTTTGGGTGGTGCTGCCGATCACCAGCCGAGCGGAATTTGTGAACAATGTTGAAAAAAGCCTTGTGGATGTAGAGGAGGAGGGATCTAAACAGGAAGAGGGCAGTACGTTAATTTTGATCATCTGTATTCTCCCTTTGAGGCAGGTCCCTTATGACTTCCTCCACCAGACTCATCAGGTTCCATTTCTGGATCCGTGTTCAATCAGGGGCTATTTAGCTCCCCAGGTAGCGGAATTTGGTCTGAGCTTACTTGAACGGCCGTCCCCACAGCTCTGTCCCTCCCCCTGCATGTTCACAGGGAAGATCTCGCTCTTGCTAAGGTTAAGCTTGTAACCCATGAAGGCTCCAAACACCTTTCGGAGTTTCATTATCCCTTCCATGCTGGTCTGTGGATTCGAGACGTGGAGGAGCAGGTCATCCGCGTAGAACAAAATTCTATGCTTTTTGTCCCCCCCCCCCCCCCCCCCCCCTTTGGATACCTCTCCACCCCTTCACCGTTCAAAGGGCGACCGCCAGTGGCTTAATTGCCAGAGCAAATAGAAGCGGGGATCCCTGTCTCATGCCTCTGTGCAGACAGAGGTATTAAAGCTGGTGGTGTTTGGCTGCACGCTCACCATGGGAGCGCTGTACAGTAGTTTCACCAAGAAGGTGAACCCTGGTCTGTGTCCAGACCGTTCCAGCACCTCGAGGAGGTACTTCCACTCGACTCTTGTTGTCCTTTTCTGCATCCAGGGGGGATGACCACTTCTGGTGTTTTCTCCCTGGATGGGTCATCATCATGTTCAGCAAGCACCTGATGTGTGATGTTAGCTGTGTGCCCTTGACAAAGCCCGTCTGGTCCTCCGCAACAACCTCTGATACACAGCTCTCCAGCCACCCCATCAGGGCCTTTGCCAGGATCTTTGCATCTACGTTGACTAGTGAGATGGGCCTGTAGAACCGGTATTCAGTCGGGTCCTTGTCTTTTTTAGATATCAGTGATATTGAGGCTTGTGTTGGCGGCATTAGGGAGTCTGTGAACTTCTCCCGCAGCTACAAAGCCAATGCTGCCGAGAATGTTTCGTAGAAGTCTGCCGAGGATCTGTCTGGCCCTGGTGCCTTCCCTGCTTGTCTCCATGACTTCTCCCAGTTCTAATGACTTTTCCCAGTTCCAAGTCTGCACCGGCCCTTGGAAAGAGCACCTTACTTAAGCCCACACCTCCACCCCATCCCCAGTAACTCCAGCTAACATTTTGGACACAGGGCAATTTAGCATGGCCAACCCATCTAACCTGAACAACTTTGGTCTAGTGGGAGGAAACCAGAGCACCAACGGGGAGAACATGCAGACTCCACGCAGACAGTGACCCAAGCCAGGAATTGAAGCTGGGACCCTGGTGAAGGAACAATGTTAACCATTGACGTTCCAAGTAGCTATTCTGATGATGGGTTTCTGTCGTTGTCGTCCCCCACCCTCATGCCCTGAGGGGTGAACCTTGTGGTTTCCATTGGTTTAGAGGCCATCCAATATGGCCATGGTCATCGCATTCGCCATGTGGCTGTTCCCCTGCACTCTGGGATTTTCCTTTGTCCAGGGTCCAACCAAGATGACCGCCATCATTGTGTACGCCATGTGGATGCGTCCCTGCACTCTTGGGTTTCCGTTTGCACGAGGGCACTCCAAAACGTGCCTTTGTTTCCGTTGTCGCCATGTGCGATCTATCGTAGCGAGCCTTGTACCTCTCCTCCACCTGCACCTTGACTATCACTCTGGGCCATTCCGCCACCCCCCCCCCCCCCCCCCCCCCCAAGCTGTGCCCCCTCTGTTCCCCCCTTATTTTCCCCCATCTAGAGTTTTCTCCCTCCTGCTGCCAGGCACACTCTACCCTCACTCATACTTCCCTGTGCTAGCTCACCTGCCAGTGTGGTGATGTCCCCCCCCAACCCCTCGGATTGATCCACACCTTTCCCCAACCTTTGCGTTTCTCTTCTCCCACCCAGCTCCTTACCCCCTTCTGTGTCCCACTGCTCTCAGCCCACACTCTCTATACTCATCATCTGATCGAAGACTAGGCATATCAGTCCCTTGCTGATAGTTTCTTCCTTTTTTTTAAACTGATGAGACTTGAGGCCTGGTTCACTGCTATTGCTGTTGCCCTCCCAGGATGCATGTGCACAAATTTATCTGTTTCTGTCAGTGCCATGAAGTAGTACTCCCTGCTCCGGAAAGTCACCCAGAGCTTGGCAGGGACCAGCATCCTGAATCGCACATTGCTCTTCGCCGTGTTAAATTCTGCCGGTGCTTGATCAGGTCTGCCCCAATGTCCTGCTACACCCGGATTGAGAGTCCCTCTCATTTACAGGACCGTGTGTGTCTTGCCTGGTTCGGGAGTCTTTTCCCGGTCTTGGTACTGGTGCAGTTTCTCGATGATGTTGCTTGGTATGTTTTGTTCATTTTGGTGATGTTGTAGAAGGGTGGGGTTCTCCCCCCCCCCCCGCCGCGCCGGGGTTTAGCAGCCTATTTTTGGACTAAAAGTGTCTAATTTCAAGTTTCCAGGGGGAAGGCCACCTTCCGTGCTTCCGTTCAGCACATCCACGTCACCGGAAGTCCCACTTGTAATATAATTCTGCCTGATAATTATTTAGGTTAAAAGTTTTTAAAATATGAACACGTTTAATGAAATGCTCCACAATTATGTAAATACAAGACACTGCCACTAGATGGCGATACGGTGAAATAAAGTAGATAATCTTGTTGAGCTGGTGATCAATAAAGGGCCTGATTTTCAGATATGACTAACAGTGAGGTTATCGGTAACCTGTGCTATTAAAGAGAAGATTGGTAAGAAACGTTAGGCACACATGCAGTTAAATGTGGAAATCAGAAGGTTGTTGTCCAAGTTTATGTGCTCCTTCAGAAGCTGCACGAGGACAGCATCTCGCCAAGAGAATCAGCATTGAAACACAGGAAAGTGAAGTTATGATATTTATCCACTGAATTTGGCAAAAATGGTTAGGGCTTGTTCATTCAAGCGTAAGTAATTTTTTAACAGTGTGATACCTCTTAATTATTGCCATTAAGCGCCTCTGGCATGGAAAATTAACATTTACAAATGTGGACTCTTTCATTCCTTCAGATTTTAAGATTTGAAAACTGTTATTCTTTTTCCTTCAGTCTCTTCCCTCTGAATCCCATTTATTTCACTTGCTTTATTTAGCATTGAATCAAATATTTTAACTTGCACTTCCTGGTTGAGACTTTATGGGGGCGATTCACCCAAATGAACCCTCAAGTGCTTGCGCACGCGTGAACACCCTCGCGTTTCACGATGGCGTGAACCGAGCCTGGGTACGACCTATTCTGTCCCCCACAGTGGGCTAGGATGGCGCTGGAGCGGTTCACGCCGCTCCAGCCTCCCTTCCCAGCGCAAAATGGGCACCGTGCCAACCCGCGCATGCGCAGTTGGGCCGCGCGAACCTGCTTATGCGCGGGGGACATCTGCGCGCCGGCCCTGACGCAACATGGCGTCGGTGTTCAGGTGCCAGCTGTGCAGGAATGTAGGCTGGGGGGGGGGGGGGGGGGAAGAGGCCAGCTCGCTGATCGGTGGGCCCCGATCGCGGGCTAGACCCCATCGGCGGCTCCCCCTGGGGACAGAGCCCCCCCCCCCACAGGCCGCCGCCACCTGCAACTCACCACAAACTGCTGGGCGGGGTCACCATTGCCCAGGACGGGGCCCTGCCCAACATCCAGACTGTGCTACTGCCCTAGAAAACCGGTCACCCCAGCAAGGTTTATCCTTGAAGAGGGGCAAAGAGAAAAGAAAATTGGGAAGCCCTGATGCTATCCGTTTCAAGCTAATGCCTTGTTTGCATTTGCTATTCACTAACTTGTTGGAACTTTGGGATTAAAAAAGAATTATGTGGTGTGTTAGGACTTGCACATGAGAATCTCAACAATTTGCAATTTGTAAGACTGTGAGGGAACACTACTAAAATACAGGAGTGATAATACTGACCAATAGGTATCTTTTATGTCAAAACAAACTTTAATTTAAACACAGTAATAGCTTTCCAATTAATAGTTAAAACAATTCTTAAATTTAAAAAAAACTCCAACTCACTATCTACACTTGTCACTATATACTCCAATTAAGCATCCCGATATAGTTCAAATGCCACTTATAAATACAGTTAACAATCAGGGATACTTGCTTCTCTGTGCAGACCTTTGAAGAGAGACTCTTTCAGGACCAACCTGAATATCCTTCTCTCTTGCCAGACTAAAATCCTACGGCAAACTGCAAAACTACAGACATACCTGGCTCCTGCCATTAATGACATCATCTGTATCCCAAGCATAAGACATTCTCCAGTGACCTCCCACTAAGATGTCCCATGACCTGCTTAGCTGGGACTAAACACAATCCCTCATAAATTATCTACAGCCCAGGGACCCTCCTAAACCAAAACAATGTTCCATTATTGATTGATATTTATTGATTGATTGATTGCCCATCACTGTGTAAACACGTAAACGGTTGTAATCAATGAATACCTCATTTTTACAATCCCTGAATTATAGCTTGAGCAGACAGACTGCCTGTATGCATTTGAACCCAGGGTTTTAAATATCATTACAAAAACAAAACATAAAAAATAATAATTTCCTACATTCATCACAGGTGTCACAAGCGTTTATTCCTGAGTTTTAAAAGTTATTTCACATCCTTTGAACCAACACCACCACTGCGGTAACGGAATACCTGGCCAGCGGGAACGGCAGAGGCGCCAACAACAAAGCCCTCAAGCTCATTCCCCGACATGATGCCGCCTCCACCCGTCCCCAAATCAACCTCTCCTCCATGAGCCATTTCCTCACCATCGCAATGTTTGCAGCCCAATAATAATTTACCAAATTTGGCAACGCCAGCACCTCCCCACTCTCCCCCATTCCATAAAGCCCGCTGCAATCGCAAGGCCTTACCAGCCCACACAAACCCCAAGATCAACCATTGACTTTCCTGAAAAACAACTTGGGGACAAAGATAGGGAGGCTATGAAATGCAAACGGAAAGCTCGGCAGCATCGTCATTTTTACTGTCTACACCTGCCCCGCCAACGGCAAAACGTTAAAACCCACATTCATCCCCTCTACCAATCGGGCAAAGTTCAACCTGTGCAGCTGGGTCCGGCTCTGCGCCACCTGGATACCGAGGTATTTAAAGCTCGTCCTCACTACCCTGAATGGCAACTTCCCAACCCTAATTTCCTGACCCCTAGCATTGATCGGGAACACCTCACTCTTTCCCATGTTCAATTTGTATCCTGAAAACCGGCTAAATTCCCCTACAATCCCCATAATCCCACCCAATGCATCCCAACGGGATGGAAATATATAATAACAGATCATCCGCATACAGCAAATCCTTATGCTCGACACCGCGCCCCCCCCCCCCCTCCACTCAATCCCTCTCCAATCCCTCTCCAATCCCTTGACGCCTTAAGTGCCATTGCCATTGGCTCTATCAGCAAGGCAAAAAGCAATGGGGAGAGCGGATACCCCTGTCTCGTCCCATGGTATAGCCCACAGTTCGTTCACACACTCGCCACTGGCACCTGAAACAGCAATCAGACCCAATCCACAAACCTATGTCCAAACCCAAACCACCCCAGCACCGCGAACAAATACACCCACCCTACCTGATGATAAGCCTTTTCCGCATCCATCGACACCGCTAAATCAACCTCCTGCCCCCCCCCCCCACCCCTTCCCGAGGGCATCATAATTACACTAAGTAACCTCCACATATTCGCCGACAGTTGCCTTCCTTTCACCAAACCTGTCTGATCCTCCCCGGCACATGGTCCTCAATCTGCGATGCAAGCACCTTCAGCAAAAGCTTGGCACCGGCATTCAATAACGATAACATATGATATGACCCACGTTGCTCTGGGTCCTTATTCTTTTTAAGAATCAGGGAGATGGAAGCCTGCGATAAAGTAGGGGGGGGGGGGGGTTCCTCCCTCTCCCTCGTCTCGTTAGATGACCTTACCGCCGGTGGCACAAGCTCCGCCCCCAAATTTTTATAAAACACAACTGGGAACCTGTCCAGGCCCGGGCCTTCCCGCCTGCATTGCCCCCATGCCATCCATCACCTGTGGCTCAGTCAGAGCCTCCAGGCCATAAACCCATCCCTCTGCCACCTTGGGAAACTCCAACCCATTCAGGAACCGCTTCATCCACTCTTTCCCCCTCCTCCCCGCCCTTCCTTGGGGCTCCGACTCATAGTCTCCGATAAAAGGCCTCAAATACCCCATTCACCCCCAACAAGTCCATCACCACCT
Source organism: Scyliorhinus canicula (assembly GCF_902713615.1). Lineage (NCBI taxonomy): Eukaryota > Metazoa > Chordata > Chondrichthyes > Carcharhiniformes > Scyliorhinidae > Scyliorhinus > Scyliorhinus canicula. The sequence goes on along the minus strand of NC_052152.1, from coordinate 101,969,602 downwards.
TACCCCCCTCATCTCTCACTCTACTGATCTCCCTTGCCACTGCCTGCTTCCTCAACTGATGGTCCAGCATCTTATTCACCTTCTCCCCATACTCATAAACTGCCCTCCTGGTCCTCCGCAACTGCCTCACCGCCTTCCCCCTAGACGCTAACCCAACTCCATCTGGAGCCTCTGTCTCTCCTTCAACAGTGACTCCTCCAGTGCCAAGTACCTCCTATCCACCCTCAAGATCTCATCGACCAGCCGTGCCGTCTCCTCCCACTCCACCTTCTCCCTAAGTGGTAGAATTGAAATAAACTCCCGACCTCCCCAACTACAGCTTTAAATGCTTCCGACAACTTGGCGGCTGTGACCTCCCCATATCATTCACTTCCATGTAGCCTCTAAAGCAGCCCTCACCGCTCTCACACCCCCTCATTTGCCAACAACCCCACATCTAAACTCCACTGCCGCCGTTGGGCCTTTCACAAAATCCCTCTGAACCACCCGCAAATCCTCCCAATGCGGCGCGTGGTCTGAATCGGCCACCCCCGCCAGCAGCGCCTTGTCCATTACAAAAAAGTCGGACCGGGAATACACTGGGTACACATGGGAGAAGTTTGAAAACTCCTTTACCCTCGGCCTCCCAACCTCCACGGGTCTGTCCCCCCATACGCTCCATAATCCCCCTCAGCTCCCTTGCCACTGCCGACCCCCTCGATGACTTCAGGCATAAACATTAACCAGAACCACTGGCGGCACTGACTATTTCTGACAGCAAGCAGTTGTATTCTATACAATTTCTATAGAAATACTAAAACTACACTTCTAAATATTTAATATAGTTTGCCTCCGATCCCGGAGAATTTAACAGCACAACCTGAACAGCACAACCTGATTAAAATTGTTTGTTTCCATTTCCCAAGGAGTATAAAGAAGGGAGGGATCTGAGGCCTCAGAATATTGGAATAATTGTGGATTGTCCATGCAAATAGTCTGGAACTAGGAAGCAGGTGAAAAGGCATTTATCTCCTGGATTCAACAGTTCTCATCTCCCTATAGCTGCTGGTTTCCTGAGACCCAGAAAGCTTGACTGGACAGGGTTAAGTTTAAAGTAGTGTCTCACTATAATATTTAAATAACTAACCCACCTTAAATGAAAGCAGTGGTGAAGACGTTTAAGAAGCGTATGCCAGAGCTTAAGGTCAAGGCAGCTGCAGGCACAGCTGCAAATAAAGGGTGAAAAAACAAGGGGATACACAACAGACCAGAATTGGAGGAATGCAAAGATCCAGGAGGGTTGTAAGGTTGGCATAAGTTAGAGATAGGGAGGATTGAGGCCATGGAAGGCGTTTTAATGTAAGGATAAGAATTTTAAATCTGAGGCATTGCTGAGCCAGGAGCCAAATAAAACCACTAAATGCAGATAACACAAACTGTTTCCTGGGAATCTAGTCTTTGCATCTGCTGTTCTATGGGAAAATAAATATCACCAATCTCCATTCTTCCCTATTAATGTTAAACTTATGTCCTCCAGTTCTGTGTTCACAGTCCAAGTTAAATAGTTCATTTACATCGACATTATTTGTTCTTAGCAGTTTTAATCATGCAGCCTACTTATTCACATTCATCAATTTGGTCTCCTCATGTTTTCTTCAGAATTCAGAATGCCACAGGTGGCACGATGGCACAGTGGTTAGCACTACTGCCTCATGGTGCTGAGGGCCCGGGTTCGATCCCAGCTCCAGGTCACTGTCCATGTGGAGTTTGCACATTCTCCCGGGCGGCACGGTAGCACAGTGATTAGCACAGTTGCTTCACAGCTTCTGCATCACAGGTTCAATTCCCAGCTTGAGTCACTGTCAGTTTTCCTCGTGTCTGCGTGGGTTTCATCCGGGTGCTCCGGTTTCCTCCCATAGTTCAAACTGTGCAGGTTAGGTGGATTGGCCATAATAAATTGCCCTTAGTGTCCAAAAGGGTTAGGTGGGGTTGCTAGGTTACTGGGATAGAGTGGAGGCGTGGGCATTTCTTTTCTTTGCTGAGCAAAGCTCTCCTGGAGAAAGTCCACCACCTGCACCTTTGACCAGTGGGCCGGCAATTCCGGTCACTGACACTCCACCATATTTTTCTGTGCTACAGACTACACTCCCTTCAACTACAACGATCTCTCCTTTTCAGACCACTTCTGGTCCATGAATCCATACACTGGCGGGGAATCCTACTCCTCTACTTCACCAATCTCCTGTTTTGTCAATCAAATCCCCCATAAATCGGGAAAAAAGGTCCCAAAGATCCACCATGAGCAGGAGCTACCAAATAAGTGACCACTCACTCCATGCCGCCACCGGAAGTCTCTTTCCAGTGATTTCTATGAATATCTTGTTTTAATTATGATCGACTATTGTCATGTACCTTTAATAAATGGGAGTTTATAAAATAGCTGTAGTGGATGTACCTTTAAGAAATGGATGTTTATTAGTGATGTCAGAGTGTGGGTGGAGCTGGGCTGTCTGTCTGCTTTTACTTTCGCTTTGGGCTCTCTGCTATAGGGTGTGTTTTAGTTTCGTTTTGAGAGCTGGATAGCTGCAGTCATAGCAAGAAGGTGTATTAGTCTCTCTCTCTCTCTCTCTCTGCAATCTAAAGACTGCCTCCAGATCCTTTGGTGATTTAAAAAATTATACCTGTTTCTGTAGAGAAGTTAAACCTGATGTCTTTCTGTAAAAAGGATTTTTTTTGTCTTATGGATGTTGCAAGGAAAGATTAAGAGGTACTTAGAGAGTACCGTATTCTTTTGTGGGATTTATTTGTGTTGATGGTTGTTAAGATGTTTACTGTGGGTTTATAAAGTGTTAACTGGTTTCATAAATAAACATTGTTTTAATTTAAAAGTACTGTAGATCTCTGTTGCATCACACCTGCAGAGTAGGCCCGTGTGCTCCCCATAACCACAATCTATTAAAAGTTGTGGGTCAGGTGAACTCCATGATACACTTTGGGGTTCTCTAAACCCTGGCCCATAACACTATCTAACAATGTATCCCAGTTTCACGCTGATTTGATACTTTTACTGAAGAACAAATTGCATATCCAAATCATTTTTCTCCTTTTGGTGATAGGTGCCAATTCAATGTCATAGAATCATAGATGTTTACAGCATGGAAACAGGCCCTTCGGCCCAGCTAGTCCATGCCGCCCAGTTTCTATCACTAAGCTATTCCAAATTTGGCCCATATCCCTCTGTACCCACCCTGCCCATGTAACTGTCTGTTTTTTTAAAGTAACAAATTGTACCCGCCTCTTGCAGCTCGCTCCAGATGCTCATCACCATCTGTGTGAAACAATTTCCCCTCTGGTCTCTTTTGTATCTCTCCCCTTTCATCTTAAACCTATGCCCTCTAGTTCTAGACTCCTCTACCTTTGGGAAAAGATGTTGACTATCTAGGGATGGGAGAACCAGATGGGAGGCCAAAGGTGAGTCTAGGCATAGGCTGAGATCAGTCCTGTTCTGGAGATGGGAGAGCACCTGAGCTGTGGGTGAGTAGTCAATGCTGGTTAAGGTCTGGGACTGGCTGCTTCCAGGTCCACGTGAACACCAGTGGGCCAGGGGAGGCAATGATGCTGCCCTACACGGTAGATCGTCTGCTGATACTCACCATCCAAGCATACTTTTAAAAAAATATATTTTTATTAAGAAAAATCTTTCAATATAAAACCTAAATACCTTATTGCATAACAAGTACAATTACAATTCTAGACTCAACCAACCTCCTCACCCCCACAAGGAAAAACAACCAAGTCAAAAACCCAGAACAAATCCTCAACCCCCCCCCCCCCCCCCCCAACTTCCCTAACATCTGACAGTGACCAGCTCCCTAAAAAAGGAAATGAATGGCTGCCACCTCGATTAGAAGCTTTCTGCCAAATCCCTCATGATATACTTGACCTTTTCTCAGTGTAATAACAGCATAAGGTCACTTACCCACGACAAAGCACTGGGCGGAACCACAGTCCTCCACCCAAGTAGAACTTGCCTCAGGCTATCAGTGAGACAAAGGCCAGAGGCATCCCCCCACCCCTGACTGCAGCTGCAACAAGTCTGAAACTCCAAAGATAGCCACCAAAGGGCAAGGCTCCAACTCAATCCCAAGAATTCCTGTCAAGGTGCTGAAGAAGGAGACCCAAAAGCAAAGATGTTTAGGGCAAGACAGAACATCTGTGTATGATTCGACGGACCCTGTGAACAATGCTCACACCTGTCCTCCAGAAAAAAACAATCATCTGTGCCCTGGTCAGATGTGCCCTATGCACTGCCTTGAACTGAATCAAACTGAGCTGAGCACATGAGAAGGTGGAGTTGACTCTGTGTAGAACTTTACTCACCATCCCTCCCCGTCCATAAAAAGCCTGACCCAGCTCCCTCCCCAATTCCCTGCAATCTCATCCAATGGCTTGCTCCATTGATAGCAGGTGACTATAAATTTCCTTCCTAAAGCTCCGCCATCGATAGAACCCTATCCATCAATGACAGAGAGGATACCAAAGGGAAGGAAGGAATCTCCTTACACAAAATGTTATGCACTGATAATACCTAAACAGATTAGTTCTTGGGAGCTGCAATTTGCCCAACCACTTCTCAAAACCAGCGAACGTCCCTTCTATAAATAAGTCCCCAAAATCGCTCCAACTCATCTGACCCCCCATGCCCAAAACGATGAGCCCAAGGCCGCTGGAACAAAACAATGGTTACTGCAGAATGAGGCTAACATTGACATGGGACCCAGCTTGAAATGTTGCCGAAACTGCCTCCACATTCTCAGAGTGGCCACCATCACCAGACTTGAAGTCTACTTTGCAGGGAAAAACAGAAGCGAACCCATCACCAAGGCCCGCAGACTAGTGCCTCTGCAGGTACCCCTCTCCATCTGTCTGCACATGGACTCCGTACCCTGAAATTATTGGCACCCAATAATAAAATAACACATTGGGCAACACTGGACCCCCCAATTGCCTTTCCCTCTACAAAAACAGCCTACAAATCCGCAGGGTCTTGTCTGCCCAAATAAAAGACAAAATCATTTTATTGATTTTCACAAAGAAAGATGTGGGAAGGAAAATTGGGAGACACTGAAACAAAAATAAAAATCTTGGGCGTAGTTCTTAAGTTACTGAACTTGTGATCAAGAATTCTGAACTACTGATCCAGAGAATGAGATATCAAATTCCACCAGGGCATTTTTAGAATTCATTTTTGTTTAGAAATATACTAGGACTATGACGTTGCAAGATTGTGAATAGCTTTTGGTGGAGGAAAACTCTTATCCCAGGCTGACCAAGAGTCTTAACTGCCCTCTGAAGTAGCTTAGCAAGTTAATAATTGTATTAAAAAACCTCTTACTAGCAGATTAAGAAGGTACCACCACCTTCTTGGACCAACTGTGGCAATAATGGGCTTTGTTCAGTGAATCCCATATTCTAATCATTTTTAAAAATATAATGCATAGCTTGCATTTCTTGTTCCAATGTAAATAGATCAACCCAATTTCTTTGGTTGTCACTGAATTTACGCAAACAGCTTTGAACGTTATTCATCTTGTTAGCATTATTTGTGGACCACTTGACATAATCTTGACATTTTAAATTATTCTTTCAAAAGTACCCCATATTATTTTAATGGGGTCTTGTAAATTCAAGCTGTTTGATTTATTAATGTTATGATTCTTGTTGCACAGTTTATTCAACTTGTTAAGTTTCCATTAATTCTGTTACTCACTAATCATTTTTAAAAAGACTTGTATGATTTTATTAATATTCTTCTGGAAATCTGACCCTGGATTATAAGTACTGCTTCGGAAGAAAATCCCTGAAACCTGTGAGAAATAATATGTAGTTTCTGAATCCATACTCAAAAATTCCTAATGACCCCCAAGCTGTTCAAGAGAACATGATAACTTTGAATTAAATACTTCACTTCGTGTTGGACTAACTGGTCAATCATTTCCCAATTATGAGCTGCCCCTCAATGAATATCTGGGTGATATTTGCTTCTTTGCCTTTGGTCTTATCCCTAAAATAATCATACTTAGAAAGTGTTAATTGTATTGCAGTAAATCTGGCCATGTCCTCACAGAAAGATAGTCATCCAAAGAAGAAACAGATCAGGTAAGAAACTTGATTGGACAATTATACTGGTTTCACACTCAGACAAGACCCAGTGTCAATTCTGACATATTGGAACTTAATACCATGATAAGCATGCTACAGTTGAAGAGGCTCTGAGGGCAAATAAAACATTAAGAAATTAAATTTGGAGAAAGGAACAATCAAAATTTTGCCTTAGGTTTCCCAAAAGATATGAAGATGGCCCTTTTTTAGTGATGCTTCCCACGCCAATCTTCTGGTTGGAGATTTAAGTACAGCTGGGTTTATTATATTCTTTTTGAGTGAAAATGGAAAATGTTGTCCCTTGGTCTGGGAAACCATGAAAGTAAAAAGGGTGTCTAAAAGTATCCTAGCTGCAGAAACACTGGGACGCGCAGGAGCGATAAATATTAGTGATTGAATTTGCCTTACATTCTGAACGAAATCCTATACAAGCGTTATTCGGAAAAAGGTTTGCCCATTGAAGATTACGTGGCTAACCATTCTCTTTGGGACAATGTTCATTCGACAAAGAGTGTTACTGAGAAAAGGTTGAAGATTGACTTTACTCATATAAAGGATATGTTAAGAGAAAAGAGATCTCTAAAATAAAACTGGTTGATGCAAGTCACTTATCAGACTGTTTTACAAAAGCCTTGATTTAAGAATTTGTTGGAGGTCCCAGAAGAAGGAAATTGTGTTATGATGAATTGTAAAAAATACAGAAAACCATTTGCTTTGTAATTGTTTAAGTATTTTAGAAATGTTTTATTTAAATAAAGCAAAATCTGTTAATGGTTGGTTGATTATGTTGTTAGATATACATGTGTGATGGGCATTGTCTGATGAAGGACTGAGAACACATATAGCTGGAACACTGACTTGGTCGTTAGGAGGCAGATGCTGCATCCTATGAATAAATCTGTTAACAAGGAAAGGATCTGTGCCATGTTTCATACTTCAGCATCTGGCTTGGATGCTTAACAACTAGCATCCAAGAGTTTATTCAACCCAGGTTACTGATTGATTCTAGTGAACTTCTAAATGTTAGGCTGGATTCTCCACTGCCTGCATCGGCAGAGGACCGCCACAATGCTTGCTATATACCTGGCCACTGCTAACCTTGCCAATTCACGGAGGCTAGAGTGCCAGGACTAGTGGAGAGAGGAGAATCCCCCAGAATAGCAGGAGCCAGGTGATGAGGCTCAAGTGTCGGCCGTTCAACAGGCCAAGGATGAGGTGCAAAGGAAGCACCGCATCAGGCCATGTTTATACTGTCGCAACTGTCCTTTGACGATGCCAACTCCAGTTCACCAGGGAGAAAGGCGCCACCTGTGCCAGATGGTGGTGCACCTGGCACCATGGGGGTATGGACGAGGACACCCACTCCTGGTGGCAATTCAGGTGACAGTTGCCCAGAACTTTTATGCCTCTTGCCCATTCCAGGGCCCGAGCAGCAGGACATGTGCGGGATCTCACAAACAACTGCACACAGCTGTAACAGGTGCCCTATGCGCCCGGGCATTGGACTACATCACCTTCGTCTGAACCAGGCCCACCAGGATGGCCAACCTAAAGAGGCCATTCATTTTCTTCCAGCATTGCGTGTTGGTCCTACTGGTGATGCTGGCACCACCGACTGCCTCTGCCACCTCCTCCCAGGCGTTGTCCAGGAGGGTGGGCTTGAGTCTCCGCTTCACCCTGGGGAAGAGGATGTTCCACCTCTCCTCAATGGCATTGAACAGTCAGTCCACTTCAGAACCCCAAAATTGGGGGCTGGTCTTCACTGACCATCTTCTTAGCCAGAATGAAAGTGTGTTGCGAGTGGAGCACTTATTATTGTCAGGCTCTTTAACGTGAATTTCGGCCCCAGAAAATCCAATGCCAGCGGTTCTGAGTACTACTTGTAAATCCTTTCGGCTAAATACTGGCCCATTTGCTTCTCCTGGATTTTGTTCAAACACCACCACAGCAGGAACATGAATTACATGCGGTTCAGTCTCAGCGCGAATATGGAGCCTCCCAAACCGAGAATCCAGCCCAATATCTTTGACCCCACTAAACTTCACGCATGACACTGTGCTAATAATCGTTTCTTCAATCCTTTGTGATATTGTCTGCATGTCTGTCATTTAACTCAGGCTGCCTTTGACCTATCTACTTTAGGCAGGATTTACACTGTGGTCTTCTAAACCTCACAGTTAGGCTGCAATGGGTCAGAAGCCCGCACTAGGTGGCAAATGTCACTCTTGGATTTTTACAAGGGCAGCCTGATGATGGCCTGAGAGCTGCTTCACTGTCTATTTAATGATGCTGGATCGGCTCACGAGCTGGAGGGGCCAATCAGAGGCCTTCAGGCTTGAAAGAAGCAGCGTAAGCAAGGGAGAGGGGGCTTCAAAATGGAAATACCCTCTCTCCTTTTTTAAAATGTAGCTTTTCTAAAAATAGCTTTTGTAGTCACAGCATCTGTGTGGGGAAAGGCTCTCTAAAGGGTAGCCAATGGTGGCTGCAGTACCCAGCCAGGCAGAGAGAATTGAAGTGCTGGCCTCCAAGGTCTACCCTCAGAAAATCCCAATCACCCTCCTTTAATTGCCTTTAAGTAGCCCTTAATGCGATGTGTCCCTTCCCCGCTAAAAATGGATCGGTAGACCTTACAACCTCTATCCTGCCTCCATTAAAATGGCCCCAAGGTTGGATGGAGCTGGAGAGCTGCTCCTAGCCCTTAGGGGCCAAAAATCAAGCTCTTTATTTCTGCAACTCCAAACTTCTCTCGTGGTATTTCAGAATGCTCTCCCTTAATGGTGCACTCAACTTCTTCACCTGCAGCTGCCAATTATTTTACTGTCTTTAACAATTTACATCTATATTACTTCCATCAATTTTAATTTATTGTTACATCCTCTGTTTCAACAGATGCTGTATCGTCACAATCCAATAATCCACTCCTTTATTTATTTTATTAGATCCATCTTTATGAAGCTTTACATATTTCTTAAATCCAGAGCATGCCATTGAAAGATCTTGAGAGGTTCTAATTAACAATTAAAACACTGTAGAACACTGCAGTAATAAGCATTTATCTTTGATTTCCAAATATTGGAGTTTAACGTGAAAAGGCGAACTTGATGTAGAGTAAAATATTCCATTGTATACAAGTTTCAGAAAAAAAGACTTGTACAGGGCAGCATAGTGGGACAGTGGTTAGCACTGCTGCCTCATGATGCCAAGGATCCGCGATTCCGGCCCCGGGTCACTGTCCGTGTGGAGTTTGCACATTCTCCCCGTGTCTGCGTGGATTGGAGTTGCAAAATTGCCCCTTAATTGGAAAAAACATTGGGCACTTTAAATTTATAAAAAAGAGAAAAACTTATACTGACATAGCATTTTTCACAAATTTAGGACATCCCAAAACTTTGATGTGTGTTGAAGAACTTATCAAGCCACCTTTGTAACGCAGGAAGCTAATTTTCCCACTCCAAATTCCCAAAAACAGGAATGAGATAATGACCGGGTAAGCAGCTTTTAGTTGATAGATGAGGGATAAGTATTGGCCAGGACATTGGAATGAATCCTTTACTCCTTTTCAAAGTGACTAAGGGATTTTTTTTTCATCCATTCATAGGATGTAGGCGTTGCTGGCTGGGCCAGAATTTATTGCCCACCCCTTATAAGAGTCAACCACATTGCTGTGGATCTGGAGTCACATGTAAGCCAGAGCGGGTAAGGATGATACATTTTCTTTCCTAAAGGATATCAGTGAACAAGATGGATTTTTATGATAATCATTTCATGGTCATCATTAGACTTTTAATTCTAGATTTTTATTGAATTCAAATTTCACCATCCCACATTCATGGTGGGATTCGAATCCAAGTCATCAGAGCATTACCTTGGGTCACTGGGTTACTAGTCCTCAAATGCCCTCAAATTTACAATTCACAGGGCTGGATTCTCCCGCCTGCCTGCCGCAAGAATGCCATGGGTGAATTGCATACAATGGAGAACTATATTGATCTCGGTCAGGATTCTCCAGGCGCCGGGTGGACGTGGCTGGAGAATCCCGCCCACATTCTTGTGTTCAAATCGTTTAGTGGCCTCAACCCTCCCTTTAACCTCCTCTAAGCTCTACAACCTTCCCACAGACCCTGTATTCCTCAAAGTCTTGTCTCATCTGCATCTCCAATTGCCATCTCCACCATTAGCTCCTGTGCCATCGGTTATCTAAACTCCCATGATCTGGAATTCCTTTACTAATTGTCTTCGCCTTTCTATTTTTTCTTTCAAGACACTTCTTAAAATTTACCTCCTTTGAGTGTGTTTTGGTTCGCTTGTCCTAATACTTCCTCTTTTAGGTTGGTGGCACAGGGCTAAAGAGCTGGCTTTTAAAGCAGACCAAGGCAGGCCAGCAGCACGGTTCAATTCCGATACAAGCCTCTCCGAACAGGTGCCGGAATGTGGCAACTAGGGGCTTTTCACAGTAACTTCATTTGAAGCCTACTTGTGACAATAAGCGATTTTCATTTCATTTCAAAGTCTTTTGGGAATCTTTGGACGGTAATGGTATTATAATAATGTAAATTGCTACTATCAAATAGCAGTTCAATCAATACTTGTGAATAATTGTTTCCTACTTCTATATGGTGGTGCCAGAATAGCTTACCTGAGGAATTGCTTCATAACCCAGCATAACAACTCATTTTAAGAGATTGGTTTATTTTCTGTAACGATCAAGATGAGACCCACATGTTTCACATAGAAGTTGAGGTGGCTTCTAACCTTTCAACTACAGCTCCAAACTATGTAACCAGGAAATAAGTTGTAGATCACAGCACCACAACTTTGCAAAACCTGTATTTCAAGTTCTTGAACCCTCATTAAATATGGATAGTTTCCAAACTAATCTCACAAGGAACATCAAGGTTCTTTCACGTAATCTGCCATTGAATAGTTACATTCTAAATCCAAGCTATTTAGGAATCAAACCGGAAACTTATGTGGCCAATTATGAAATGAAAATCGCTTATTGTCACGAGTAGGCTTCAATGAAGTTACTGTGAAAAGCCCCTAGTCGCCACATTCCGGCGCCTGTCCGGGGAGGCTGGTTCGGGAATCGAACCGTGTTGCTGGCCTGCTTGGTCTACTTTAAAAGCCAGCGATTTAGCCGAATCTTACCTCTCCCCATGACCACACACCACTACCCCGCCCCAGCTTCTTCATCAGATTCTCCTCGCCTCACCCCCGTGCCTACTTGCCTGATCCACGACTGGGAATATGGGAACTGCTTGTAGTCCCAATCCTGGCGACTGCTGCCACTGTCATCGCTTGGACTACAAAGTTGCTGGCCAATCAGATTGGTCAGCAACTCTTGGTGGTGAGACTTGTGCCAGAGTGGGGGTGAGAGTCCTGTCTCGAAGTCCTGTCAATTAATGATCCTTGGACCATTAAATGACTGTGGAGCTGCTTGTATTGACAGGAGACTTCTAAATAAATATATTTATGGGCAAAATGTAATCATAGAAATGCACAGAAGACAAGGAAACAATTTCACCAATCATTACTGTGTCAGTGCTTTTGAAAGGAGTATCCAATTCTTTCAATTCTAATATGCTTTCCCCAAAAACCTGCAAATTTTTCTTTTCAAAGAATCTTCAACATATAGTTTTATTAAAAGCTCCGAATCAAACTCTTTACCAATCACAGTGACATTGATAATAATCTGCAGAGAGCAACTATTCACTGGCCTTAGTGGAAGATAATTCAAAATTTACAATTTATTGATTTAACAATTACATACATAATTTTTGTCGGGTATTAGGGAAGTATACCAAGGGCGAGATTCTCCGCAAATGCGGAGAGTCGTAAAGGCTGCCGTGAAACTGGCCGTGTTTCACGGCAGCCTTCACGCCCATTCCCGGGACCCGATTCTCCCCCCTCATCGGGGCTAGGAGCAGGACCCCGGGAATCACGGCGTCGCGGCCTTAACGACCGTCCTTAAGGCCGCGCACCAAGATGACGCGCGGCCGGCTCTAACCATCACGCCATCGACGGAACCCGCGCATGCGCGGTTCCGCATTTCTCCACCGCCGCCCGACAAGATGTGGCGGCTTGATCTTGTCGGGCGGCGGAGGGGAAATAGTGCATCCACCCGACGATCGGTGGGCACCGATCGCGGGCCTGACCCCTCCCGAGCACAATGGTGGTGCTCCCGCCCCAAACGGGCCTCTGGATTCCCCAAACGGGCATCCAGCACCCATTTTTACAACGGCAGCAAGCAGGTGTGTTTGCTGCCGTGAATAAACGGGCGTAAAGGCCCGGCTGATCGGCCCATCGGCCGCGGAGAATCGCCGGTCGCTGTAAATAACGGCGAGTGGCGATTCGTGACGTGGGTCGGGAAAATAGCGGGAGGGCGTGAAAAATGTCGGGAGGCCCTCCTGCTATTCTCCTAACCGGCGTGGGCAGCGGAGAACCGTGCCCCATATATTAAAGTTAAATTGACTGTAACTTAAGAATGATTCTTAATTTCAAACAATTGAAATCTTGTTATCAGGAATGGACTGGTGCCCACCTCAAAGCAATTTGCAATTAATGAAGTACTTTTGAACTAAAGTCGCTGTTTTAATGTCGAAAATGTGGCATCCAAATTGTGCACAGCAAGGTTCCACCAACAGCTATGACCAGATAACTTCTTTCAGTGATGATGGCTGGAGTTGAATTATTGTCCATTACACTGGGGTAATTACCCTGCTCTTTCCCAAATAGTTTCACTGGATCTTATATGCGCACCTTAAGGACAGACATCGGTTTAAAGCCTTATCTGAAAGACAGTGGGCGGGATTCTCCCAACGGAAGACGACGGGCGGAATTCTCCGCTCCCGGGAAAAATCGGGAAGGCTGTCGTGAACTCGGCCGAGTTTCAGGACGGCCTCGGAGGCCGCTCCTCTCACCGTATTCACCCCCACCCGGGGGGGGCTAGGAACGGCGCTCCATTATTCTCGGCCGCCGGGCCCTGACGCTTGCGTCAAGGTGGCACGTCGAGAATGACGCGACGGCGGTGCCTAAGTGACATCAGCCGCGCATGCGCAGGTTGGCCGGCTCCAACCTCCAACATGCGCGGCTGACGTCACGACGGCTGGCGGCTCAAACCCGCGCATGCGTGGTGGCCAGTACCCTCCCGAGCACGGCTGTGGTGCTCACTCGCCTCTCCACCCCCCACAAGCTTAAAAAGGGCCTTTGGCGCCCATGTTCATGACGGCAGCGACCGGGTGTGGTTGCCACCATCGTGAAACAGTCGCAAACGGCAGGCCGCTCGGCCCATCCGGGTTGGAGAATCGCCGGTCGCCATGAAAAACGTCGAGCGGTGATTCGGCGAGCGGGGGGGGTGGGAGAATCGCGGGGGGCGCCAGGGGGGCGTGAAATGAGTCGCCCGGCCCTCCCGCGATTCTCCCACCCGGCATGGGGAGTGGAGAATCGCGCCCTAAGTGCCGACGGCGGAATGAAAACCGGAGTGTTTCACTCCGGCGTCGGAGGCCGCTCCTCGCCCCCTATTCTCCCACCCCCGGGGGGGCGAGGAGCGGCGCCGCGTAATTTACGCACGCCAGGCCTTGGCGCCGCATGAAAGCAGCGCCGGGTAAATTACGCGGCATGTCACCCGTGCATGCGCATGTTGGCCGGCGCCAACCCGCGCATGCGCGGTTGCCGTCCTCCCCACGGGCGCCCCGCAAGACATGGAGCAGTGATCTTGCGGGGCGGCAGAGTAAAAGAGTGCGTCCTTCAGAGACGCCAGCGTGAACCCGTCGTATTGGGCAGGCCACTCGGCCCATCCAGGCCGGAGAATCGCCGCTCGCCCATTACAAACGGCGAGCGCCGATTCTACGAGCGGCCTGTCGTAAGTCTCGGCGCGCCGTTTTGGGGGGAGGGGGGGGAGGGGGGGTGGAGAGAATCGCGTGCAGGTGCCGGGGCAGCGTGGCGGGACTCACCAGGCCCCCCCCGCGATTCTCCCACCCGGCGTGGGAGGGGGAATATTGCGTCCAGTACCTCTGACAATGCACCACTCCCCCTCAGTAGCAGAGGTCAAAGGTGTTATCACAGAGCCACTGCTGACAGTCTGAAACAAAAAATCTGACCATGGCAACAGTTCGTAATCTTCAACCACAACTAAAATCTTTTCAAATGCTTGGTAAATTTAAGGGGAAGGCTGATCTCCACCAGCAAGACCAGTTCTTATCACTTAAATTTAAACAAAAATGATTAGGGACATTTTCCATTTTACAATATACACAACACTCATTCAACTTCATACAATTTTCATAACAAACAAACATCTTGCCAACACATCTTGTGTGATCACTTAAGCTTAAACTAAGTAAATGCTCCAAAAGCAAAAAGGATAAAACAGAGTTTTAACTAATGCTACTCCCAACCAAACCATTATTGCAATGATGCTTTGTCTTCATTGATTTCATAAATAACATTTGTATGCTCCCATTAAGTTGAGCACTTGTGATCATCTAAATCACATTAGAACACATGCTCTCTTTCTCTCTTCGAGCTATAATGAATAGAGGTGGGTGTCAGCTGATATTGCTAACATCCATAATCAGCTCACTCCACATTCCAGTCTTTCCCCCTCGATCAAAACACTCTTGACAGTTTCTCAAAGCTTTCAGTACAATCAGTAACACACACTGCTGCCACTATGGAAAATGATAACCATATTACTAGCCCTCTGGTCACATTGGCATTGTATCTAGTATTTTTAATATTTCTTAAGTATTGAGAACTCTGTAGCCCTTGTGAAAGGATATGGCTCTGTTTAAAAAAACTTTCCGGAACAAACATTTCTGGTTAAAAGGAAATAACGCAATAGTGAGGAAGGATATTAGCTCTGATGATGCGGAATCTGTATGGGTAGAGCTGAGAAACACCAAGGGGAAAAAAACATTAGTGGGGATTGTATATAAACCCCCAAATTGTAGTGGTGATGTTGGGAATGGCATTAAACAGGAAATAAGACGCACATGCGATAAAGGAACATTTGTAATTATGGACAACTTTAATCAGCATATAGATTGGGCAAATCAAATTAGTAACAATGCCATAGAGGAGGAATTCCTGCAGTGTATATGGAATTGTTTTCTGGACCACTACGTTCAGGAACCAACTAGAAAAAAGATCATCCTGGACTAGATATTGTGTAATGAGAAAGGAATAATTAGCTAACTGTTTGTGTGAGACCCCTTGGGGATAATATGATAGAATTCTTCAAAATGGAGAGTGACATCGTTGATTCTGAGACTAGGGTCCTGATCTAAATAAAGGGAACTACGATAGTATGAGGTGTGAGTTGGCTATGATGAATTTGGGTTTTTTGTTTTGAAAATCTTTTTATTGCGTTTTTAACATTTTATTGTTATAAGTAACAATCAAACAATAAAGCATGTATCAACAACCTCAACAAACGATACAACCCAAAAACAAAAACACCGTCCCTCCAAGCAATTATAACCTCCCTCGCCCCAATAGAACCCCCCCCCTCCCCAACAGCTAACACTGACCAGATCCTTGAAATGCAAAATAAACTATTGCCAACTGTGACAGAACCCATCAATCGCTCCCCTTATTGTTAACTTTACCTTCTCGAGATGCAAAAACTCCATCAATTGTTTATTTAAAAATTCATTTACAGGATGTGGGCATCGCTGGTTAGGCCAGCATTTATTGCCCATCCCTAGTTGCTCTTCGGAAGGTGGTGGTGAGTTGTCTTCTTGAACTGCTGCAATCCTTGAGGTGTCAGTACACCCACAGTGCTGTTAGGGAGGGAGCTCCAGGATGTTGCCCAGCGACAGCGAAGGGGCGGCAATATATTTCCAAGTGAGGATGGTGAGTGCCTTGGAGCCAAACCTCCAGGTGGTGGGGTTCCCATGTCTGCTGCTCTTGTCCTTCAGATGGTAGTGGTCATGGGTTTGGAAGGTGTTGTCCTTGGTGAGTTACTGCAGTGTATCTTGTAGATGGTACACATGGCTGCCACTGTTCATCGGTGGTGGAGGGTTTGAATGTTGTGGAAGGGGGAGCAATCAAGCTGACTGCTATGTCCTGGATAGTGTCAACCTTCTTGAGTGTTGTGGGAGTTGTCTCATCCAGGCAAGTGGAGAGTATTCCATTACACTCCTGACTTGTGCCTTCTAGATGGTGAACAAGTTTTGGGAGGTCAGGAGGTGAGCTACTCACCGTAGGATTTCTGGCCCTTGACCTGCCCTGGTAACCACAGTATTCACATGGCTAGTCCAGTTCAGATTCTGATCAATAGTAATCCCCAGGATGCTGATTGTGGGAGATTCAGCGATGGTAATGCCATTGAATGTCAAGGGGCGGTGGTTAGATCCTCTCTTGTAGGAAATGGTCATTGCCTGGCACTTGTGTGGCGTGAATGTAACCTGCCACTTGTCAGCCCAAGACTGGATATTGCCCAGGTCTTACTGCATTTGGACTGCTTCATTATCTAAGGAGTCACAAATGGTGCTGAACATTGTTCAGTCATCTACAAACATCCCCACCTCTGACCTTACGATGGAAAGGAGGTGATTGATGAAGCAGCTGAAAATGTTTGGGCCTAGGACACTATCCTGAGGAACTCCTGCAGTGATGTCCTGGGGTAAGATGATTAACCTCCAACCACCGTAATCCTCTTCCTTTGTGCGAGGTATGACTCCAACCAGCAGAGAGTTTTTCTCCTGATTCCCACTGACTCCAGTTTAACTGGGGTCCTTGGTGCCATAATCGGTCAAATGCTGCCTTGATGTCAAGGGCAGTCACTCTCACTTCATCTGTGGTGTTCAGCTCTTTTGTCCATGTTTGAACCAAGGCTGTAATAAGATCAGGAGCTGAGCGACCCTGGCGGAACCTAAACTGAGCACCCATGAGCAGGTTATTGCTGAGTAAGTGCTGCTTGATAGCACTGTTAATGACACCTTCTTGATAACAGAGAGTAGACTGGATAGGGCGGTAATTGGCTGGGTTGGTACAGAAAAAAAAAAGAGTAGGTATAACAGGTCTTTTTCCAAAATGGCAGGCAGGGACTAGTGGGATACCGCAGGATTGGTGATGAGACCTCAGCTATTCACAATATATATTAATGATTTAGATGAGGGAAATCCAAATTTGCAGATGACACAAAGCTCGTGGGAGAGTGAGCTGTGAGGAGGATGCAGAAGTACTTCAGTGTGTTTTGGAAAAGTTGTGTGAGTGGGTAAATGCATTGCAGATGTAGTATAATATGAATAAATGTGAGGTTATCCACTTTTGTAGAAAAAACAGCAAGGCAGATTATTATCTGAATGGCTATAGATTGAGAAAGGGGAATGTGTAATGAGACCAGGGTGTCTTACACACCTGTTGCGGAAGGTAAGCATGCAGGTGAAGCAGGTAGTAAAGAAGACAAATGGTATAGAACATAGAACAGTACAGCACAGAACAGGCCCTTCGGCCCTCGATGTTGTGCCGAGCAATGGTCACCCTACTCAAACCCACGTATCCACCCTATACCCGTAACCCAACAACCCCCCCCCCCCCCCCCCCCCTTAACCTTACTTTTATTAGGACACTACGGGCAATTTAGCATGGCCAATCCACCTTAGTCGCACATCTTTGGACTGTGGGAGGAAACCGGAGCACCCGGAGGAAACCCACGCACACACGGGGAGGACGTGCAGACTCCGCACAGACAGTGACCCAGCCGGGAACCGAACCTGGGACCCTGGAGCTGTGAAGCATTTATGCTAACCACCATGCTACCGTGCTGCCCTAAATATATTGGCCATCATAGCGAGAGGATTCAAGTACAGGAGCAGAGATGTCTTGCTGCAATTATACAGGGTCTTGGTGAGACCACATCTGGAATACTGTGCACAATTTTGGTCTCTTTATCTGACGAAGGATACATAGAAGATGGGAGCAGGAGGAGGCCTTTTGGCCCTTCGAGCCTGCTCCGCCATTCATCACGATCATGGCTGATCATCCAACTCAATAGCCTAATACAGATACATAGCCTAATATAGATACATAGAAGATGTTCTTGCTACAGAGGGAGTGCAGCAAAGGTTTACCAGACTGATTCTTGGGATGGTGGGACTGGCATACGAGGACAGATTGACTCGATTAGGATTATATTTGCTGGAGTTTAGAAGAATGAGGTGGGACCACATATGAACCTATAGAATTCAAACAAGACTGGACAGAGTCGATGCAGGAAGGATGTCTCTGATGGTGGAATGGTGGGAGAGTCCAGAAGCAGGGGTCCCAGTCAAAGGATATGGGGTAAACCATTGGGACTGAGATGAGGAGAAATTTCTTCAGAGAGTAGTGAACCTATGGAATTCGCTGCCACAGAAAGCAGTTGAGGTCAAAACATTGTGAGCACGATTCTCTGGATAGAATTCTAAGTGTTGTAGCGAGCAGGAATTGCCACGAGCTTCCTGCACTAGGCCCAGCGAGGCCGGCAATGCTATAATTGGTCCACTGAACAAGGCCTCATGGGCTTCTTGCCGCAAATGAAGGCTTGCCAGCTAATTTGCTGGCACTGCAATGGCAGCACCCCGCTAACAAAGTCGAACAGCATTAAGCTGCACTTGCTCAACTAACCCAAGCCAATTTACAACAATGGCACCGATTAGACAAGCCCCAAGATTCGGGACATTGGCCTGGGTGCTGCTAGACAGAGTGGGGGCCAGGAAGGACGTCATAGGGTTAGCCATAGCGCAGCCAATGCTCCCTGGTACGAGGTGCGGTGGCAGTGAGCTCAGGGACAGTGATCAAGAGGACTGGCCTCCAGTGCAGGAAGAAGGTCAATGACCTACACTGGGCAGCACAAGTGAGTAGACACCAATGCGCCCCTCCTCCCAACCCAAAGACCTCGCTTCCCCCACCAAGGAAGCATCTAACCCCTGCAACACCCCCAACACCTCCTTCACACTGCTCCCCCTTCCCCCCCACCACTGTGAACCAGGTGTGTAGCTAACGATGCCCTCTGTGTTTCCTCAGGAAAAGCTCTCCCACAATCGCTGGGAGAGGGCACAGACTGGCGGTGGTGTGCCAGACATCAGGATCCTCACCACCTTCGAGAAGCGTGCTCTGGAGATGACCGATGTGGCTGAGGATAGAGCGGTCACCAACGTGAAGAGGTGAGGAATCACTGGGCTCCATCCGGGGTACCTGTCAAATATGAGTTGTTATTGCCTTACTGGCTGACCCATCGCTCCCACTGACCACATATCCATTCTCCCACACGTCCTCCAGCCGAGAGCACCGGCCTATCCTGAGTGACACCCTCTCCAGCCTCCTAGCTGACCACCTCGGAGTAGAGCTTCGAGGATCCCACCATAATAGGCGCGGCACATCTGTCATTCCCACCCTCCACCAGTGCAGATACACTGTGGTCAGGCTTCTGGGGCACAATCTGGTGAGGACCACACTGCTGCTGATGTACATCAGGTGGAGGCAAGAATCCCCAGGCGAGACTGCAATTGGAGGTCTGCTGGATCCAAGGACCCATCTGGGTCCCAGCTTGATGCTGTGCCTGTGGAACAGGGTTACCCAGACCTGATGGAGATGATAGGGAGTGGCCGGGACATTCAGAGGGAGATGTCAGCATCACTCCAGCAGATGCATAGCCGATTAGTCCCAGAGTCTACAGGCGCAGGAGATGTCACCGGCAATGTGTGACACCGAGGCCAACACTGCTAGTGTGGCGACCGCAGTGGAGAGCCTGGTGCATGATGTCAGCATCTTTTAGTGAAAGGGTCCCAGACATTGCATGGTCGGTGACGGCCATGGTTGAGGGTCTTGGCAGAAGGTCTGGAGGATGTGACCGAGTACCAGGCTGATCTTGATGAGGTTCTGCAGGACATATCCCGCTCTCAGATTGACATGGCCAAGATGCTGCGGAGCATGTCCCAGTCACTAAGGAGCATCTCTGAGGGCGTCGACACAATGGTGCAGACTATCGGGAATTGCCAGAGCTGGCAGAGCCAGATGATGCAGGGGCAGCCAGGGCTCAAACCAACTGCCCCACCATCCCAAGATGAACCCCAAGGCCCTATGGGCATCTACCGGGAGGAGGGGTGCTGAATGCCAACCTGGACCCATTCCATGGAGTAGGGATGGTGGCCATTAGCTCCCCTGTGTTCCACCCCTCCGATGAGACTGCATCTCAGAGCCAATACACGGGACAAGGTGGAACACCTGTGCATGCGCCGCCGACAAGTGGGCCAGGGCCCTCTGGTCCCAGAGGACGTTCAACAGGGGTATCAAAGGCCACGGGATGGCTGCCTTCACCTCAGATGCGCATCCTGGCGACACACCTAGACATAGTGGTAGAGATAGGAGGGCCAAGCACATCGAGGATCACTGAGGGAAGGTGGGGGGGGGAAGGGGGTCTGGGGTTACTGAGTTGGATGATCAGCCACAATCATAATGAATGACAGAACAGGTTCAAAGGGCCGAATGGCCTACTCCTGCTCCTATTTTGTGATTATTCTATGTTTTCTGAACCTGCAGTTGAATATCATCTATTTCACAGTTTACACTTAAAAGATTTATCCACCTAACAGAAATACGAATTGCCTAGTCCAACTTCAAAGAGAATTTAATAATATCCATGATAAAGGCCGTTGCTACAGAAAAAGCTTCACGATTGCAGTACTTGCCCTGCATGCAGTGACAGTGACACCACATTCCCTTTTCCAGTCATTTGTTCAATTTTCAGTCAACGTTTCAGTCAGAGGCCAGTCAGAATTGGACCAAACACCCACATAAAATGTATCATTTTATTTCTTGCTGAGGACTAAATGGTGTAAGGAGGGATGCTCTGCCGTTGCCAAAAAATCTTACGATAAATAAAGAGGGCCAAGAGCAGATTGTTTTGTGTCTGGCTCTCAGATGAAAGCAAGCTGGTCTCGACCTCGTATATCCACTCTGTTCATTTGTAACCAATAGCTGCACCGTTTTAGAATTACTAATGAGATATGAATTGCCTTTTAAGACTCAATTATTTAAATCTATATGTTTTCAGGCAAAATTCAGCCTTTGAAGCCCTCGAGCCTCTCCACCTCTCTGCTTCAGCTCTTTTGTTAAAATTGTAATTAAATATTAATATATGCGCTCAGTTGGAAACCCCGGTAGGCTTGGAAGTGAAAACCTCCACTTGTGTTTAGGCACCCAGATGTAGGGCATGATCTATTCGAATGGGAACAGAGTCATATAGCACGGGCCATTAGCTGGGTGTTTGCCAGCTGAGAAACACCACGCCATCAAACAGCCAGTTAGATAGATTGGAAGCTTTAGGGGGAACGCGCGGCCGAAGGCACACTTTGTCCTGTTTTCTGCACTGAGGAGATCCCCCTGATGTTACCCCTGAACCACCCACTGGCTCCAACTCCCTATAATAAGGTTCTGGCGGGGGGGGTCACCCATGCAGGGCACCCCCAGGCATGATCCCTGTCATGTGTAAAATGCAAGTCTGGCACCCTGGCAGTGGCCCCGCCAGCTGGCAGTGCCACCTGGGCACCATAGCAGTGCCAGGCTGGCATGCAGATGGCATTGCCAGGATGCCAAGCTCGCAATGCCAGGGTGCCATCCTGCCCAGAGGGCAAACGTCTGGAGGCCTCCAATCCTCTGGAAGACCCCCATGAGTGCCGTTCCGTGGTTTCCAAGGCGGGGGTGGGTGTGGGGGGGGGGGGGGGGGGGTAGATCCCACACCTTGGTTAAATCTCTGGAATGTAAATTAGAGTGAGACCAGCTGTCTCGCTCTAATTTGCAGATTTTCCAGAAAATGAATCCGCCCACAATGGGTGGGATTCACATCATAACATCTCGCAAGATCGTGTAAGATCTCGCGAAGCGTTGTAAACCGGGTAGATCCCGGACGTTGGATCAACCGACATCTACTGGCGGCAGTGTGCTGCTTTATGGGTGCAACGCAGCCGGTAGATCTCACCCATAATGACTTAAATATAGACAGGGAGTGGTGAAGGCAGTGCGTACCTAGATTATTTGTTCATTTCAGTGAATTTCTTGTGTGGAGGAGGCAAGGTTTTCCAAGCTGTGGGTTGTGGGAGGGTGTCAGGAGGGTTGCGGAGGATTTTGTTGCGGCATTCACGATAACGAGAGAAGCATCCAATGGCCGCGACCGGCTTGTACATTAAGAATGTCAGCCAAGACCGGCTGTTAAATTGAACAATGCAATCCTCCAGCCAGAAATGGTAGCAGAGAGCAGGTCACGAACCCAGCACGCACATCACGTGCCCTTTACATCCTCGCCTAATGTGTGATCACCCTCAGGTTAAATCACCACTGGTCTGTTCTCCCTGAAAGGGGAGAGCAGCCTCTGGCTCTCTGTGACAGTGGCGACATTTACATTTACACCATCGTAGGAAGTGATGTAAAATCACATGGTTTGCTGCCTCTCATGCAGCCTCGTGGAAGTTGCAGCTAGCACAGTGAAATGTTTTTCAATAAAGCTCCTGTTTTCTACACCTGCCCAGGCTCGTAGATATTGTGTAATGAACCAACAATGCCACCATATGATATTCTTGGGATGGAAAAATCTCTGCCGTTACCAGAAAGCTTCAAAAAAGTCACAGGCAGAAGCATGACTGAATGTGTGCTTGAGATTTGCTAGCTATCAAACCGCATCAGGCTCGGGCGGTTGTGCAGATGATATCCTCATCGGGCAGGGTATTGATGAGGAAAAAGCCACGTACGATGAAGTAATAAAAGCACTTGATGCATACTTCAACCTGAGAGAAAATACCATTCTGGAGTGGCCTGAATTAAGGGAGGGAAGAAGAGGGACTAAGAAAAGAAAATTAAGGATTGCAACACATCAGAGTTAAAGTTGTGAGTTGTTTGATTTTCACAATTTAGAAATGCAAGTCAGAGACATTGATGGCAAGGGAAGGTGTGGGGGGAGGGGTGTAATATGCTAATCTAATACTGATGCAACAATGCATGGTCAGGATGTTTCTGAATAAGGCTCCAGTTTTCAGTATCTCTGCAGGCATCTTCCATTTTAACAATAGCACAAATATTATAAAAATGGCGTGGTGGGCATACACATACGGCGGGATTAAGTGTTGACATCAGAGCAGGATTCATGGGCTTTTACGACAGCAAACCGGCGCCGCACCTGGACCATTTCAGCGACTGTTAAGGGGCTAGCACTGGTCTCACATGAATCACGATCAATTCCAATGCAAGCAGTGCCAGATCCGCCAGATGCACGATTAACACTCAGGAGACCAACAAGCTGCAGCCACATATATACATTTCACTCCCCACACACACCATCCCAGCCAACAAGATGGCACAGGTTGTGCTGGAGCATGTTCATATGGCTGATGGGTCGGCTGGGGCCAGAGGGCACCGAGGGGGGTAGTGTGCAGGGGCCCTTAATTCACAGTGGATAGTCAGCGGCGTGCGTAGCTGCATGGCTGCCGTGCAGACTGCGGCAATGGTGTTCCATGCCCGTCCACCCCGACCCCACAGCCCACCTCCTGGCCACCCCCCACTACTCCCCCTGCACTGGCAGAAGCCCCTGGCCAGCGGCACAACTGGCAGAAAACTATGGCGATGTTGGACACTTTCTGTACCTGCTCTCTCTCCCTCATCAGCCACAGCACCTGTTTCACGATTTTTAAAAGGATAAGTGAACCTCTCCGTCGGGAATTCGGCCCATTGGAGGTGGAGAATCGCGGAGCCTGGAGAATACCGGGTCAGGCCCGCTCTTTCCAAGATCCGGTGCTGACTCGATGGGCCGAGTGGCCTCCTTCTGCACTGTAAATTATATGATATCTATGATATGCCAAGGGTGTTTACTGTAAGTGTGGAGTGAAATGAATTGACTACACTGTTGAGGCAACAGAGAGTTGCAATTTGGTGTGAAACTGGCACCCGGCGCGATTTTGGTGTCGGAACCCATTCTCCGCACGATTCCGGATTCCGGCATCGGCTGATGAAGCATCCTGCCCATAATATTTGATTGCAAAGTTGCTAACTTCGGTTCTAGTATATTTCCCAAGATTTTATGCAGCAAATAGAAAATAAATTAGACGGTGCAGTTAGTTTAACATCCTCTGTCCTAAAGCAAGTAACTTGTATAACTTTCAACGACGTGTTCTATTTATAAAACGGTTAGCATTTCTGTTGAAAACATAAAACACTGAACAAGGATCCGCAAAACATTTGCAGTGAAATTACTGTCTTTCATTGCAATAATTCTTCTTCAAAAGCCCATCGATTTCCTTTCATCGCTCTCATATCATCCCCAACCCATTCCCATTCTCAACTCTTCCTATGCCATCCTCATTCCCCCCAATTAGTGAAATGAAAACTAAAATGCTGGAAAGACACAACAAGCCTGGCAGCATCTGTGGAGAGGGAAATAAAGTTGATATTTCAAGTCAACATTTTGTCAGGTTATTTTTCAATAAGCAACCATTGAGTGGAGGCATTATCTATGATTCTCTCCCCACATATTCTGGCTGACCTGCTGAGTATTTCCAGCATTTTATTTCAGATTTGCAGCATCCCTGTGTTGTGTTTCTTCTAATAACATTAATGGGCACTTTAATAGAGCTAAAGGCCAGTTGAATCTGCATCACAATGTTAGTCATTGTAATGTTATACCTGCAAAGTATTTATTCCCATTTTTATTTCTCTCTTGTAGAAAATTGTGAGATAAACACACAAGGGAGAAAGGAATGGAAGTTTATGTTGATGGATGTGGATGAAAAAAGGTGGGAGGAGGCTCATGTGGAGTATAAATCCCAACATATAACTTTGTGACTAGTCTGCTTCTGGATTATACATTCGATTTAGAGTAATATTGTAATGAACTCATTTATTCAAAATACATTTGCTTCCGTTTATTCAACTGATTTCTTAATTTGCATGAATTTGAATTATATACTGAGAAATACTAACTTTTATGATATAAAATCCTAAATTTACACTCTGATATAACAAACATGAATAGAACCTGAAACTAGTATGTTTCAATTTTAACTTCCTTCTGAAGTGTCCTAAAGATACTTAGTTGTATCAAAAGCAGTTGCACAGATTCAGGAAAGATCACGGCTGGGATTCTGCGAGCCTCTGCGCCAAAATCGTGCTCCGTGCGTGGGCAGAGAATGGGGCATCAGACCCGTGATTCTCCGCAGACTGGAGAATCGCCGGCAGTCGCGCAAGCGCAGTCAACACTGAGTAGGTCGGGGGCCATTGAAAGAGGCCCCCGTGGCAATTCTCCACCAGCAGCTGGCCGAGTTCCCGCCGGCATGGTTCTAACATGGTTCCACCCAGCAGGCACTCGGGAGTGTCAGCTGCCGCGGCTGCCATGGTGGGGGGGGGGGGGGGGATCTGTCCTCCAGGACGGCCAGGGTTTTGATCAGGAGCCACCGACCGGCGGGTACGTTCGATCTGGTGGGGTGGGGGGGGGGGGGGGGGGCTATTTTGTGGGGGCCGGTCAGCTGTGTGGGTCTACCATGTTGCACGGGGCCGCCGCTGCATGTGCGGACCTGCAGCCGGAAGTTCAGGGCCCTGTATCGGCAGCCGGAGCTGCGCGGAGCACTCCGGCGCCCTGCTGGCCCTCTTCAGGTAAGTGAATCGCTGGTCCAAGGGGCTCATTGACGCTGACGTGAAATGCTCCGTTGTTTACGCCGGCATCAACACTTAGCCGCCGTTTCAGAGAATCCTGCCCCACAACCACTTTCTCAGGCAACTAGGAATGGACGATACATCCTGAAAATTATTTTTTTTTTAAAAGAAAGCATTCGCCAATCCTCACCAATTTTCACTAACTACCAGTTAAGATGCTCCATGTCAGAATCGGGCATGGTTGAGACGTCTCTTGTGGTCTAAGAGCATACAAAGTACCTGTCAAAATTATGCATGAAGAATGCTCACTTTTGGAAAGTATAAAGAGGCCAGTGTCCCTGGAACTGTATCCCAGCAAGAATCAGAAGTGTCAAAGATAAAACCAGTCTGGCTCTTCCAGTTGCATCATTGTGTGCACTGTAACTACAAGTGGCCAGTGTTATCTTGCTTA
The DNA here is from genome assembly GCF_902713615.1 of Scyliorhinus canicula. Taxonomy (NCBI): domain Eukaryota; kingdom Metazoa; phylum Chordata; class Chondrichthyes; order Carcharhiniformes; family Scyliorhinidae; genus Scyliorhinus; species Scyliorhinus canicula. Next base: position 101,943,390 of record NC_052152.1, on the reverse strand, counting down.
AAAAAGCTCATCTAATTCGGAACAGCTGTAAATTCCCAGCAAATCCAGCTTCACAGCTGGAAAGAAAGTATTGGTCATTGTGATACTCAGTTCCACAAATTCCCAGAAATTTCTCCTGAGCTTGATGGATTTCAGAGTGTTATCACCAGCTAAGAGCTCTCAAGTTCAAATAGGTCAACTCATGCTTGTAGAGTGCTGACTTAATTTGTCCTGAACTTTGGCTCCCTGGAGTCTACGTGACACTGCTTATGTGTGTTGGTGGCCTTTTCATGAATCTTGGGAAGGATTACATCTCAGCACGAGCTGGGTCTGAAGTTTCAAGCACTGACGCAAAGCCTATTTTGTGTTTCTTTCTGTCGCATTTTGCAGTTTTGTTTTTAACCACTGCTCTGACATTCTTACATTCAGACCGACGAGAGGGAGATGGAGGTGAGAGCGAGCACAATTATTTTGTAGAAATCAAGTGCAGTTTATTGAAATATAACATAATTAAGGATTGAACAACAGTTACGGAGAAAGCAAGGAAGCAAAATTAGCTGATCCTCTGGGAGGCATGCAGACCTTATTCTTTCACTCCACGCCACGTTTGGCATTTTTGTTTCTACTTTTATAATTGTTTACACCCAATGCCTTCCATGTAATAATAACAATCTTTATTGTCACAAGTAGGATTAAATTAACACTGCAATGAAGTTACTGTTAAAATCCCCTAATCGCCACATTCTGGCACCTGTTCGGATACACTGAGGGAAAATTCAGAATGTCCAAATTGCCTAACAGAATGTCTTTCGGGACTTGTGGGAGGAAACCGGAGCACCCGGAGACAACCCACCTAGACACAGGGAGAATGTGCAGTCTCCGCACAGTGACCCAAGCCGGGAATCGAACCTGGGACCCTGGCACAACCGAGATGAGAAGCAACTGTGCTACCCACTGTGCTACCGTGCCCCCCCCCCCCCCCCATGAGCATGAGTAATTTCAATTAATTCATATAAAGAAAGAACTTGCATTCATACAGATTTCACAATCTCATAATGTCCCAAAGCAGTTTACAGACAATTATGTACTTTTGAGACTCAGTCACTGTTATGCTGTAGCAGCTCTGTCAGTTCAGTTGGCTGGATGGCTAGTTTGTGATGCGGAGCGATGCCAGCAGCGCGGGTTCAATTCCCATACTAGCTGAGGTTATTCATGAAAGGCCTGCCTTCTCAACCTTACCCTTTTACTAAGGTTTGGTGATCCTCGGGTTAAATCATCAGCAGTCAGCTGTCTCTCAAGCAGCCAATGGTCCTCTGGGACAATGGTGACTTTAATTTCATTCTGTGGGAAACATGACATCAAATTGCATGAAGCAAGATCCCTCAATCAACATTATTATAATTATCAGATAATCTGTTTTAAGTCTTGGTTAAGGGAGGAATGTTGTCCAGAAGGTGGGAGGATCTCAGCAGTCTTCTAATAGCACCTTGGCTTCGTTTACATCCACCTGAGAGAGCAGACGGGATCTCAGTTTAATGTTTTGTTTGAAAGCTAATGCCTCCGTCAGTACTGTAGGGAGTGTCAGCCTGAATTATGTATTTGCATCTCCACAGTGAGGCTTAGACGCATGGACCTCGTGACTCAGGGGAAAATACTACCTCTGAGCCAAGCCTAATACTTTGTAATTGTAATTACCCTTCCAACAATAACTGATTAAAGAGAATTAGATTTTTAAATAATTTGTGTATTTAATAATCAGTTATAATACTCATATCAAAGTCAGTCAACACCAGAGATACTATTCATTTCCTCCCTTACTATTATCTAAGGCAAGATGACAAGTGCGAATTCTATTAAAGTAAGGCAAACTAATGGGGTTATTCTTCCTGCATCTTGTCATGGATATTGGGGAATGGCATGTGAGACAGAGGGGAACCAAAAGCAAAGATTATTGAGTAAAAGGTGCAAACAAGAATTGCTGCAGAGTAAAGGAGCGGTGCAGGGAAGGCATCAGTAGTGCAAGCAAAGCGAGACTGTCATGAGCAGCTGCATGGCTGATGGGGCGGGCGGGGCGGGGGGGGAGTAAAAAGGAAGATGTTTAAGATTTCTAAAGAAGTGTTATAGGCATGGGCGCAACGTGGAATTAAGGATCTGTTTTCCTAGATATTTTTCACAAGGAAAATGGTGTTTGTGAATGCAACATTTTCTGAAAAAACACAATTTGGGATGTTATTCCCTAGTTCGTAACAAAACTTTATTCTCATTGCATTTCTTATTCCAGTATTGAAATTGCACTCTGGTCATTCGGCGATTAATCTGGCCATTTCTCTTTGGATCAATGAAACAGATGGGAAGGGTAGTTGGCATTTTACTGAAAAGGAATATTTTGAAAATGTTTCCTGAAAGATCACAAAGCAGTGGGCAAAGATAACAGATTCTGCCATCATTGATACTGGTCTGATGTAAAAAGTGCTATCGATAATGTTGGTATTTGGAAATACTCTTGGAATATTTTATACAAACAACCCTGGCAAAGTAGACAGGAGTCAGAGATGGACATGCCACAAAATAATAATAAGAAGAATAAGAATAATAATTGCTTATTGTCACAAGTAGGCTTCAATGAAGTTGCTGTGAAAAGCCCCTAGTCGCATCATTCCAGCGCCTATTCGGGGAGGCCGGTACAGGAATGAATAGGATGTTTACATTTTATGGTGTATTATTTTAAATACATAAATTAAAATTAATCTATGGACAACAAGCCAGGAAGAAATAAACAGAATAAACAGAAATAAAAACAAAATTCTGGACATACTCAGCACATCAGGCTATCTCCACGGAGATTGAACCAGAGTTACTTAAATCAGGTCAGAAGAACTGGAAGAAGTTGGAGATGCAACAGCTTTTAAGCAGCTGGGAGGGGGAAAAAGAGCCAAAAAAGAAAAGGCCCATGATCAGGTGGAAGGCAGAGGAAGTTGAGGAGGAAAAATGTCTACTTGCCTGAACTGCAGAGATCAGGTGGGTCAGAAATTGAAATGAAAAAAATGAAATGAAAATTGCTTATTGTCACAAGTAGGCTTCAATGAAGTTACTGTGAAAAGCCCCTAGTCGCCACATTCCGGCGCCTGTTTGGGGAGGCTGTTACGGGAAATTCAGGGAGAACCCACAAATCAGTACCCATACGCTGTATGACGTGTCAGCAATATAACCTGATTGGAGGACGGTGTTGACTGAGTACAGGAAGAATTGCGGAGTTGATCAGGTTTGGTGGTGGGGGGGGGGGGGGGGGGGGGATGGGGAGGAAGCGAGGCGACTCTGGATGGGGGGGGAAGAGAGGGGTTAAACCTGAGCCCTTCTGTTGGGGGACTTGATCAGACTTGATGAGATGGGTATGGTGGAGTGCTGTTATCTGTGCTCAGTGGTCAGTGGATTGGGGGCGGGGGGGGGGGGGGTTGGGGATTGGAGGCACCATGATTGGGGTGGCAAAATTGGAAGTCTTGGTTGTGGGAGGAGATTAGGTCAGAGGCCTTGCAGTGGGTTTGGATGGCTTGCCTGTTTAGCGGGGCAGGGGATAGGTTGCCTGATTGGGAAGTTGTCTCAGGCAGGCATCTCAATATATTAGGTGGTTCTAAAGGCACTTACCTCCTGAATCATGTTCCCAACCTGAAGCTGCCAGCTCCTGACATTCAGAAGAACCAATTAGCAGAAGCTAAATTCAAAAATCTGCATCACAATAAACTTGCAGGCTCATTCCCATATTTCAAACTGTAAAGCTGTAATCCAACCCCTTGGAGCACGCAATTTGTCCACTCGTCTTTTGACCTAAGTTGAGTAAGAAGTCTTACAACACCAGGTTAAAGTCCAACATGTTTGTTTCAAACACTAGCTTTCGGAGCACTGCTCCTTCCTCTGGTGTTGTAAGACTTCTTACTGTGCTCACCCCAGTCCAACGCCGGCATCTCCACATCATGACCCAAGTTGAAGCCAGAAATGGAAGGGATTGAAGTGGGAAACAGACTTGTTCAAATTTAACCTGCCGCCCAACCCAAACTGATTAATTTTCTTGTCGGATTTCCCCCCTATATGATAAAAGGGCTGATGGTGCAAAGCAAAATGGAATGGTAATGGGACAAGTAATAAAGGATGGATCTGCAGGAGTTGTAAATAGCGACAGCACAAAATAAATGGAGGCACTGGCTATGATCTCAAATTGGTGAACTCAACATTAAGTCTGGGAGGCTGCAAAGTACAGAATCTAAAGGTGAGGTGCTGTTTCTCTAGCTTCTGTTGACCATCATTGGAATAGTTGGACTGGAGTCGAGAATTAACTGCAACAGAAGTTTAGTTTAAGCAGTAGAAACCAAACATAATCTTCTGTAATTGAAGATTACAAATCCCACACAAGGGCTATTCGCTTTGATGTGTCCTTCTTCAGGGCATTTAATTTACTCTTTTTTTTATAACACATAGTCTGCTTAATTATTTGAAAGGTCAATGGTGTCATTTCAGCCAAGTTCTTTAATTAAAGGAACATTGCTTTCCCACTGAGTGGGTGAATAAGTGAACAATTACTATCTAAACCAAAATCACCATGGAGTTATTACTGGAGGTGGTTGCTGCATCTAACATGGGAGTGAAATACAACTTTGTCATCAATATTTTCCATAATGACATTTTAAAGAGTTTTACAAGTTTGATGCGAGGATAACACTGTTTAGATTTTCAAAAGTAGCAAGACTGTGCCAAACTCTTAAGTTCCTGATAGTACTGAGTGGGTGGTTTGCTTCGTTGTAAAAGTTTTGGTTTGCATATTAGAAATCTCAAATGGAGAAGTACAAGTCCATAAACTTATGGGTCTTTTTTTTACACGCACGCAGGCACACATACTTTAAACTCATCTATCTAAATTAATATCAATTTATTGTGACATAGGATTCAAACCACTCGACTGTTAGTAAGCGTTATCCTAAGCTTGATTTGATCCAATTTCTGCTACTGGACTCAAGCCATTACCCTAGATTAGTGGTGCTGGTTGATCTCAACTCTATTATTTGAAACACAGATTAACCCCAAGACCCGTGGTAAGGATCAAAATTACTAAACAGTGGAACACCTGAGAATCATAGGATGGCACAGATTACAACTAACATATTTTTTTATGAAGAAGTCACTGTTGTACCGCAGACGATTTGCACACGCAGTCCAAACTGCAATGTGATAATGACCTGATTTTATTTTTAGGAGTTTGTTGTTGACTGTCAACATCATGGGAGCACTAGTTGAGATTTATAATCAAAGAATTATAGATTACAACCCCATTTAAATTGACAAAGGGTATTTCACTTCCAAGGAAACCAAAACTGCTTCTCAGCCCCAATCTTTTCAATAACACTGCCAGCTACTACCCACTGCATCTTGGAGGCAGGAATTCTCTCTCAAGATCTGTGTGCATCAATACTTAATGCTTTGTAACAGCAGCAGGTGTGGTCTGTGAGTAGCACTGTAGACTGTAGTGTGGTGAGAGGGTGGGGGACAGCTGGACCAAGCCATAGTGCTGTAGTTGAGAAAAACATCTTAATAAACTTGGGAGGAGGGAAAAGTTTCAGCACGAGGCGATAAGATCACTAGTTTCAACTGAGGGGAGGAGAGAAATGTGATGCCACGCTAAATTGGATGGAGTAAGAGGACTGTGCCATTATTCCCAGATAACAAAGAGATCATGAGTTAAAGTTTGAACTGAAGGCATCAGGAGAATAATACATTTGAATTGTGTTGGATGGATGGAAAAGCACGAACTGGAAATAAGACGGAAGAGGGAGAAGGCTGAGGAGCGGTGGGAAGTTGGAGAAAGAGGAGTGCCAAATATGTGAGGCAGTGAAAAGTCCATGCGAAAATAAGGATTAAGGATGGATAAGAAAAAAAGAGATCTGAGCGCACAATAATAATGAGAAGCTGGGGGACTTTCACTGAAAACTGTATAAACAATAGCACTTAACAACTGAGAATCCCATTAAAATGTCATGATAATTATGAGCAAATCATAGAGCATTTAAAATCATAGAATGGTTAGGAGGAGGCAGTGGCATAGTGGGATTGTCGCAGGATGGGCTGACTGGACTCCTGTACTTTTTTATTTATTTATTCATTTATGGGATGTGGGCGCCAGCATTTGTTGCCCATCCCTGAGGGCATTTAAGAGTCAACCATATTGCTGTAAGTCTGGAGTCACATGTAGGCCAGACTCTTAAATGCGCTCAGGGAAGGGCAACAAATTCTGGTGCCCATATTCCATTAATGAATAAAGGAAAAAAAATTAAAAGAAGTCAGTCAGCCCATCCATCTATGGCAGCTGTCAGCAAGAACAGTCCAGCTGGTACCACTCCCCTGCCCTTTACCTGTTACCCTGTAATTTGTCCCTTTAAGTAATTATATAATTCTCTTTGGAATTGAATCTGTTCCATCAGACTTCTAGGCCGTGCATTCCCGATCCCATCCACTCGCTGCAAGAAGAGGGTTTTCTTCATGTTGTCTTTGGTTCTTTTGCTATTCACCTTAAATCAGTGTCTTCTGATTCTAGATCCTTCCATCAATGGTAACAGTTTCTGTTCACCTACTCTGACTAGGCTCCTCACGATTTTGAACACCTCTATCAAATCTCTTCTCAAACGTCTCTGCTCTAAGGGGGACAACCCCAGCTCCTCTATCCACAAAACTCATCTCTGGGATCATGCTGGTATTTTTTTCGTCCATCCTCTCTAAAACTTACACATCTTTTCTACGTTTGGTTCCCAGAATTGGAAAAAACACATCTGTTGAGGGAGGACCAGTATTTTATTGTCAGGTGACTTAGAACTCCCACTGATGACCCTGTGGGTTGTAGAGACGAAATTCAAAGAGAAATACTGTATACACAGGCCATCTGCATTTAATAAGCTAGGGTTGGTCAACTAAATCCCATTTGTCTGCTAGGACAAAGGACCCCACAAGTTTCCTTCCAAGTGTTAATGATTGGAGCATTTAGCAATTTCGGGGACGTTGTTAAAGGGACACGCACCCTTTATCAGAGACACTGTGAAGAGATGGGAGTGACATGAATCCTCTAGTTTGTGTAACCAATAATATTGCCTTGCTGTCTGGAAGAACCTCAGTCTTTCATTTTAATGTCTACAAGCAGCCACACAGTAAAGGGCTCTGGCCAGATTGAATACCTGACCCCATTTACATTGTTTCGGTTTCCTCCCACAGTCCAAAGACATGCAGGTTAGGTGGATTGGCCATGCTAAATTGCCCTTAGTGTCCATAAAAAGTTGGGAGGGGTTGTTGGGTTACAGGTGTTGGATGGAAGTGAGGGCTTAAGTGGGTCGGTGCAGACTCGATGGGCCGAATGGCCTCCTTCTGCACTGTATGTTCTATGATATGTTTTTATGCTTTTTAAATTGCTTTCTCTGCTTAACTTGCCATTATGCACCCATACCACCAAATTCTTAGGCTCCTGTATCACCTCTAGAATTGTATCCATTATTTTATTACTGCTTTTCCTTGCTCTTCCCACCAAAATGTATCACTTCACACTTTTCGACATTAAATTCCACCTGCCATATGTCTACCCATTCCTCCAGTCCGTGCATGTTTTTGAAGTTTATCACTGTTCACTATAATTCCATGTTTTGTATCATCTGTATATTTTGAAATTGTGTCCTATGCATCATTAATATATATCATAAAAAGCAGTAATACTCCCTGAGAATTCCACTGGATACCTTCCTCCAGTCCATTTTTAAAAAAATATTTGCCTCCGCTCTCTATTTCCTGTTCGTTGGCCAGTTTTGTGTCTATGCTGCTACTGCCCCTTTTATTCCAAGAGCTTAAACTTTGTTGACAAGCTGATTCTGGAATGCTTTATCAAGCAGATTTTGGAAGTCTATATACAATACATCAACAACGTTTCCCTCATCGACCTTCTCTGTTACCTTTTTGCCACTAACAAATCTCTGATGGCTTTCCTGAATTAATCCACACTTGTCCAAGTGACTGTTAATTTTACAATTGATTATCATTTCTAAATGCTTCCCCACCACTGAGATGAAGCTGACATGCCTTAATTTATATAGCACCTTTCACAAGCTCAGGTCATCCCATAGCACTTTACAGTCAATTAATTACTATTGAAACTGTTGTAACTTGTGGCAACAAATATGCAGACAAGATCCCCAAAACAGCTGTGAAATAAGTGATCCAATCACGTGTTTTAGGTTGAGTGGTTAATTTTGTCAAAAACATGAGGGGAACCTCCCCCCTCTTTTTTGAATAGTGCCATGACATCTTTTACATCCGCCCGAGCGGACAGATGGGGCCTGAGTTTAACTTTACATATGAGAGACAACAACTCTACAGTGCAGCACCCTCTCATACCAGCAGGAGTGTCACCTATATGCTGAAAACTGTGGAGTGAAACTTGACCTTGATTCAGAAGCAGGAGTGTTGTCACCAAGCCAAGGCTGACACTGCATTCTTTGTAATGCTCTCCTTTCTATGTTTCTACTTTGCAGAGAGAACTATAGTTAATCTCAGAAACCAGAAAGACAGCTTAGGTGCAATAAAAATGTTGGTGAAGAGAGAACAATATGTCAGAACTACAAGTGAAATGTGTACTGAGCCCTTTTCCACTTTTTAAACAAAGACCTTCGGCTGGATTCTCCGCCGGGGGGATTCTCCCTTTTGCCAGCGCTCGGGGGTTTCCCGGCAGAGTGGGGCTACCCCACAATCGGAAACCCCAGTGATCGGCCAGCATAACAGACAATCTCGCCACGGGTCAGGGCAGAAATGTGGCGCAGCGGGGCAGAGAATCCAGCCGCATAATCGGGTGAAGCTTCTCAATCCATTTCTCATTGAATAGCAGGGCTGCAAGTGTTAAAAGATATTGCACTTTCCTGATATTAATTTAAAATGTGTATTTTTTAAAAATTTGTTGTCTTCCAGGCAGTGCCAAAACAGATAAAACAAAATTCGACACCATGTTCCAATTATATCATTCTTGATTCCTTGCATCTGAAGGTTTTCTGGATTCTTCTCAATCAGTTAGTATCTTTTGTTCATCAGATCTTGCATATCATCGTTAATAATTTGTCACCACGGACTTGCAGGATTATAACATGCTGCATGTTTCCACCTCTTGCCAGCATGAGACTTTTTACCTGAAGTTCAGACTAAAAGACAGCTGCTGTTAGATGTCTACACACCTGCCTGTAACGTTAGGTTAATAAAACCATAATACATAGAAGCAGAATTAGGCCATTCGGCCCATCGAGTCTGCTCCACCATTCATTCATGGCTGATATGTTTCTCATCCTCATTCTCCTGCATTCACCCCATAACCCCTGATCCCCCTATTAATCAATTAATGTATGTAAATTAGGAGCTGCTGTGAGTAAACAAACTATTTTGCACAAGGCAAAGTGTGTTTCAAAAGATGCTAAATATTTTGATTCAGAGAAGCAGAAGCAAACTCGGTGGGTTTATCCGGTCAGAAGATGAGCTATATAGACCAGGAAGGGGTCAGGACAGTCCCCATTCCACGGTGAATTGTATGATCACTGAGGTACAGATTAGCCAAAATGTAACTGCATGGCAGAAACCATTCAGCCTTTTGGCTAAGATCAAGCCTAGGATCAAGCTTTTTTTTTTACCCAATTCAGTGTACCCAATTCATTTTTTCCAATTAAGGGGCAATTTAGCGTGTTCAATCCACCTACCCTGCACATCTTTGGGTTATGGGGGCAAAACCCACGCAAACACGGGAAGAATGTGCAAACTCCACACAGACAGTGACCCAGAGCCGGGATCGAACCTGGGACCTCAGCGCCATGAGGCAGCAGTGCTAACCCACTGCACCACTGTGCTGCCCCAGCGTGGGATCAAGCTTGAGATCGGGTGTAATGCCTGCTTGCTCTGCTCTTGTCAGCTTGGATCAGATGTGTCTCTTTTGTGGGCACTATGAATTGGTTTGAATTTGAATTGTTTTTTTGGAGCTGTCAAGGAGATGGATTCAGGGCTTGCTCCATCCACTCTGTGCGTTGGCTTTGTAACTGAGAAAGGAAGAAAATTATAAAAACAAAAGAACCGACTCAGGAATCTGAATGGCTTATTCCTATACACAAAGCAACAAGTTATTTTCATCATGCTGGTGTCTGGCATGTCGTATCACTTTTTACATAGTATAATGTTGCGTTGTGTCTTTACAGACAAGTGTAATACTTTTGTGTGATGGAAATGCCCTTTTTAATATATGAAGGAAGAAATTGATAATGCACGACAGTTCTTGTGCAGAATTCCTGAATTATAAGCATTTAAAAGGATGATTTATAATTTGCCCTCTCATGATGCATGTGAGAGACTTGGAAATCTGCTTACATGGATCTTCACTGAAATTGGTCAGGTCGTCATGTCATTTTCTTTCAAGTCTTCTGTTATGGTACACCGAGGATGCCACAAATCCAACCAATACTGGTGATTATTTCCTCTGTGCACTTTGTATCATAAATCGTAACATTCTTTGCCAACAGATATTCAATGTTGCGACACCTCAAACACAGGAAATCTTTTAAATCAAATTTGAAGCCCTTGGGGTGAGTCTGACCTTTGGGTCACTGTACAGGGAAACATATTAGCTAGTTGCTATTCAAGTGGCAGAGAGTGTTCTGAAATTTTTTAGCGCCTGGTCTCATTGAAATTTGACAACGCACAGGTGTTCAAGGCCTCAAGTTCAGGCACGTGGGTGAGATGGGGTGGCGTGGTCATGATCTTGAATATTAAGAGTCCTGTTTTAATTTTGTGTATTTTTCCAAGACCCACAAAAATTGATTTGTCACTTACTTTGGAGTCTCTGGCTCCTTTGACCATGGAACTGGTGGGCACGGTGCAAGTTCTGAAAAAGCTGCACCTAAATGATTATCAAGTCCTATTTCCATCGAAGGATCTCAATTTCTTTATGAATCAGGCTGGCACTTTGGACACCTGACAGTAGGCCTTTCCAAAATGCAGCTGGCCATATCACTAATGGTAAGGGAGCAAACACCAATATGAGTCCATTAATGGCAGGTCAAGGCTATGTTTTAACACTCCAAACTTCTCTCTTCCTGACTTGGCATTCATTCCCATTTCTCATTCCCACCTATTGCGCACCTTTGGAATATGCCTTTTGTTAAATGTGTCTTGCAAATTAAAGTTGCTGGTTAATAATGATTTAGTAATCGTTGCAGTTCTGTAAAAGATTCATCAATGGACAGATAGAAGGGAACAGTCATTACATTCCTTCTATTCCCTTTAGAGGGCAGGCTGACGCAGAAGTAGTGAAAAGATTAACAACAAAACTATGTTTATTTCATACATTATCACTTTAAACTGGTCTTGAAAAGAAACTTTACTCGTGGGCACGTCAGAAATTCACAAAAAAACTTCAGTATTTAATAAATAAAATCACATTCTCCATTAAACGTGAAGAGAGAGCAAATGTAACTAACCAGAAGATATGCAATGAGAAGTGTGTCAAGAGTATTTTTCTATTTGAACCTGAACAATGTTGAACACACTATGTTATGGAGTTAACTGTGAGAAGCTTGTTGAATGTTGACCAGATGGCTGAGCATGTCATTGCTTTACTTGATTTGGAAACAGGTGATATGGTTAGTTTTCCATTATTGAAATCAAAACAAAATTATTTTCTATGATCCACTATTCTGAAAGGCCCTCACCACATACCAAAAAAAATAAAGGCATGTTTATAATTTCTTCAATCCCCATTTTTGTTTCTAAAATATGTCTTAATATTTAAAGTTCATAGTTTTACTTATAGAGGCCAAGATGACTGTTAAAGACATGCAGTGAAAGTGCCTCTTGAAATACTTGTGTTCCACATCTGGACGAAGAATGTGACTGGAGAAGGGTCCTTTGTTTACAGAGCTGGAATGGTATGCTTTTGTCCTGTAGGGACTGGCAAGATGGATCTCAAGAGTTGGATCGTGTCCATCTAGGTTTCAGCAGTGGGATATCTGTGGCCCTTTTGCATTATCCAGTAGCTCAAGAGATTTTGAACACCATGGCTTCCATTCCTGACCAAGTCATATGATAAGCTTCATGATGGTGTATCATTCAAACTGGCCTGCCTTAAAGGGAGTGCTCTCAAACTAACCCAGAAACACATCATTAAAGATTATCTGCCATCTTCAGTGTTAAAAACTGAAATAACGCATCCTTTTTCTATTCTCGTGAGCAACCCCAGATGCCATACTGTGAGTAAATAGTAGGCAAATGTAGATTAGAAACCACTGTAGTCAAGGAACGAGTAGTTGGAATTGCCTGTGAACGTCAGACAAGCTCACAACTGGTTTTTTCTTTAATATTGTTTTGTATCCATAACTGACAGAATACTTTGAAGTATGACACTTTGTCTTCAAAAATCATTTTGTATTTATAACATATTGGCTTTTTTTAATTAAAGCTGCTGTTGACTGTCTAATTTCAATTCATAGTTTTGGTAGTTTCAGAATTGATGGTTTGTATTCTTGCTCATCACTTGCGGATCGGTATGTAACTGTTCAAGGGTGATTTGTTTCTGTTTGGTTAAAAGTTGTTACAATCCCCATCGTCAAGCCGTAAACCAAAATACCAAACGTACCAAATTAAGAAATTACCAGCAAGATCTCACTTTTTACGAATTTCACTTTGATACAAATCTATATCAATTAAACACGAATTAACAGGTAAATAACACTTAAAATATAAAGGTAAATTTCACTTTAAACAGCCAATACAATATGTCTTATGCAACCACAAGCATTTGTATTACTGCTTGCACAAATGTGGCATGATATAGCTGAACAGATCCACAGTATGTTGTTCTTTATTCATGCAAGGTAGGTCAGGAGTCCTATCCAATAACAGCTTTCACCTCTGTGTATCACAGGAACGATTAACATCAGCAAGGCATGCTTCTACTAACCATCTCTCCCTTGGGTCATGGGCAGTCCGAATGGACTAGTTTTCCAGAATTCCATATAAACAGTTCACAGTTTGGCCACTTCTGGGAAAACACACAGTTCTTTAGTGTCTCTGTGTCATTCACACAGCTTTCCAGGTTTTAGATCTTTTTACCCAGCTCACACAGTTGGTGATATTTTCCATTCCTCCAGTGGCACGTTTCACAGTGGTGAAGGTGGCCCACCATTAGCCAGCGGCGGGATCATCCAGTTCTATGAACCCCCTGCCGGTGGCACAGCAGGAAGATCCAGCCAGCACAAATGGGTGGAAAATTCCAGCCAGTACCTACAAGAACCCCTATTCCTTTTCTGCCAAACAGAAAAACTCTCAATTATTGTGTTTCTTTTTCTGTCTCTGTCTGTTTCCCCTTTGTGTTTGCATCTGTCTTCTGGTTGCCTTCACCATCCAACACCTCTACGTATAGCTCTCCTTTATGTCTGCAGCTCACATTTGTGTCTGCTTCTTTACCTTGCCTTCCTTCCTGTTGAGACTGCTTCCAGGTCAAGGATCAACAGATCACATGGACTAGTACTTCTTGTTATTTAAGAAAATTCCAATTAATCCCTTTACAATTGATGCAAACTCTTGAACATTATTTTCAAAAATTCTTAAAAAGGCAATTAGAGATTCCTGGGATGTTGTAAAAGAAATTCAAAATTTTCCTTATTGTACTGGTTCTGGGTGAAAGATAATCACAAAGTGCAAAATTGATGCACAAAGTTTGGACAAGTTACAGACTAACTGTAACTATACTATACCTAAATCCAATCCCCAAACAGCACTGAATATCATTTACTTCCAAAAGTATGAACCTTTAAATTTTCTAACTTGTTTTTAAGATTTTGTAGAGGGGAAAAAAGATTATCAAATGCCCAGCCTTTCTAATCAGTGGAATTTAAAAAGATCGAGCTTAAAACAGGAAGTACTTTCCCATGGTATAAATGTTCATCAGACTTGATTAGATCTTGGGTGAAGAAATAGTAATTTGGCAACCTGTAATGCACTGCTCCCGATTGTATTTTCTTTTCAAAAGAAATTGGAAGCGATCCTGACTCAGTAGTGTCTATTTTACATTGTCGCATAGAGATCTAGCACAAAAGGAAAAGATCCCAAATTGCATTTGGAGCTGACGTGAAAAGTGTTAAGGATCTACTTTGATTGACTTGAACAGCAGCCATAATCAGGAGGAATCAAGAACGGGAAAAAAATCCATTAGCAATGCCAAACCAACAAAGCAAGGTCCAACCCTGTATGCTATAATGGACCATAGGCTTGTGGCAGAGAAACCACCTCCAGAATTCTTTCGCAGACAGGTATCTCCATGAATACCTGTCGGAATATTTATTAAGGATATTTTATTGCTATGTTATGACCTTTTTTTAAACTTTTAACTTTCAGAAGCGAGAAATTAACAGTTGGCTGAAAACAATTTTCAAATTTTTTGAAGTGGTTTGATTCCCTTGTTTATTGGTTGTGTTATGATCCCAGCTGATACTACTGGACAGTCAGGTCACAGAATGGAACGCGGCTCGATAGATCGTAACTTGTATTTTTTGTTCAGACATGGATGAACAGAGTCATAGGGCTGCTGATTAACTTTGAATAAAAGAATACATTTATTAAACATGAAAACATTCACTAAGCACACTACCCCTTTGCCTCACTTGTATACATAGATTTATAAAGATAACACAAATTACAATTCATAGGGGCAGCACGGTGGTGCAGTGGATGGAACTGCTGCCTCACGGCGCGAGGTCCCAGGTTTGATCCCGACTCTAAGTCACTGCCCGTGTGGAGTTTGCACATTCTACCCGTGTTTGCGTGTGTTTCGCCCCCACAAACCAAAGATGTGCAGGTTAGGTGGATTGGCCACGTTAAACTGCCCCTTAATTTGAAAAAATGAGGGTGGCATGGTGGTGCAGTGGTTAGCACTGTTGCCTACGGTGCTGAGGACTCGGGTTGGATCCCGGCCCTGGGTCACTGTCCGTGTGGAGTTAGCACATTCTCCCTGTGTCTGCATGAATTATACCCCCATAACCCAAAGATGTGCAGGTTAGGTGGATTGGCCACGCTAAATTGCCCCTTAATTGGAAAAAAATAATTGGGCACTCTCAATTTATAAAACAGAAATTGGAAAAAACGAATTAGATACTCTAAATTTATTTTTTTTAAATTACAATTCATCTTATATTCTACTTTTGCAGTAAGTACACAGTCCAATATGGCTATCGTGGTTGGACACACCACACTCTTACATCAAGTGAACGATGCCACCCAATACAACTTGTATGGATTTCTCTTCAAATCCCCCCCCCCCTGATATTTGTCACACTGTGAGTTAACCTCGGTCTCAATGGAACTCTGACTTCTACACGAATATTTTCACACTTCATTCTTGATAAAAAAAACATACCTTGCAACCTTCTCTCAAACAACGCTTTCTCTTGCTTGCCTTCACCAAAGATCCACTTCCAGGATTTCAATAATCTTACAGTATTTTTCTACATTGGATTGCCACATGCATTCAACCTTCCTCAGGTACTCAGCCATACCAACACAACACTACTGCTTCACAGATAGTATTAAGATGTCACCAAAATTTTGATCTACCTCGAATGTCTGGCTTCTCATCCAGCTGATTATAAACCTATGGCGAAATTCTCCCATCGGGAGTCAAACAGCCGACGCCGGAGTGAAACCCGGAGTGTTTCACTCCGGCGTCGGAGGTCGCTCCTCGCCCCCTATTCTCCCCCCCCCCCCCACCCGCCGCGGGCTAGGAGCGGCGCCGCGTGAATTCTGCGTGGCGGGCCTTGACGCTTGTGTCAAAGCGGCGCGCCGGGAATGACGTGGCTGGTAGCGCCAAAGTGACATCAGCCGTGCATGCGCAGGTTGGCCGGCGCCAACCCACGCATGCGCAGTTGCTGTCTTCCCCTCCGCTGCCCCGCAAGACATGGTGGCTTGATCTTGCGGTGCGGCGGAGGGAAAAGAGTGCGTCTTTTAGAGACGCCGGCTCGACGATCGGTGGGCACCAATCGCGGGCCAGACATCTGCTGAGCATGCCCGTGGTGCTCGATCCTCCTCCCCACAACAGGCCGCACACGCAGCGTTCGCGCGCTGTTCACGCCGGCAGCGACCAGGTGTGGTTGGCGCCGGCGTGAACCCGTCGGATTGGGCAGGCCGCTCAGCCCATCCGTGCTGGAGAATCGCCGCTCGCCTACTACAAACGGCAAGCGCCGATTCTCCGAGCGGCCTGTCATGAAACGCGGCACGCCGTTTGGGGAGGGGGTGGGAGAATCGCATGCGGGTGCCAGGGCGGCGTGGCGGGAATCGCCCGGCACCCCCGCGATTCTCCCACCCGGCGCGGGGGGCGGAGAATTGCGCCCCTGGTTCTTGCGGCTGTCTCTGACTCCGAGCACTTTTTCTGCTTTTTATTTGAATTCTCCTGATCAGGACCTTGTTCAACTTCTTGAGCTTTGTTCCTTTGACTTAACTGTCTTCCTGAGATATACTGTTATCCCAACTTCCTAGTTACTGGATTTTGTTTTGAGAAGTCTACTCCCTGCAACTCCTTTTGTCACGTTCTGCTCCTCCTGGGTCCAGCTTGAAACTAACTCACAAAGTTATTTCTATCCTAAGGTGGCCTCTGGTTGCTGAGCAATAACCTAGTTTTCCATTAAGCCCTGTTTGCTTTCCTGTTGTAAACCCTCATTACTATACATGCATCCAAACTGAAGCCATTAACCTTTTCAATACAGAAACACAAAATTAAACTTACTTAAAAGCTAGGCCCTATTTCTAATACTCACAAATACAAATAATCTAAATATACAGCTCTTTCCTCACAGTAGATTTTGTTCACTGTTCATAATTGGCTTATAGTTTTTATATGCTTCGGCACTCCACTTCCAGAATTTACCTACTCACTTTCTTCATGTTTAAATCATTGACCTGTATTTGTTCAACACTGATTTACTGTTTTATGAATGTAAAATTTGAGACTGCCAGTAACGAAGAGTGAGATACCGTTCGTGTTATGCCCAAAAGGCAGCGCGGCTTAGCACAACGCAACCAATAGATGCAGGAGATCCTTCTTCCGGAATCTGCACAGCTCACCATGTCTCGCAAGATAATGCTGCAATTGTGGATGGGATCACTTTTTAGAAAATCTACATATTAGAGTTAGACGACTAGTTTCACTCTAATGCATTTCCACGATCTACACAAGACGTGGGATCTAACTCCCTTGCCTTGCTGGTCTCCACAAATGGGGATCCAACAAAATGGCACTCATGGGGGTCTCGCAGGGGATTAGAGGGTCCCAGATGCTTGTCCTCTGGGCTGGGTGGCACCCTGGCATTGCTGGTGCCAGTCTGGCACCTTTGCATTGTCATTATGGCAGCCTGGCACTCGCAAGGTATCAGGCTGGTATTTTTCATGCACTGTGGATTGGGCCCAGGGGTGCCCTGTGTGTATGCAAGAGGGAGGGGGGACTTCGGGATCTGAGGACCCCCTTATCAGTGAATTGGGGCTTGGAAGGGGTTCAGATGTCGGGTTGGGTGCCCAATCATATCCTGCTCTTCTCGTCAGGGCAGAAATGGGGACTAAATGCTGCTTCGGCCGCACTGAGGCTCCCAATCTATCCAAATGGCCATTCGATAGCATGGTGTATCTCAGCGCTCCAAGCACCGGGAAACAGCCAGCTCATTACCCTCGCAACAGAACTCTGTTCCTATTTGGCTAGATCCTAATCAAAATATATAAATTCAAATGTGATGGACAAGTGCTGACATTTGTCAATGTAGACTATAGGTTGCTGTACATAATAACACTGTGTTATATAATGCATTTGAATAGTATTGATTGGTGCTCCATTCACAAATATTCCCTCCCTAAACCACTGATTAACAGTGGCAGCAGTGTGTACCATTTACAAAATGCACTGCATCAACTCACCAAGGCTCCTTTGACAGCACTTTCCAAACCCACAACCTCTACCCTCCAGAAGGGCAAGGGCAGCAGATATATGGGAACACTGCCAGCTGGAAGGTCCCTTCCAAATCACTCCTGACTTGGAAATATGTCACCATGTCTTCACTGTCACTAGGTCAAGGTCCTGGAATGCGCTCCCTAACAGCACTGTGAGTGTACCTACATCGCATGGACTGTAGAGGTTCATGAAGACAGCTCACCACCATCTTCTCAAAGACTAAAAGGAATGAGCAATAAATGTTGGCCTTGCCAGTGATGCCCACATCCCATGAACGAAAAACAAAAAAAAGTGTGTATCATCCAGTGAGCTGTATTTTTTTTTAATACATAAACTTAAAGTACCCAATTCTTTTTTTTTTCCAATTAAGGGGCAATATTTAGCGTGGTCAATCGACCAACCCTGCACATTTTTTGAGGTTGTGGGGGTGAGACCCACGCAGACATGGGGAGAATGAGCAAACTTCACACGGACAGGAACACAGGGCCGGGATAAACCCAGGTCCTTGGCCCCGGATGTTGACCACTGCACCACAGTGCTGCCCCTGTTAAGCAGAATTTAATCCAGGTGATCGGGGTCTCACCCACTGGTTGGAGAGACGGCGAGAGCCTAATATTTCCTTTCGGAAGGCCTTCCATGTTTAATGCCTCTCAGGAAGAGATCATGGATTCTGAGGTAGAAATCTCATCCCTGAAATCTGCTCATCAACCTGAGGCTGACAACGCTCCATTGCAGGAAACGGCGGTGCGCATGGTAGTGGCGGCCAGCAATGCATCCACCAAAGGCCCAGGATTAGTGAGGGACCTAGGCCATAAGTGAGTACAGGAGGTTATGGGGAGGTAGTCACTGGCTGGGTGTGGCAGAGGAATCAAATAAATGGGTGGCAGGTTCTGATTCTCAAACAGATACTGAGTGCCCAACAATGAAGGGACTCCCTGGTATCCTCCAAGCAAATTCAACTGTGTTTGTTTCGACTCCATGTGGCGACTGCCCCATCTACCACTGGATGAATATGAGCAGAGGTGGGATAAGGCCCTTAAGTGGGCAGCAATTGCCAAACTAAGGGTCTCAATTGGCATTGGGTGGGAAGCCGTCCGCAAGCCTTGTCACTGTAGTCTTAATCCAGGCAAGGTGGGAGGGCAATGGAGTCTCCACGTTGCATTGTTCAACCTGTTTAAAAGCTCCAAACCCAGATGCTCCTACCTCCAAACATGCCGAGGGGAGCGCCTTAAATTCCACCCAGTGCGTCACTGAGTTGTACATTCAGGAATGTTACACCAAGTGCATTAATGGCAAGAGCAATGAACAATAATACTAGTGGAACTTGTGAAACCAAGAGTGCTTTCAAAATATCTTATTTTTTGTTTTTAAATTTAGAGTACCGAATTATTTTTTTTCCAATTAAGGGGCAATTTAGAGTGGCCAATCTACCTAACCTGCACATCTACATGGGAACACCACCATCTGCAAATTCCCCTCCCTGTCACGCAGTATCCCAACTTAGGCAAATATTATCGTTCCTTCATCCTCGTTGGATCAAAAACCTGGAACTCCCAAACTAACACCAATACAGGAGTAGTTTCACCTTTTCAAGAAAAAGATCCACCACCATCATCTCAAGGGCAACTTTAACAAGGTTATATCTCAGATCTGCTGCCTGTCTGCCTATCCCACCTATCTGCTGCCACCTGAAGATGCCTCTCAAATGATGGTCTTTACCTAATTCATTACTGGAGGGATGAAAGGGGTATTTTCAATATCAGAGAGGATTCCCTTCCCCAAATGCTAGTTATCTGGTGCTAACTTTACAAAACCCTTAATTGCAAATACTGACAACAATCTGCCAACACAGTGGCTCTGAGGACAAAGCTGAGTGAACAATATCCACACAACTCCATTGGTACAATAAAAGTTACATATTTCTTCCAATGAGCAGTTGTGGTTAGTTTCTTACAAATAATGATATAACATTTTACTCGACCATCCTGACTACCATTGACTGCACAAGAATTGTTTTGTTGTCACACCCCGGTCCTAATCAAAACCTGGTGTTTCTGAAGCATATTTATTTCCACATTATTGGCCGAATAATTCAGGAGATGCAAGTGTTTTTGATATGTTTGTTGCAGTTAGACATTCCCACAACGGATGAACGCACTATTTGGATTTGAAGGAGTCAGTTCTTTGATGTGGTTACTTTGGGCATTATGTCAACTTGCTTTCAAAATGAAATAGCATGACTACTGGATTATGGGAAAAAAAACTGGATGAAAAGATGAGCCAGATCAAAGAGCCATTTCTCTATTCCCTCTTCACACCCGCCCACCCCATATCATCTCCCACTCAAATTTCCCAAAACAACTCTCACGAATTACAAGAACATTATAATTATTGAAAATACTTCCCAAGCAAAACTGTACCATTGTACTCACACATTAAAAAAATAAGTCAGCATTCATAATGATGGCGTGATTTACAATCAGATCACAGTTTGAATTCATAGAATCATAGAATCCCTATAGTGCAGAAGACGACCATTTGGCCCATCGAGTTTGCACCAGGCCCCTGAAAGAGCACCCTCCCTATCCTCATAACCCAGTCACCCCACGTAACCTTTTGGACACTAAGTGCCAATTCAGCATGGCCAATCCCCCGACCCGGCACATCTTTGGATTGTGGGAAGAAACCGGAGCACCCGGAGGAAACTCACACAGTCGTGGGGAGAATGTGCAAACTCCACACAGATGGTCATCCAAAGGCAGCAGTACTAACCATTGTGCCACCATGCCATTAATGAGAATTCTCAGTTTTAAAATGCATGTTAAGTCCGGCAAAAATGTTACCAGTTGTTAGAAGTAACAATTGGGACGGCACGGTGGCACAGCGGTCAGTACTACTGCCTCACAGCACCAGGGACCTGAGTCCAATGCCAGCCTTGGGTGATTTGACTGTGTGGACTTTGCATGTTCTCCCCTTGTCTATGTGTGTTTCCTCCAGGTGCTCTGGTTTCCTCCCACTGTCCAAAGATGTGCAGGTTAGGTGGGATTACTGGATTACAAGGATGGAGCCAGTGGAGTGGGTCTAAGCAGTGTTGGTGCAGGCTCGATGGGTCGAATGGTCTCCTCCTGCACTGTAGGGATTCTATGAAGTAAACATATTGGGCGGGATTCTCGTTGCCTGCACCGATATTGTAATCAGCGATCAGGCAGAGAATCCCTTTTGACACTGAAATTGGGGGCGGAGTATGTTTATGGATCCTCCACCCCCTCAAATGGCATCATCAGGGAGTACGCCGCATGCCATTGGGCCAGCCTCAGGACGTCACCTGAAGGTCCTCCCCCGATGGGCCGAGTTCATGACAACGCGGATCACTTATGCTGAGTTTTCGTCAACCTCACATTTCGGCTGCGGACTGCGTCCAGTGCCGCCACAGACGCGGGGGGGGGGGGGGGGGGGGGGACCGTGCCGCTAGCCGGGTGGGACTTCGACAGGGGCTGGGGGGACTGGTGGGGGGCACCATCTGGCAGGTCGCCACCATGCGCTTGCGCGGCCACGGACCCGGCTATTCTCCGACCGTTTTTGAAGCGGGAGCTAGGGGTTTTACCCTGCGCCACTGCTAGCTCCTCACCCATACCAGAATCGGTGAGAGTTCGCCGCCGATTTTGGCGTTGTAAAACACTACCCCATGTCAGCGTTGGCACTTAGCCACAAAATCAGAGAACCCAGCCCATTTCATTTCAGAATCACCAACCCACCATTCTTTGCTGAAGATGTACATGCATCCTTTTGAGAATATTTCCATTCCGATTCATGTCAGGAAGATAGTTTTCCAAATGAGCTCCACAGGTCTGAAGAAAAGCTCCATTTGGAATATGTCTCTTTGTCACCAATGTGACAAGAAATTCCATTTACCCTGCATCTTGATGTCGTATGGCACTGCACAGGAGAATATTCAGCCAAAAAACTGGCAGAGTCAAAGATGGAGACAAATGGATAGGTGGTTTTAAAGGATGATGGGAAAGAGTAGGGAAGTGGAAAAGTTTCGAATTCCAGAGCTCAGGACCTCAACAGCCAAGTGCCCCGAGTAACAATGGTGGGGTCAATAAATCAAATAGTCTAATCAGATTATGATAGCACATCAGTAAATTCACTTTTTTTTTTTTGCAGATCCTTATTCATGTAATAAAATGCAGTCATGAAGAAAACTGGATCACGTGCATTATTTGCAGCAGATGTTATCTTAATGAAAATAGAGCAAAGCTCCAATCCCTCCCCCAAAAAAGTTGGTCCACCAAACACATTTCTGTGAAGAAAATGTCCTTAATAAAGGTTAATTGCTTTGAGTCTTTCACTGAATTGCCATAATTTGAGCAGCACATAATGTGAACTAGAACTCACTAGTGCATGTTTCAGCATAATCATATAAAATGATGCTGTACATCAGTAATCTGCATATAATCTAAGAGGCTCTTGATAATGCTTTTTTTTGGTTAGAATCTTTACAAAAAATGCATCCTTCATATGGTTTGTCCACATTTTGGTCTTTTATCAGTCACCATTAATATCACTTGCACCTTCATTTTGGATTTGCTGGTATTCAATACTGCACTAGCAGCTTGTAAGAAAAAGGGAGTCACCATGCTGATCCTCAAATTGATCTGTTTAATGCATGAGAAATGAGCAACAGTTAAATAAACAAGATATGCATTCAGACTGAACATACTGGTGGTGTTACTGTTATATCTATGGTGATCACTTTTGTCATACCGCGTCCACATGTCATGAGGTTATGTGTGAGAACTGTCATGTGCCTTCTACAAGATTACATATATTACTCAGCAGCAATAAACTCACAATACAACTTGAACCCTACCTTCTTGAGAACAACAATGTATCAAAAGAGGAAGTGTTGAGTATCCTAAATTGCATTAAGGTAGACAAGTCCCCGGGGCCGGATGGGATCTATCCCAGGTTCCCGCGGGAGGCAAGGGCAGAAATAGCTGGGACCTTAACAGATATCTTCACATCCTCTTTGACCACAGAAGAGGTTGCAGAGGACTGGGGAATAGCCAATGTTATTCTCTTGTTTAAGATAGGAAGCAGGAACAATCCAGCAAATTATACACAGGTGAGTCTGACATCAGTGATTGGGAAGCTTTTGGTAAGATATTGAGACAGGGGGCGGGATTCTCCTGAGCCTCTGCGCCGAAATCGTGCTTGGGGGAGGGGAATCGGGCGTCAGACCCGTGATCAGGTCTGATGCCTTTCCGTGAGTCTTCGGGGACTGGAGAGTTGCTGCTAGTTGCGCATACGTGGTCAACGCATCGCCGGTCGGGGGCCATTGAAAGAGGCCCCCATGGCGATTATTGGCCGACAACTGGCCGAGTTCCCGGTGGTGTGGTTTACTCATGGTTCCACCCGGCGGGAGCTCGGAGTGACGGGTGCGCGGCTGCCCGGGTGGGGGCGGGGGATCCGTCACCGGGGCAGCCTCCAGGACGGCCAGGCTCGCAAACAGGGGCCACCGATCGGCGGGCACGCGCAATATGGGGGTCTATATTTACAGGGTCAGCCCACTGTGGTGGGTCTACCATGTTGCACGGGGCCGTGGCTGCCGCGCGCATGCGTAGACCCACGGCCCGAAGTGCAAGGCCCTGTATCGGCAACCGGATCTGCGAGAACTACTCCGGGGCCCTGCTAGCCCCCTTTAAAATGCAGAATCACTCTGGACGTTCTCCAAGGAAGTCCAGAGTGATTCATGTCTGTTGTCTCATGGGCATGGGTACAGAGCCCCATTATCAGAGAATTCCGCCAAGGATGTATGCACATTTGGAGGAAAATAGACTAGTTAGTGACAGGCAGCATAGTTTTATATGTGGAGGTCATGTCTCACCAACTTGATTGAGTTTTTGAAGAGGTGACAAAAAAATATTGATGAGGGAAGTGCTGTGGATGTAATTCATATGGACTTTAGTAATGTGTTTGACCAGATCCCACATGGCAGACTGGTACAAAAACTAAAATCGCATGGGATTCGGAGTGCGCTGGCTAGATGGATACAGAACTGGTTTGGTTATAGAAGACAGAGAGTAGCAGTGGAGGGGGATTTTTCTGAATGGAGATTTGTAGCTAGTGGTGTTCTGCAGGGTTCAGTGCTGGGACGTCTGTTTGTAGTATATATAAATGATCTGGAGGAAAACGTGGATGGCAAGATAAGTAAGTTTGCGGCTGACACAAAGATTGGCGGAGTTGCTGATAGTGCTGAGGATTGTCAGAGGATACAACAGGCTATAGATAGATTGGAGACTTAGGCACAAATGGCAGATGGAGTTTAATACGGACAAATGTGAGGTGATGCATTTCGGAGGATCAAATCTATCAATGAATTATATTGTAAATGGCAGAATCCTTATGAACATTAACATACATAGGGGTCTGTGTGTGCAGGTCCACAGTTCCTTAACAAGTGGCCAAGGTAATTAAGAAGGCATATGACATGCTTGCATTCATCAGCCAGGGCATTGAATACTAGAGTTGGGAAATCTTGTTGCAGCTATGTAAATCGTTGGTTTGGCCGCATTAGGAGTATTGCATACAGTTCTGGTCAGCACATTATCAGAAGGATTTGGGAGGTTTGGAGAGAATGCAAAGAAGGTGCACCAGGATGATGCCTGGTCTCGAGGGTGTTGGCTATGTGGAGAAATTGAATAAACTAAGATTGTTTTCACTGGAAAGACGGAGGCTGAGGGGAGAACTGATAGAGATCTCCAAAATTATGAAAGTCATAGACATGGTAGACAGAGGTTTTTTTCAAGGATGGACGTGTCAATTACAAGGGGGCACAGGTTCAAGGTGAGAGGGGGAAAGTTTAAGGGAGATATGCAGGGTAAGTTTTTCATGCAGAGAGTGGTGGTGCCTGGAACGCGCTGCCAGAGAATGGAGTGGAAGCAGGCACCTTAGCAACATTTAAGAGGCACCTGGATAGATACATGAATAGGGAGGAAATAGAGGGACGCGGACCGAGTAAAGGCAGAAGTTTTTTTTTTAAAGTTAGGGCATCAGGATTGGCACAGGCTTGGAGGGCCGATGGGCCTGTTCCTGTGCTGTACTTTTCTTTGTTCTTTGTTCTCTTTGAATAGCCAATGGGGACATAATTCCAAATGTATGAAATAAAATGGACATGGGTGCATTTTCCTTTTAATACAGCATGACTTGGGGGTGGGGAGAGGGGGGAGGGGGGGGGGCAGTGGCAACAACGAGCAGGGCAAGCTGGTGGAAGAGGAAGAAATTCATATCTACCAAGGGTGCTCAGAGACTAATTCTCCTACGTGAACCTCAGAGCAGAACAATGAGAGACTCAGCAATAAATAAGTCCACACTGAAATCTGCCACTTTCTGCAACCACAACTACATCCTCTGAGCATTGCAAGGTTTACGTTTCCAGTTGCTGTGTAGGTGGCAATGACAATTCATGCACCAGATTAGAGTTGGAGATATTTGCAACATGCCCCAGTTTGTTGTTGGGTGAGGGAGGTCACGGAGGTTCTCTTCAAACAGGACTGACTACATTTCATTCCCTCTTGCCAGAGGGGAGCTGGCATATGAAAAGGCACTTTGAAGGGCGGCACTGACTGCAGGCACATTGCCATTCAGGTTAGGGAATGTAGGAACCAGGAGTTCCCATTTTACTATTAACCATTTATGAAAGGTTTATCCAACATCTTCTGGAAGTCCATATGAATGACATCTGAAGACATCCTCCTGCCCACTATTTAAAAAAATTTTCAAAAAATTTGATCAAATTTGTCACCTACACTCTATAATTTCACATTGGTCGCCTCTGATCAGCTGAAAGCTATCAAGGTGTTTAGTCACTCCATCCTTAATTATGGACTCTAGTAATTCCCTGACAACAGATGCCAAAGTAAACTGAACTATAATTCCTTGGTTTCTCTCTTTTATTTTTTCTTAAACAGTAGAATTACACGTGCTCTGGAAGATTACAGTTTGAACATGTGCAATGTTCTCACCTACTTCCTTTAAAACCTTGGAATGGAAACCATCTGGTCATTCTTGAATAATGATAATCGCTTATTGTTACAAGTAGGCTTCAATGAAGTTACTGTGAAAAGCCCATAGTCGCCACATTCCAGTGCCTGTTTGGGAAGGCCTGTACGGGAATTGAACCCGCGCTGCTGGTCTTGTTTTGCATACAAGCCAGCTGTTTAGCCCACTGTGCTAAACCAGCCCCTGGTTGATAATAATTAGTGCCATTATTTTTTAATTACTGTTGTTTTACTTACATTAATTATTTGATGAGTCTCTGTCTGTGATTTACTATTAGCTTCCATAGGAAATCTAGATTGCTGACCTCTTGTTCAACTCTAAATACCGATGCCAATTATTTATGCAACAGGTCTATTATTTCTTTATTTTCATTATTAATTTTTAAGGGGCCACATTGCTCTTGACTGCCTTCTTTTCCCTAATGTAATTGTAATAATATTGTGTTAATTTGAAGTTCACATAAATCTTTTCACATTCCCTTTCTGGTAGTTCTTACTACCTGTTTTGTCACCCTTTACTGTTGTTTGTATCTTTTCCATTCGTCGAGATCTGTGCTATTTTTTGCATATATTTTTCTTTTAGTTTTATGTTGTTTCTTATCTCTTTTAATAGTCCATGGGATGTCTTCTTGGCAAGTACTGATCTTATCCCTTGGGGTATAAACTGGATCTGTGACATGTGAAATTATTTTTTGAACACCTTCCACTAATATACCTTTTTACCCATTAAAGGATTTGTCCAGTTTCCAGTGGGCAGTTTCTGTAGCCTCGCTGACTCAGTTTCACCAAAATCTGGAATTTCAGTAGCTGTTTCATGTTCCTCCCTTTGAAGCATTGCATTAAACTCTATCATGTTACGATCACCATTGGATATATATCCACATATATTTTCGCAAATCGATTCAGATTGCCTGTTTTCTTTTCTCGTTTTTCTGATGCAACAAGTCGCCAAACCCAACTAAAGTAAATACCACGACAATCTACTGGTCCCACGACAGAGTTTGTTGTGATGAAATTCAGCTGTGGTCACATACGTACAAAAGCTGGTATCATGCACAGCATAGAATGCTTTTTTGGTGGCCAATACCAGTATGCCTTTCCAAGCTGAGGTCTTCACAGCTTCGCCAAGAATTTAACTAATGAAATTCCAGTGGGGTTGAAGGGAAAACACCCCTTTGCTACCTTAATCATCTCAAGCACCAGACACATTAGACTTTTTTTAACAGCCTCAGGGGAAATTAAATAAATTAAAGACATCTTACCCGCTGATTTAAGATATTGGTAATTGTGGAGCAGAAAGCACTTTGTTCAGTCTGGAAGAGTTGCTGTACCCATTAAGCCTCAACCAAATTTTACAAAAAAACAAATGAAAAGTTATTGAATCCCAGTTGAGAATTACGGCAAGCGCTTCACCGCATCTGCATTCTATTACCACGATACACTAGCAGCCAATTAAGTTGAGAAAAACATCAACACCACTGGTTATGTCATCATATATGGTGTGCTGCCACTAATTGCTCTGTAACGTTTGCATTTATTTGGCAGAAAGCAACTGTGGAACTAAGCCTATGTTTTTAAAGGGGTATGCCGTCATTTGACCGAAATATGCCTGAGCTATTTAAGCAGCGCATTGATTTGCAAATAATGCAGCATTCTTTCAAATGCATCGTAGTGATTTCCCTCCTTCCATGTCCCTCACCCAAGAAAAGATCTGTCCCGCATTTCAAAGGGACACCACTTTCACAAGAGAAAAAAATAAGTTTTGTTGAACTTATTTGGTCAAAAAAGATATACAAATGTGACCATGCAAACCTCATCAAAAACTACTATCACATCATTTACAACCATTTTTATCATGATAAAGGCAATGATGGGTTTCTCTGCCTCTCCTGCTTGCAGAAATATTTACACTTGGAGCCTTTAATAGTAGTAACATAATAGTTACTAACATCAATTAAACTAATTGACTTCCGGTGACGGGGAAGTGCTGAGAAGTCGCAATCAGGTGACTCTCCTCCCGAGAACCTGAAAAATAGGCACTTCTTGCTTGAAAAACACCTGCAAACGATACAATTCATCCCTACACCACTAACAGAATGAAGAAAGAAGGAAAGATGCCGAACAACAGCCAGTCCAGAGGATGAGTGGAGGCCAGGAGTAGAAAAAGCCTGGACAAACAACAATTGCCTGAACTGACCAGTGGATGAGGTGGCAAAACATGGAATTCGCCAGAGCGAAAGGAACCCTTACGACCCGGGATGCGGGAGGGGGGAGGGGGGAGGGGGTGCTGTTGAGGATGGATGGGCCTAGGAAATAATTATCATTAATTAGTTCAATTAATTTTTTTAAAATGCTTTTATTGAATTTTTGGCATACAAAACTAATAAAAATATGAACAAACAGTGGGAGTTAAACAAGAAAATACAAAGTAAAATTAAAACTATTTACACAGATACATCACAGTTTCCCTTTTTTCTACCCTCCTTACAGTGTTTACAGTGGCGATTGTGGTCCCCTGTGTTTCTCTTCCCACCGGTTTTCCTTTTCTTCCTTTTGGTTCAGGTTGTTGCTGCACTTGACGCCTTCCCCCTGGTGATGTTCACGGCGACAAAGACAAAGACATTATGGTCAGCAGTGTCCTAGACGGTTATATGGTGCCGTTTTCACTCGGCCGAAGGCCTCCCGCCAACTCCACGGTAAAATCCTGGTATATATGTATACCAGCCCAGCCCACTGCACCTCCCGCTTCTACTTTGCCCAACTTAGGACTTTCTCCTTCATGCGATACCTACGGAAACAAATAATTACTGCTCTTGGTGGCTCATTCGCCTTTAGTTTAGGCCTCAACGCTCTATAAGCCCAAATCAGTTCGTACCAAGAGGGATCTTCCCCCTCCGCCAACAGCTCCGCCAACATCTTGGCAAAATTCTCTGTCGGCCTCGGACCCTCCACCCCTTCGGGCAGGCCCACGATCCTCAGATTTTACTGCCTAAATCTGTTTTCCACGTCCTCCACTTTGGCTCGCAGACCCTTGTTGGCCTCCACCATCCTCTGCAGCTCCTCACCCATCGAGATGAGCTGATCACTGTGTTGCGACAAGGCCTCTTTCACTCCCTTCAGTTTCTCACCCTGCTCCCGCACCTTGGCCGATGTCCTCGACACCACCTCCTTCACTGGGGCAATTGATTCCTCCAGCAGCACCTTCAATGCTGCCATCATCTCCTTCCTCATCATCTCCATGTGCTTTGCAAACTGTTTTCCAAGTTCCACGACCATCACCTCGGTCATCTTTTCTGCCTTGAACAGTGCGGCCCCATCCAGCGACCTAGCCTCTCCATCCTTCCAGTTGCCGAGCCGACCCTTCCACTCGACGGCGAACCTTCATACACCTCCTTCTTCACGACAGATTTCCTTTGGGTTTTGGGCATCCTTCTTCCTTGTGTCTTCCTGCACTTATTTAACAAAAAATTTCCCCTGGAACCGGGCATTAAATTCTGAAAGAATCAAGCCTCAAGCAGGAGTCATCCAATGTGTGACCTACTCCTACATGTCACCACCGGAATTTCATAGACCAGTATATTACTAATAACCCTCTACGTTCTGGGAGGCGCTGAAAGGTTTGATCAGGATGAAATTATTGCTTATAAAGTACAAAGAGATAGGGAAGAGAGGGCGGATAGGCAACAGCTAGTCGACTCCGTACTGGAAATAGACCGGCGATACTTCAAGGCACTGATTGTAGATCTCCTGGCGGCGAGGAAAAAGGTACAAATGGACCAAGACCGGCTCTCCACGGGAAAAGCAGTGCACCTACTCCGCCAGGTTCGGGGGATCCTGCACGAGCGCAGAGACAAGGCTAACCGACTGCTGGCTCACCAGCTGAGAAAGCAGGCGGCTTTGAAGGAAATAACACAGATCAGGGAGAGCAGTGACAAATTAGTAGCGGAACCAGACAAGGTCAACAAAGCATTTGAGACCTTCTACCAGGGGCTGTACACCTCTGAGCCCTCAGCAGGAGACTCTGGGATGAAGCAGTTCCTTGATGGACTGGACATGCCAGTCATGTGGGAGGACAGGAAACGGGGCCTGGAAGCACCGCAATAACTGGGAGAGGCCATGGAGAGTATTAGCTCCATGCAGGTGGGAAAGGCGACAGGTCTAAACGGGTTCCCGGCAGACTTCTACAAAAGATTCGCGACAGCACCTGCGGGAGGTGGTCACAGAGTCGCTGGCGAGGGACACACTGCCACCTACGCTAGCACAAGCCTCAATCTCACTGATACCTAAAAAAGACAAAGACTTTTGTAAGGACCATGAAGAATCCAGCACAAGTTGAAGGATAGAAAGAAATAACATTTATTTGCAATACATATATATACAGCAGCAACTTCCCTTGCTGCTCGCTCTCCTCTAGCCGGATCCAAACTGGCCAGCTTTATTTACGCAGGGAATCTGCTAATGATTTCTCCGCCCCCGCTCATTGGGGAAGCTCATACTCTCAAAGGATTGTGGGATTTCCATTAGTCCCGAGCCAGTGGTAAGCAGGTAGGTTATAACAAAGACCCAACAGAATGTGGCTCCTACAGACCCATCTCACTGCTAAACGTAAATGCCAGAATACTGGCTAGGATCCTAGCCAAAAGGCTGGAGGACTGCGTACCAGAAGTGGTTGCAGAAGATCAGACGGGCATTGTCAAGGTTAGACAGCTAATATCAAACATCAGGCGCCTGCCGAACGTGATCATGACCACATCCGGGGAGTGATCACCTGAGGTGAACGGCTCCTTGGACGCTGAAAAGGCCTTCGACAGAGTCGAATGGAAGTACCTCATAGAGGTACTGGAGCGGTTTGGGTTAGGAACAGGGTTAACCGCATGGGTGAAACTCCTGTACAGCAAGCGTACGGAGAAATACCACCAGCACTAAGTACTTCCAGCTACATAGAGGCACAAGGCAGGTTTGCCTGTTATACCCACTGCTGTTAGCCCTAGCGATTGAACAATTAGCGATTGCGCTCAGGGCGGCAAAGAATTGGAAAGGGATCCGGAGAGGAGACAGAGAGCACAGAGTCTCGCTCTATGAAGATGACCTGCCCCTCAACATCTTGGACCTGCTAAGCAGCATGAAGGGAACCATGGCACTCTTGAAAGAATTTGGCGCCTTCTCGGGCTACAAACTCAACCTGAGCAAATGTGAGATCTTCCTGGTGAACCCGAAAGAGTGGGGGGAAGAGAGAAGAGCTGGAGAGGCTGCCATTTAAACAGGCCGGGCACAAATTCTGCTATCTGGTGATCTAAATTGCTCATGATTGGACAGGGATCCACAAGTGGAACCTGACCAGCCTGACAGAGGAAGTTAAAAAGGACCTTCAAAGATAGGACACACTCCCACTCTACGTGACCCACTCTACGTGGCAGGGAGGGTGCCAGACAATCAAATTGAACGTACTGCCCAGGTTCCTATTCCTGTTTAGATCCATCCCGATTTTCATCCCTAAGGCCTTTTTCAGTTTACTGGACAAACCGATTATGGCATTTGTATGGGGGAGGGAAGAATGCAAGGATCCCAAAGAGAGTACTGCAGAGAACGAGATACATGGATGGTGTAGCTCTCCCAAACCTTCAATATTCACTGGGCAGCCACCACAGAGGGAGAAAAAGGGGTGGATAAAGGAGCCAGAAGCTGACTGGGTGCTTATAGAGGACGACTCCTACAGAGGGAACCTCCCACCAGGCCCTAGCCACGGCAGCACTCCCGTCCCCACCTCATGAGCTAAGTGGCGGTAACACCAATCTGGTCGTGGAACCAACTGCACCACCATTTCAGGTGAACCGAAATGTCTGATAAAGCCCCCATCTGCAACAACCACTGGTTCACTCCGGCGACTATGAACGCCTCCTTCAAATGGTGGAGACAGCACGGGGGGACTTTTTACACCAACAAAAGGTTAACAATGCTCGAAGAGCTGACAGAAAGATTCCAGCTGACGGGGGGGGGGTAACGAACTTAGGTACCTACAAATCAAATCTTCCTACACAGGGAAACAGGGACGTACCCATGGCCACCATGACAATCACTGCTAGAGGACCTGCTGGTTGCGGACATCTTATTGAAAGGGAACGGTAGTGACATGTATGGGCGACTGCTGAGGGGGGCCAACACCAAACTGGACAAGACAAGGGAGAAGTGGGAGTAGACTTGGGATTTGAAATAGTGCGTGGACTCTGGAGCGAAGCACTGCACAGGGTCAACTCCACCTCCACTTGCGCACGGCTAAGCCTAATGTAGCTAAAAGTGGTACTCAGAGCTCACTTAACTGGAACTCGAATGAGCAGGTTCTTCTCAGAGGTGGGGGATAAATGTGAACGGTGCCAAGGAGGCCCGGCCAACCACGCCCACATGTTCTGGTCCTACCCCAGACTTGCTGGGTTTGGACAGCCTTTTTACGAGGCAATATCCAAGGTGGTGGGGATGAGGGTGTAGCCATGCCCAGAGTGGCAGTCTTCAGAATATCAGAACAGGCAGATCTCATGGGTAGGATGGCCGACGCCCTTGCATTTGCCTCCCTGATCACCTGCTGGAGAATCCGGCTCGGCTGGCGGTGAGCAGCACAACCCAAAGCAGACTGGCTGTCTGACCTGTCAGAATTTCTCCAAATGGAGAAAATTAAATTCGCCATCTGAGGGTCGGAAGAAGGATTCCACAAAACGTGGGGGCCATTCACTCGGCTGTTCCAAGACCTGTTTGTAGCCAACAATCAGGAAGCCAAAGATTAGGAGAGGGTAGTCACGACACAGTAAGGAAGGCGTGGGGGGGGGGGGGGGGGGGGGGGGGGGGGGGGGGGTGGTTGGAAGGTGGGTCAGGGAAACATTAAACTCAACCAAGCCCAACAAGAGAAACAGGGGACACCAGGGGGAAGGCGTCAAGTGCAGCAACAACCTGAACCAAAAGGAAGAAAAGGAAAACCGGTGGGAAGAGAAACACAGGGGACCACAATCGCCACTGTAAACACTGTAAGGAGGGTAGCAAAAAGGGAAACTGTGATGTATCTGTGTAAATAGTTTTAATTTTACTTTGTATTTTCTTGTTTAACTCCCACTGTTTGTTCATATTTATATTAGTTTTGTATGCCAAAAATTCAATAAAAGCATTTAAAAAAAATTAATTGAACTAATTAATGATAATTATTTCCTCGGCCCATCCATCCTCAACAGCACCCCCTCCCCCCTCCCGCATCCCGGGTCGTAAGGTCAGAAGTGGGGATGTTGTTGATGACTGCACAATGCTCAACACCCATTCGGGTCTCCTCAGATAATGAAGCAGTCCATGCCCAAATGCAGCAAGACCTGAACAATATCCAGATTTGGGCTGACAAGTGGCAGGTAACATTCGTGCCTCACAAGTGCCAGGCAATGACCATCTCCAACAAGAGAGAATCCAACCTGAAAAGGCTACTTCTCCAACTGGGCACAAAAATCTGATGTGATCACTATTTGTGTCATGTTGACAGAAAAAATAAAATCCAGTGTAGCTGCAAAAAAAAATGAGAATCCAACCATAATGCCTTGATATTCAATGCATTACCATTGCTGAATCCCCCACTATCGACATGCTGGGGGTTAGCATTGACCAGAAACTGTACTAGACTAGTCATATAAATACTGAACTGGACTAGCCATATAAATACTGTGGCTACAAGAGCAGATCAGAAAACAGAAATCTGGCCATGAGTAAACCCCTCCTGACTCCTCAAAGCCTGTCCACCATCTACAAGTCACAAATCTCTACTTTTTGCCTTGAGTGTTGCTCCATCAACGCTCAAGAAGCTCAACACCATCCAATACAAATCAGTTTGCTTGACAGACACCCCATTCACCACCTCTAACATTCATTCCCACCACCGACTCACAGCGGCCTCAGTGTGTACCATCCACAGCAAGAGCATTTAAATAGCACTATCTCCAATTCCCCACCAAGGCACACACCATCATGACTTGGAACTATTTTGACTTTCCTTCACTGTCACTGGGTCAAAATCCTGGAAGTCCCTCCCAAACAACACTGTGGGTATACCTACACCAAATGGATTTCAGTGCAAGAAGGCTGCTTACCACAACCTTCTCAAGGAAAATGTTGGATGGGCAAAAGATATTCCGGCCTATCCAATGACGCCCACATCCCCTGAAAGAATACAAAAAATACAGTTTGTGTAAAGCACAATCTCTGTTAGTAGACAACTGAAAAAAACTTTTGACCTTAAGGACTTCCAAAGCACCTGGGTGGTACAGTATTACTAGAGTACCTGGGTGGTACAGTATTACTAGAGTACCTGGGTGGTACAGTATTACTAGAGTACCTGGGTGGTACAGTATTACTAGAGTACCTGGGTGGTACAGTATTACTAGAGTACCTGGGTGGTACAGTATTACTAGAGTACCTGGGTGGTACAGTATTACTAGAGTACCTGGGTGGTACAGTATTACTAGAGTACCTGGGTGGTACAGTATTACTAGAGTACCTGGGTGCTAGGGCAGCAGTGCCTGGGAGACACTGCCAAGGGCTGGGGGGGGGGGGGCAGTGCCCATGAAAGGGGGAATAAGGGGAGCATGAAGAGTTGGGGGTGAAGGATGGGTACAGAGAGGCCTCCTAAATGTTGGGAGGGTGGGAGGGGTGGGGGTGAAATGGCCTGAAAAGGGGGGAGGGTGAACCCATGCGGGGTGTCGAGTGCGGTAATGCCCATGTGTGTGGAGTGTGACATTGCCCATGGGTGGGAGGGGGGTGTAGGGAACCCACAAGTTCACTTAGAGATTGGGGCACCCTTTCAAAATGGCTCCCAGATCTCTGAGAAGCCGGTTCAGCTCCCCGCTGCTGAAAAAATATCTAAGTGTGGACTAGAGCGAGGCGAAACTCTCCAAGGCCCAGAAATCTGACTTAAGTGTGGGTCTCACCGAAAAAACCGGTGTGAAACACCCGTCCAAACCTGGCCAAAATGACATTTAGACATTGGTGAGATTCTCTGGCCTCTCCACAGTGTGTTTCGCAGCGGCGTGAGACAGTTTGTCATTTTCTGGTGGCAAGATCTTCTGGTCCTGCCGCTACCGATGGGTTCCCCGCTGATTCCACCGCACGCTGCCAGGAAACACGCAGGTGGGGGTGTGCCAATGACTGGATCTTGTGAAGAGCTGGAAGGTCTCGCCCATACCATACTAATTAAAACAAATACTAATATTCCAGGAATGAAGAGGTCAGGAGTAATTTCATGAGATGAAATGAAATGAAAATCGCTTATTGTCACAAGTAGGCTTCAAATGAAGTTACTGTGAAAAGCCCCTAGTCGCCACATTCCAGTGCCTGTTCGGGGAGGCTGGTACGGGAATTGAACCGTGCTGCTGGCCTGCCTTGGTCTGCTTTCAAAGCCAGTAATTTAGCCCTGTGCTAAACCAGCCCCTATGAAGGTAGTAAATACAGGTGTGTACAAAAAATATTAAGTTTTTGCAAAAGATTAAAATGTATTTGCCTTCCTGACCTTCCCTCCATTCTCTAGTCTTTCTTTTGTGTATGTTACAACTGAAGGGAAACTAAACCCTGCAATGAATTAGCAAACGTTTCTTTCACCTCTGAAAGTTGGCTTCAAATCCAAAATTAATTGCATTAATCTTTCACAGCTGTAAGGAATCTACATGAAATAAAATTAAATTAGATTAGATTACAGAGTCTCCACAGTTCCTAATGGGCACAAATCCACACCACAAATCTGCTTGTAGTCCAGGATTAATTAGGCATTCTTACTCATAGGGGCCACAAGGACGGGTGCTTTCTGAAAAATAAAGATCCCATTGGTATTGGCTTTAATAGTCAACATCAAAATGGTAAAAAAAATAAAAACACATAGAAAAATATTTCACCGTCAGGATGGGAAAACTGGGGTGGGATTCTCCGGCCCCCCCAGCCGCGTGTTTCTTGGTGGCACACCATTTGCTGGCAGCGGGATTCTATCCTTCCTCTGCTTATCAATGGGATTTTATTGATTAAAACCACCCCACGCCGCTGCAAAACCTGCTGGCCGGAGTGCGCGACCAGAGGGAAAAGTGAAATCCAATGAGAATTCCAGCCCTGATCACCATGTTTAGTAGTTTAGGATTGTTTTGAGTCAAAAATCGACAGGAATGGAGCAAGAGGCAATTGGAGAACTACAGCTCGAACTACTTATTCGTTGAGCCTTGAACAGTCAAGTTTCTGCCATAGAAAGGCATATTTACAATACAAGAATGTACTTGGCTACAACGGATGTCTGTCATCTTTTTCATTTCATCATAAGTTATGATAGATGATGTGTGTTGAAGTAGAAAAAAAAACTGCTTTGTGAAGAAAAATAAGATTCAAAACTTAACTGAATAAACACCAGATTAGAATCCCAGAAATTATGGGGGAGAAATTGAAGGAGTGAATTGACTTATTGATTTCTCTGTACTCTCAAAAATATCGGCCTGTTGCTTGATCAAGATTAGTCCAGACCGTGGGCTGGATTCTCCGTTCCTACAGCTTAGTGCTGTTGCCAACGGAGAATCCATGGAGTTCCACGATGGAAAAAAATCAGTGCCACACCCGCACCGATTCAGCTACAGGTGAGGGACTAGTGCCGGCGCCACTTGAAACACCCGCGGTACACGTGGAAAACGGTGGGAGAATCGCTGGCTCCGTGCTGGACATGTGCAAGGTTGACAAGACGAACTGCAGCCACGCGTACACTTATAACCCCCACACATGCACCAATCGCACCTGTAAAGATGGCACCGGTTGTGCTGGACCGCGTACCCATCCACCCCAACCCCACAGCCCACCTCCCGGCTATCCACCACTGCTCCCTTCAGCCTTGGCAGAAACCCCCCAGCCAGCAGCATGACTGTCGGCGAAATATGGCGGTGCTGGACACTGTCCATATATCCTCTCTCTCTGTACACAGCCACCACGCTAGGTTCACGATTGTTGAGACCACACATAGCCTGTGCCGTCGGGAACTCGGCCCATTGGAAGCAGAGCATCACGGGTGGGCCCGCTAATGAGATGTAAATGTGGTGGCAACTACGTGCAGCACGTGTTGCAATTACACCAATTTGGAGGGGCAGAGCATCGCGATTCAGCGCCAAACGGCACCTGCCACGACTTTGGCATCGAGAACTATTCTCCGCCTGATCGCGGTTCCCGATCTTGGCGTCAGGCAATGGCAATCCCGCCCCATAAATCTGTAAAACAGGGAAGCTCTAAATTCTAATCTGGGTGTCGTATCACACCCATTGCTGATTTAGGGAATTAGGTGGTAAAGGGAGGGAGGAATCGACAAGCAGACAGCAGGCTGCAGAATTTGTTTGGAAGTTGCATTTTGGTTCTGTGGACCAATATTGGCAGGTTGTTTAGAGCAGCACGTCACTCCTGCACTCAATTCTCATGCAGAACCGTAGCAGTGTTGAGGGGCAATCCTAGGACAGTGGCCTTGACTGTATGAGTGAGGCACTTGCTGTCTACTCAGGATGATAGTATGCTTGTGCCCTCACCACCCACTCTTTCGAATACCATCTCAGGCCCACACAGACAGTTGGGCACATCAGCCCACACCAAGGTGCTACAGTGTGTAGCTGGGTCTTCAAGTTTGCGAGCTGCCCAAGTTGCCC
The DNA here is from genome assembly GCF_902713615.1 of Scyliorhinus canicula. Classification (NCBI taxonomy): domain Eukaryota; kingdom Metazoa; phylum Chordata; class Chondrichthyes; order Carcharhiniformes; family Scyliorhinidae; genus Scyliorhinus; species Scyliorhinus canicula. The sequence continues at coordinate 101,905,654 of NC_052152.1, read as the reverse complement.
ATCACTGCCGTCTGAAGAGTCCTCAATGAGAGCTTAGCAGCCTTCCGTCACCCAAACTTTAGCCTTTGGAGAAGCACCTCATAGGAGCACTAGGAGTGAATGCACAAGGCAGCCACTGTCTTAGGGAGATTCTTAATATTGCATTTAATTCTTGCAAAGTTGCAGGCATGTGTGGAAATGATGGCAAAGGACTACAACTTAAACGATTTACTACAAGATCTTCAGCAGCTCTTGCACACTATGCCTGTAGCCACACTGGTGTCAACTTCCACGCTATCCTCACATCACTTCCTGTGTACAGGTCATGGCAATATATGCACAAATATATATTCTACAACTATTATATGTTTATAGTCATTTGGTAGTACAGAACTTAATATTGCTGAATGTTACTGAAGCTTTTTATCTTCATCTCATCAGGATAAATATAAAACTGGCAAATTTCAAATGATCACAAAAATCTATGCTGCAGGAGAAAAGAGGGATGATTGGTTGGCATGTGGACTCATTTGCTGAAATGTTGCCCAAGAGTTGTTGGAATATAATTTTGTTCTGGACTTGGGTGTTAATATTTGAGGTGAAATGAAAGGAAAACCTATTGGGCAGGACTGAAGGAAGGCGATTGGAGGGTGTTGATAATGATTATGGTGATTATGATTACAGGACTGTTGGGTATCTTTGTGGACAATATGTGGGTGAGTCTCTGCACTCCGGGGTTTCCCTTTGGGCAGGGACCCTCATTTCCCATATGGTTCTTTCTCTCCCTCCCCATCCCCCGTTGTTGTTCTCCCTCCGTTCCCTTCTCACTATTTCTTTACTCGTTGTTCCCTTGTTGCTGACGCGTAACCCCCCCCCCCAATCCTTGCCAGGCGCTCTCTCTCTCAACTTGTGAGAGATGTGCCACGGCCCCTCTCTGGCTCATCCTTCCGGGTGCTAGCTTTCCCGTTAAGTGTGGTGGCCCCCCCTCCTGGGGTCAGTTAAGTGTCCACCTAGTGCCCGTTGTCTATTCTTCTTACTTGCCATTCTCCTCACCTTTTCCTGCATTCTGCTGCCCTCGCTCCTTTCTTCCTTCATTGCACCTCCCTGTCCTCAAAACGAGGCAATCCCACACAAAGTGTCATTCTAGAAGGTTAATTAAATAAATAAATAAATAAATAAATAAAGTCTTCAATGTTCTTTTCATCGCTTTCCCTCCTGTCATTGATTCAGCCCGTTCTCCACGACGAATTTGCCGTGAAGAAGTGATCAAACCCTTGGAATCTGACCCAGCGATTGGCCAGGTACAGCATCCCAAATTTTACACCACTCTTGCAGAGGGTTGCTTTCTTCCTGTTGAACTCTGCCCAGTCCTTGGCCAGCCCCGCCCCAATATCTTGATAGATCCTGATCCGGTGACCTTCCAAGTTACAGTTTTTTGTTCGTATTGCCCAGCTCAGGATTCTTTCTTGGTCTTGGTACCGGTGTATTTTAGCGATTATCCCCTGCAGTTGTTCTCTGGCCATGGGTTTTGGATGGAGTGACTGGTGGGCTCTGTCTATTTCTGATCGGTTGGTTCTCACCAGATTGAACAGAATTTAGACCACGTAGTCTGTGGGGTCCCTGCCTTTGGTCCCCTCCGGCAAACCTACTAACCGTAGGTTTTGGCGAATTGATCGGTTCTCCTGAACCTCTATCTTTCCCCTCAGACTCCCCGTGTCACGACCAACCAGGGTGGCAATCTGGTTGTTCTGGTCTGTTGAAGCCTTTTCTAGCTCCTTTATGATGCTTTCCTGTGCTTCCAGTCACCTCTCCGCCTTGTCCAGGGCCACCAGCATGGATGGCAGAGCTTCGGTGACCATCACCCTGACTGCAACCTGAATGTCGGTTTTTGACTCCTCGCTATCTTCTCTCAGTTCACTTGAGACATCCTCCAACCACCCTCTGGTGAGGTGGTGGGGGGCTCCTTATGCAGCCGATTGGTCCTTCTCGCTCTGGTGTGGCCTTAGTTTTGTTGCCTCATGCGTCTGCCTGCTCAGCCACTTGCTCCTCTTGGCTTTCCCCATTAATTTTTTTAAATTTAGAGTACCCAATAAATTTTTTCCCAATTGAGAGGCAATTTAGAGTGGCCAATGCACCTAACCTGCACATCTTTGGGTTGTGGGGGTGAGATCCATGCAGACACGGAGAGTGTGCAAACTCCACACGGACAGTGACCCGGGGCTGGGATCGAACCCGGAGTCCCAGCGCCCTGAGGGAGCAGTGCTAACCACTGCTCCACCATGGTACCCTGGCTTTTCCCATTTCTTTTTGTTAATAAATTTAGAGTACCAAATTCATTTTTTCCAATTGAGGGACAATTTAGCATAGCCAATCCACCTACCTTGCACATCTTTGGGTTGTGGGGGCGAAACACGGGGAGAATGTGCAAACTCCACACGGACAGTGACCCAGACCCAGGATCGAACCTGTGATCTCGGCGCCATGAGGCAGCAATGCTAACCACTGCGCCACCGTGCTGCCCTGGCTTTTCCCATTTCTTGCCTCTTTTCAGCCTCTCGAGTAGCTTTTGCTAGGTCTCCCCATTTGCGTTGGTGTTGATTGAGGTGCGGGGATACTTATTTCCCTGTATTAGCAGGCTATTTTGGGTTAAAGTACCTATTTTCGGGTTCATGGGAGAAGAGCCAACTGATGTGCGACTACTCAGCACTTCCTCAATCACCAGAAGTCTCCATAAAATTCCTACCGTGTAGAAAGAGGCCAATCAGCCCATCGAGTCTGCACCGACCCTCTGAAAGAATACCCCACCTAGGCCCACTCCCCCCACCCTATCCCTGTAGCTGAATCGAATCCGAAATAGAATCCGGTTCCCGGGCGCTGTGAGGCAGCAGTGCTGACCACTGTGCCACTATGCCACCCATCACCTAGTGAAGTAAATGAACTCTTTAAAGTGGTCCTCTCTTTGTCTGCGAGCACCGTGAGTTCCTGGGAAAATTATTTGTGTCGCATCAGGCTCTGGAGCACACCAGTTTCACAAGAGACCTCCAATAAACATCGGACCCTTATTTAAATATTATAATGAGCAATTTGCATGCTTCCGGCATCTAGAATCATAGAATCCCTACAGTGCAGAGGAAGCCATTTGGCCCATCGAGTCTGCACCGGGAAACTCGTGCAGATACGGGAAGAAACCCACAGACAGTCACCCTAGGTCGGAATCGAACCTGGGCCGCTGGCGCCGTGAGGCAGCAGTGCTAACCACTGTGCCAACTGTTTGTGATGCCTACAGAAGGGCACATTTTCAGCACTGAGCACAGATATATCGCCATCTACATAAATCCTTTGACTTGCTATTTTATGCCTGTAAAATGGGTTTGGTACAATCACATTTAAAGACCAGGCTAAGGCGCTTGTGTAACTGCACGTTCTTCCTCTAATACTACGGGCTGATCATCTTTTTCTTTTGGCTGGTGAGAGGAAGTCTCTTGACCCGAGTAAGTAATCTAGAGTATTATAAAGCTTTTAAAAAGCAATTTAGAAAACAATGCTGTGTGCACCAACAGGGCAGCTCTTAAACTATTGTCCGTATTTCCTATATTCTGCAACAGACTATATTAAAAGATCAGGAACACAGTTACACAAGTTGAAAATTAGACAAGAAAAATAATTATAAAAATGCTTGGAAATAATTAGGATTCAATCTTTTATAAAATATTTAATTCTCATTCCAATTCACCCTCTAATCTTGCCATGTTCATACAAATGCATTACACCCGAGGTAGAGAAATGTGCATTAATTCCCATCTGGCTTATCTGTCCAGTTTGAATAGCAAGGATTCCAGTGTAAACTATTTTGCATCTCAATTAAATATCCCTTTCCATAATAGTTGCCGAGTGGATATATGTCTCAGTCTTCACTCTAATTAGATGATAAATCAGGCCCAGGTGTAATTTACATTTGAACTACATTTCAATTTTGTTCAACATTTATACTGGTTTAGAATTCATCAGACCCTTTGTAATAGAATGAATAATTATGAACTAATTTGTTCCTTCCCCCTCTTTCTTGTTAGACCCTTTATTGTCACTTTCTGTTCTGTAGGTAAGATGTCAGTTCTTTAAGAATGTCACTCTTTAGCTCGCAACTGAGAACTATAGAACAACAAATCAGGTTAGCAACATCTGAAAATTATGGGCAGGTAAAGACCAGCAGATTCAAATTAACTGGGTTGTTCCACTTCACCTCTGCTAATTACTTTCTCTGCACTCGGAAATTACGGGTGGGGTTTACCAAACACCCCGCCGCATGTTTTCCAGCAGTGGAGGCTGCCCGCCGTTATCAATGGGATTTCTCATTGACAGCACCCCTTGTCGCTGGGATACCTGTGCATGGGACCGGAATTTCCCACCAGTGTGAACAGCCGGTAAATCGTGATCATCAACTATCAGAGGACTATTATTCAGATGTGAGGGGAAATTGCTACTGGAAAGATAGGTTCTCACTCAGGGCCAGTGAAATAAATAACTCACTCTTCATGTTGCGAGGTAAAATGTTATGAAGGTTTAGGCAGGGATCTCGATGACAATCTTGTTTTTTTTTTAATTTAGCGTACCCAAATATTTTTTCCAATTAAGTGGCAATTTAGTGTGGCCAATCCACCTATCCTGCACATTTTTGGGTTGTGGGGGTGAAACCCACGCAGACACAGGGAGAATGTGCAAACTCCACACGGACAGTGACCCAGGGCCGGGATTCGAACCCGGGTCCTCAGCGCCATAGGCAACAATGTTAACCACTGTGCCACCGTGCTGCCCACGATGACAATATTTTTTTTTAAATATCAAACATTAGAACCTGTTCAAAGATCCAAGACCATTGGAAGAAATGATGGAAATTCATCAGAGCACATCCAGACATATCTATTACTCTGACACTGTACAATGTCACAGACTCCAAAATCATTCTGCACGTTACCATAGGGGTTAACACTGTTGCTTCACATTGCCAGGGACCCAGATTCAATTCCCGGCTTGAGTCACTGTCTGTGCAGAGTCTGCACGTTCCCCCCATGTCTGCCTGCGTTTCCTCTGGGTGCTCCGGTTTCCTTCTACAGTCCAAAGATGTGCAGGTTACGTGGATTGGATATGCCAAATTACCCCTTAGTGTCCACAAAAGGTTAGTTGGGGATAGGGTGGAGATATGGGCTTGGGAGGGGTGCTCTTTTCAGTGGCTGGTGCGGACTCGATGGGCCGGGTGGCCTCCTTCTGCACTGTAAATTCTATGATCTATGATCAGAATAAAGATTATTATTATGCTGTCCCAGTACAACTAAATGAAAATCATTGGGCGGGATTCTCCAGTCCCCCAGCTGTGTGTTTCACGGTGGCAAACCTTTTGCTGATGCAGGATTCTATCTTCCCATTGAAACAATCCCACGTCACTGGAAAATCCGCTGGTGGGAGTGCGTTGCCAGCAGGAAAGTGAATCCGATGGCTGGAGAATTCCAGCCTTTATCTTTGACATAAACATATGAATTAGGAGCAGGAGTAGGCCACTCAGTCCTTCAAGCCTGCTCCGCCATGACTGAATTTCGACTACATCTCCACATTCCTGCCTACCCCTAATAACCTTTCACCCCCTTGTTTATCAAGAATCTCTCTGCCTTCCAAATATTCACGGACTCTGCATCCATCTCCTTTTGAGGAAGAGATTTACAAAGACTTACATTGCTCTGGGAGAAAACATTTCTCTTCATCTTAACCCCTTATTTTGAAACATTGGTCTAGTACACGACTCTCCCACAAGAGGAAACATCAACCCTGTCAAAACCCCTCAGGAGGTGAGAAACATATGACAGCCAATGACACACAAAGTAATGAATCAATTTTTGACAAATAAAACGTCAATTGCTAAATTCCTCAATCATTGGCTTATTTACATTTCTGAAATTTTGACCATTTCTCTACCAGTTTATTTAAGTTCTATGTATTGAGTAGGATTTTCCCTCATCCAGTCATTATCTCGAAATATACAATGAAATCCTGTGAGGTTTGACAAGGTAAATAAGCCACACATAAATCACACTTGCTTATAATCGGGGGTATTATTCTCTATGGATTTCTTATCCAATCTTTATTCAATATTGGCCTAGCATCCTCAATCTCAGATTTGATATTATATACTCCTCTCCATTTTCCTATCAATGACTGTTATATTAGATCTATTTTGTTGAACAGAAATTGTTGAGTGGCCAGAGTTTTGACACCATTTTTTGCCAAATGCACTGATGTTAGTAGAAAACACCTCACACACGCTTGCATCATGCAGTTAATGTACTCCACATGTCCGAGCCACCATTCAGTAACCATGGAAGTAAAACACTCACAACAATAAAAAAGAAAACTTTACTTCACTGCTCTTCATCTTATGATTTTCCAACAAATGCACAAGAAGAATAAACATGCATTGCCATGGAAATAAGAGAATTGAAATCATATGCCCAATGTCAGTGTCTATTACTTATTTTCTATTCACTAACCAAAAATGCCGTTAGCAGTATCTAATTTTCACTCAGCCACACTTGGCTAGTGGCGATTGTATTGAACAGCACTGTGTTAGTGCAAATGCTGCATTATGAATGCTTGTGGTGCATACTGTTCAAAATAATAGTTCAGGCAGCACGGTGGTGCAGTGGGTAGCACTGTTGCATCACGGCGCCAAGGTCCCAGGTTCGATCCCGGCTCTGGATCACTGTCCATGTGGAGTTTGCACATTCTCCCCATGTTTGCGTGGGTTTCGCCCCCACAACCCAAAGATGTGCAGGCTTGGTGGATTGGCCACGCTAAATTGCCCCTTAATTGGTAAAAATGAATTGGGTATTCTAAATTTATAAAAACAAATAATAGTTCAACTTAGTATTCTTGTTTCAGTGTATTTTCACAGTTTCGGTGAATTTTCACAATGCTAATGCATTACACGACAGTAATAATAAATGAAAGTACTTTTAAAAAGCTGTCAGTAAATTCTGTCCTTATGAAATGACTTGAATCACGTAAATGTATGCAACAAACAATAAAAAGTGATTGAAATGGAGGTACAATGCCACGATGATGTCAGCCATGGCTCAGTGGTAACATTCTCACCTCTGAACCATAAGGTCATGGATTCAAACCCACTTGATTGACTTTATCAATAAACTAGGCTGTCAGAGGCCATCTTTCACTCGAGACGTTAAACTGAGTCTCTGTCTGCCCTCTTGGGTAGAGCTAAAATATGCCACGGCCCTTTTGTGAAGAGCAGGGAAGTTTTTCCCTGGTGTTCTGGACAATATTTGTCCTTCCACCAACATCACAAAACCAGATTTCCTTATCATATTATTGCTGTTTTTAGAAGCACGCTGTGCATAATGTGGCTGCTGCATTTTTCTTACATTACAGCTGTAAAGTAAGAACATTACAGAAGCATTTCACTACCTGTAAAGCACTTTGCGCATCTTGAGATCATGAAAGGTGCCAATCAAATGCAAGGCTTTCTTTCTATAACCAACTCCAGTGGATTGAGTGCGAAACTATTATAGCAGAGTCTCAGTATTTTCTGATCAAACTTCTGGCTCATCAACTGATTTCCTTGAGCCATAACTACCTGTCAGTGAGTGCAACTGGCCTGCTCTTGGGCTTTCAACAATTTAACTCTTCAGTGATCTGCTCACATAGGAATGAGAGTGGCACAGCGATGATTTTCCCACAGTTGAAGTCCTCTTTTGGGCAGGGGTATAATCTCTGCTTACACGTAGAAGAACAGAAAGTTGAGATAATGGAAATAAGAGAGAACAACAAAATGTATGTGAATCAGGATGCAAATTAGTGAATGCCCATAGTCCTTTATCCTGAGGAGAGCTGATATTTTGATTCTTCTCCTTGGTTTCGGAAAACATTTAGTGGGACTGTAGCAATTTTAGAGGACTTATAACTAACAGGTTGGGAAGATTGAAGATTTCCATTAACTCAAGGCATAACCTTTTCTCCATCACAGAAAGGTTAGAAAGCACCCATAGATGTTGATAGCAATCACTGTTCTTTGCTCTTGCAGTTTTCACTGGGTGTATTTTGCCTCTGCAGCTGAGCTTTATATAAGAGAACAACTCGGTCCCTGCTGAGTTTAAGCCAAGGCTATTTGATTGCTGCAGCTCATGCACCATGTGCTGTTAGTTGGTACACATGTTGCTCTCATGGATTGTTATTCTAATGGCGTAACTACTAGAACTCTGAATTGTTTATTTGAAATTTGTCTTTGTTGACTTTTCTCTGTTAAAGAATTGATAGATGTGGTGTCAATGTTTATGTACAGATGTCTCACCAAGCTTTGCTATGCTGAGCTGCTTCTCTCTAATGTGCAAGGAGTTTCTCAGCTCATAGAGCATAAGTTGCATATGTTTGCACACATTTTGGCCCAGGTCTTGCTGAAGCAGGGCATCATATTATTTAAACTTTTCCCTTTGCCCTTCAGCTGCAATGCTTTTCCTGCGAGTTGCTAGTAATGAAATTGAAATGCAGTGGGGTATCCGAGACCCTGTGAATGTTGAGACTGACTCTCTCAATCTCAAATAGATTTAAAGACTGAGGAAGAAACGATTAATTTCAAGTCAAATCAGGTACTGAAAGTGAATAGTCAGATTAGACTACGAGAGTGAGAGGGAAAAAAGTCATCCTGGAAAAGAAAAAATTGAAAAGAAAATCTCTAACAATTTGCTACCTGCAATAATGAGACTTCAGAGTTTCACATGTTTGTTTTCTGGGCCAGAGAGGCTGAATGGCATTGCAGAAAAATAAATCCTCCCATTAAAAAAGTATTTGTGCAGTAAATTTACCCAATGTGGGTATTCCTGCCTGATTCTCCCCACCTCCCAGCCATCATGCCTATTTCAGTGGGCTCCGCCAAATTATTTATTTCCAGATCACTCCTATTACACTGGGAAAATCAAGTTAATGTCCGATTGAAGTGTCCATCATCTTCTACAATGAATGCTAAAGGATGTGTAGTATTGCTGGAGCAAGACCGTGTTTGCTGCAATTCAGAAACTGGTCAGGTTTTCTTCAACCTTCCTGCCCATTTCCTACATTGAACAGGAGAAGAATTCTCAATACCTGCTCAGGTGATTAGCATCCACTTCAATCACCATCTGCCCATCCAGTCATTGGCCAGTGATGTTGGGAAATCACCATCTCAACCATTGTTTCGTTTGTATGATAAATTTGAGCAAGTGGGAGCATGACCATATCGACGAAAGCAACAGGGAGCAAGCATCACACAGCAGGCATGACGTCCAGAAGATAGACATGAGGATTTATGGAATTTCATTACTTTTGTAGTTTGGCAACACAAAGTAAAACTGGCACGAGCATTTTCTCTAATCCACACTGATGTTGGGCGTGGTCTACCCGAATGGGGACAGAATCCCGTAGCATGGGAGATTAGCTGGGTGTTTCCTGGTGCTCGAAATGCCGAGAAATACCCTATTATCTAATGTCCATCCAGCTAGAGCATAGACCTCAGCAGGGAACATTTAGCCCCGACGAGGCTGCTCTTAGCCCCGTTTACTGCACTGAGGAGCTCCGCTCGCTGGAACTCCCCAATGCAGTGAGAGATCAAGATGCCGTTTTTAAATGGCGTCCTGATCTCTCGAGCCCCCAAACCCCCCCCCCCCCTCCCAAGCCCCAACTCACACCCGTGCAGGCACACCCTGACCCGATCAATGGCGTGCAAAGAAAATGCCACCTGGGCACCTTGTTAGTGCCAGGCTGGTAGTCAGGTGGCATTGCCAGGGCATCCAGTTGGCACCAGCAGTGCCAGAGTGCCACCCTGCCCAGATTAAACATAGCAAACAACCTCTTTCAAGTGGTCCATAATGAATTCAGAGAATATACCAGGATAACCACCAGTGTTGGTTGGAAAGCTTCAGGAATTATAGGTTCAAAGTCACCGGTTATTCCTAAGCATAGTATGTTTACAACATGACCACCTTGTGGTCCATTTCTCTTCCTCGGCCTGAGATACATTTGAAATTAGGGCTGAATGTTTGCTCTTGAGTTGGGAGCTCAGATTAGAAAAATTCAAAACTCTGCAAACCCAACTCGAGAGCAAGTGCCCCAGATGATCTAATTTTCATTTCGGGGAGCGGAGGAGGTGGGGAGTAGTTGTTAACGAGAGTCAGGCCTGCTGCAGCCTGGAACAGTGTAAAGCAGCCACGGAGACTGCTAGATAAGGAAGCAGACTGTGTGAAAGGTCCACCTCGGTGCTCTGGGACTTGTAAAAAACATGGCAAATAAAAAAGCAGCTCTCTATCCCTCAACCCCTCACACTCAATCCGTCCCTCTATGCCATTCATGCCCCTCCTACACACCCCCGTGGCCCTTAACCCTCTATGCCAACTTGCCCAGTATCCCCCATGGGCAGACCTCAGGAGCCATAATGAGATGAAATGAAATAAAGTGCTAGGTATCTATTGCAGGCTTTATTTTTAACGTTCTTATTTATAAATACATTCAAATTCATTCAACTACTTAATCCCTTATGAAGGTAAACATTTCATTCAAGTACTTAATTGCTCATGAAAGCACACGTGACCCCACATCAAAGACTTTACAACCACTTAGAGCCAAACTGTAACCTGACAGGCTCCCACTGTGATAATCATAGATTGGTTTATCGGTTGTGCAGCACTGATCCTATAAGGATAACCCTCAGGCTTACATCAATACATAGAGTGAAGTTGCAAGACTAACTGCAGAGTCTTCTTAAAATATATAAATAGGATATTTAAATGTGTGGAAAGCTTGATAGTTCCACAGACCTCATCTTTTTACTCGCATTCATGCCTATTCTTACCACTCTTAATGGCACATTACCTTTCCCAAAGGGCACTTTACCTCCCCAAAGGGGCATCTGGACCTATTCAAAATGGTCACCTATCTCTTCCAAATAACTCCAGGAACATTAGATCTTTTTTGCTCAAAGCCCACTAGTCATGTTTTGGGCATCCCATGAAAGAAAATTGGATCTGTTAAAAAACTTATACATAGGGCAGCACGGTGGCGCAGTGGGTTAACCCTGCTGCCTCACGGCACCGAGGTCCCAGGTTCGATCCTGGCTCTGGGTCACTGTCCGCATGGAGTTTGCACATTCTCCCCATGTTTGCATGGGTTTCGCCCCCACAACCCAAAAATGTGCAGGCTAGGTGGATCGGCCACGCTAAATTGACCCTTAATTGGAAAAAATGAATTTGGTACTCTAAATTTTTTTTAACTTTTACATATGCAGCTGCCTCCGTGAACCATGGCAGTGTAAATTACAACCTGCAGTGAGGCCAACAGGGCATTTGGGGACTTTGCCAAGAGATGGGACCACTAGCCTACCTGCTTAACCAATGACATTTGAGGATTAAGAAAGAAACTAGGGAACAACGAAGAAGGAAATAGGCTAAATTAGAGTGACATTAGATAAAGAAAGAGAAAAAGATTAGATAGAGAGAAAAGAGACAAACGACACATAAGAAATACATTACAATATGCAGATCTCCAAGATCAGTTTGCTACCTGAGACACCGTGGTCTCAAGTGTTCACGTTCTGGACTGGATTGATTAACTGGCATTGCAGGAACATAAATTTCATAATTAAAACAGTCTTTAGACAGTTAAGTACTGGCCCTAACTGTCTGCGACAAGCTTAATTCATTTTGACAGAGAAAATGCTGCAATCTGGTGAAACCTGTGGGGAGGTCAATGGTGAGCTCCATTCTTTGTGATGTCAATGGCAGAGCAGTGTAAATCGTACATCAATTTGTAACAATTCGTAACACGGGGTATATATTAATTTCCACAAGTGCTGGATGGTTTACATATTTATGCATATCAAATTTGCCATTACTTTATCAGCAAATTCTAGCGCAACAATTTCCTGCAAAATGTTGCTGTGAGACGACAGTAAGACTTGGACTGAAATTGTGCTGACATTTCTTTTGGTATTTTAATGAAGACACCCAGCTATTTAATTTATATGTAGGTTAATGGCATGTTGTAAATAATGGTGGAAGGAATTTCAGATGAACATTTAGTACGTTATTAATATCTTACAGTATGATTTCAATAATAAGTCATGAGAAACCTAACATTTTGAAGAGCCTTTCCTTCTTCCAAGTACTCTTGTACTGTTCTAAAAAGACCTTTTGACCTATCAAACCTCCTCCCTATAAGGACCATGTGTAATCTTTCTTACCATGGACTCAACTCAAATTGTTTTTAATTTCCTGGTGTAAAGTTCTATAAGATTTCTCCCCGACCCCAAAACATATGTGGAACGGAGTTCGAGATTATCTGTCTAACTTCCAACCATTATCATTAATCTGGGCAGTTGCTCTAAATGGGTGACATTCTTTTGGTCACAGCGGCACCCCACAGGAACCATTTTAAAATAAACATTAAGCTATGTATAATATAAAGAAGAACAAATGCCTGGCAGTGAGTTCAAAGCCAGAACTGGCTAACGATCGAGCTACTTGGGCTTGGCAGAGGGGTTTATTATATCATTGGAAACAAATTAAATCATTACTCTGTACTGTTCCAGTGATTGTTGTTCTATATGTTGTATAATACATACATACATATATATTATATATATATATATATTCTGTGCTGTCACTGGAACTTCCATGAACATAATGGTGGATATGTGAAAGTCTATTATTATTTCCATTTGAACTGAAGATATAATTCTTGATTGCGTTTTCCCAGATTTGGTTTGTGCCAGGAGGAGAGAATTTTGAGCTGCATGAGGTGAGATTGAAAGAAACATCCCAACTTAAAGGGCTGACCAACAACTTCAAAAATGAGTATTGCTGAAAAAAGACACATTGTCATATATTTTTGTCTTGAAATCATCAGGATAATTCACAAGAATACAAATTGTAACACAAAGAACAATTTAAACTGCACAAAAAGAGAACGCTGATTGGCTAGCAAGTGAATAAATGGTTAGCAAGTGAACAAAAAGTTTCAACAACATCGGCGGGATTCTCCGACCCCTCGCTGGGTAGTAGAATCGCCGACGGCCGTGTCAATCCCGTCCCCGCCGTGTCCCGAATTCTCCGCCACCAGAGATTCGGCGGGGGCGGGAATCACGCCGCGCCAGTCGGCAGGCCCCCCACGGCGATTCTCCGGCCCACTTGGGCCGAAGTCCCACCGCTGTCAACCCTCTCCCACCGGCGTGCATCAAACCACCTACCTTACTGGCGGGCGCGGGAGGGCTCCGGGGTCCTGGGCGGGGGGCGCGGGCGATCTGGCCCTGGGGGTGTCCCCCACGGTGGCCTGGCCCGCAATCGGGCCCACCGATCGGCGGGGGGGGGCCTGTGCCGTGGGGGCACTCTTTTCCTTCCGCCTTCGCCATGGTCTTCACCATGGCGGAGGTGGAAGTGACCCCATCCCCTGCGCATGCGCGGGGATGATGTCAGCAGCCGATGACACTCCGGCGCATGCGCGGACTTACGCCGGCCGGCGAAGTCCCTTCGGCCCCGACTGGCGTGGCGCCAAAAGCCGTCCATGCCAGCCGGCGGAGCGCCAACCACTCTGGCGTGGGCCTAACCCCTCAAGGTGCGGCCCGACGCCGGAGTGGTTCACGCCACTCCATCACGCTGGGAACCCCCGCCCCGCCAGGTAGGGGAGAATCCTGGCCCATGTCTTTTTTCAGCAATACTCAAGTTCTGTACTACCAAATGACAACTTACATGGCTTCAAAAATGCTAATGCAGTCCTAAAAAATGAATCAGATGACTCAAAAACAGCCCCAATTGTGAGCTATTGCATGGCAAAATGAGTAAAGGTTAATTGGGTCATGGGCTTCTTGTATTCTGTTAGTGTACCAAGCACTGCTTTGCATTTGTATTAGTTGAAAAAAATGTATCCAGGTAGAAGTGCTAGAAATTGACTAACTTCCAAACCCAGCAGCATTCTATCTTGGATTAAAGGGGTGCAGGAGTTGAGGGACCTGGGAGTATCTCTGCATCATTGAAGGTGGCAGGACAGGTGGAGAGAGCAGTTAATAAACCATGTCTTATTCTGGGCTTTATTAATAGTGGCATAAAGTACAAGAGGGAGGAGGTTATGCTGAACTTAGACTGGTACAGGTCAGGCACGCATTGCCTGGAAGTGTGGTGAGGGATTTAGGAGGGCATTTAACGATTATTTGAATAGAAACAATGTGCAGGGGTACGGAGAAAAGGGAGGGAAATGGGACTAAACTATGATGTTCATTTGAGAGCCCGTCAATGACCTACCACCTTCTCGCCTATGCTACAATCTTCCCATCTCCAGGTGGGCCTCCTGACATGCAGCTTGCACAACTGGTTAAACTGTGCAGGCTGTATGTCAGCTGGAGGAGCAGGAGTGGGGGTGCTCCCTTTTTCTGCACTAATCTGTGCATGATCGAGGGCATGGACATGGGGAACCAACTCCCTGCCCTTGCTGCTGATCTCCCTTCCACCCCCCCCCCCCCCCCCCCCACCCAACCAACCAGACCACTTACAATTTTTGTCTGCGATATTGGGGCTCTGGGGTGTGTTGTTCTGGAAGCAGCATGGCCTTCTCCAATTGGCTGGAAGCCTCCTCAGATTGGCCGGCAGCTCAGGCTCCTTTATTGAAAGGGATGGACTGATAGAATATACAGTGGGCACACTCCTTCCTCTTCTCACTACCCTTTAGACGGCTCAGTGTCCAGTAAGCAGTTGTACATTGGGGAGAGAGGAGGCATTTTACCTCCAACTCCAAGCAGAATTCCCTCTTCCTCTCTCTCCGCTGCTTTGTCTATGCACCTAGCCCAGGGAGTTGGTATCTCTTTGCAATACGTAGCCAATCCCAGTTTATGCTGTCTGTTGGTGCCTGAGAAATACCTTCTGCCCTCCCTGGTAGTCCAGAAGTAGGTCAAAGAAGCCTTACAAACCGTACATTCCCCTGCATCTGGACATCTCAAACACAAGTTCAAATCATACTGTGACAGTTTGAAATATGTCTTTTTTAAAGATTTCTGAAATAAATTGTTGCTATCATGAAATGTGCCCAGAAAACTGTCAGACAGTAGTAAAAATCAAACTGGTTCCTTAATATCCTTCAGAGGAGGAAAGCTACTTTCTTTACCTGGTACACACTGTATGTGACTCCAGTACTGAAAGCAGAGCCAGGTGCTCATTACAGCCATGGCAAGCTGTCAAGTATAATTTACAATGCTGGCTCTGCAACAAATTCTGGTTCAAGGGTGATCAAATCTGTTCATGTCCGAGTGAAAGTTAAATCTTGTTATTCAAGAATGATCAATGGAACAGTTGGCTCCATTGGACCAACCGGCATTTATCCAAGAGTGCTTAAGGGAAATGGTGGATAAGATCCTCCAGATAAGATTATTTACTTTGGAGAGGTGTAGACTTATGGTTGAGAAGATATGATTTGAAGCTTTTAAGATGATTGGAAAAAGTCCCATCAGATGGGTTCTTTGAAATGGAAAGGGATGATTGGACTAGAGGTTCTCTAAACAGTTGGTACAATGTCAGAAAATATTCCTTTTCTAGGAATTATTTTCCCGAAAATAACAAACTACAAAGACACGTGGTGTGTACAAAGTCGCTGCAGTTCATTAAAAGGGAACGTAGCAATGTCCTGGGAAGAAGGACATTTTCAATTTTAAAAAGAAAGTGGCTAGTCACTGTAGATGTGATGCATTCTGGGCAACCACAACCAATGGAACTTATTTATTTACCTTAAAGAGTTGGAAAGGATTTTTCTAGAGACTTTCATATATTGGTCAGCCAAATTCTTTTTTTTTTTGCCTCAACCAAGGAACAGCACAGCTGGGTAATGAACAGTGAGTATGTAAAATTGCACTGTCACAGTTAGTGGATTTTTCTCATCGTTCTCTACTGATGTTCTCAGGAGTCAGTGAAAAGCTGAAGTAGTACAAGAAAATATCCCAAGCATTATTACTCGGATATATTCAATTTTGCACCCATGAAAACTTTCATGCCAACACAAAGCCAAAGTCATTTTGAAAATCCAAGATGTGTTGCCTGATCAATTGATAATAAGGTATAGAGGCTCAAAGGAAATGGACATGTCATTCTAGAAAATAAACTGAAAGAATAAACTTGTTATAAACAAAATAATCTTGCATACAGCTGTAGCAGCTCTCAACATCCCTCAAGGGTACAGAATGTATCCCCCCCACCCCCCCCCCCTCCGCTTTTTCATTCACTAAACATGCATGTGACCTAATGAAGTCAGCATACATTTTTATATAAATTTAGAGTACCCCCAATTCTTTTGTTCCAATTAGATGGTAATTTTGCGTCACCAATACACCTACCCTGCACATCTTTTTGGGTGTAGGGGGTGAGACCCACTCAGACACGGGGAGAATGAGCAAACTCCACACGGACTGCGACCCGGGGCCGGGATCAAACCCCGGTCCTCAGCACCGTGATGTAGTAGTGCTGACCACTGCACCACCATGCTAAAGACAGCATTTCTGAATAGAATGCCACCCTTGGATTATCTTAAAGCCTAAATTCTCCTGTACATCAATGTACATATCTTCAATTCAGTGTGAGCTCTGATAAACCCTAATGGAGGTGATTTAAAGGTGTGTGCAATCAATGGGCCTGTAACATATTACAAAAAGGGATACTTATTACGATTATTCTGTGATTTCAGTGCCTGCTGGGAGCTTGCTGATTTATCTAATGTTGACTATTCCATTCCTCCAAGTCAGGATTTGAAAAACAACATTCCCAGAAAAGTGATCCAGCTACTCGGGATGATAAATCAACCTTTCAGCTGGTCTTTTGGTATTCAGTGTTTACTTGCTCCTTCAGCTGACATGAAGCTGTGGAAAGCCCTGACTACTATAGGAGGAAAAATTGCAAGTGATCACTGAAGTCTAATTTGCATTGTGTAAAAAAAAACACATATTTAAAGGGGCATCTGGAATTTTAATAACATGGATAAGCAAAACAAAATTTTTACATGTTTTTATTTAACTCTAAATAATCTGATTTTTCTTGTTTGAACAGATTTATCATAGTAATGGAACATTTGCTTTCGATATCGCACTGCATAAATTGAAAGGTATGGAGCAACTTGTCAAAGGAAATTTTACTGAGTACAGGTTACAATTTATTCAGTCATAATCAGTGACAAGTATATTACAGAAAGCAAACTGGAGTCCATAATGATAAAGTCCTGCCTTTACTTAAGGATCAGGAAGGTGCGTTGACACATTTTAGTCATGGATAAAGTATACACTGTTGGAATGGTCTCGGTTACTGCAACTACATTGAATACAGCATAACAGATAAGTGAATCACCAAATGCAAATCCAATCGACAGCTACAGATAACATCGTAATCCACACATTCACCATATAAATGCAAGTGCTTTTTTTGTTGAGAATGATGAGGAACTAGAAAATAACATGAACAACATGTACTATATATATTATGTCGTGTGATATGCAATTCTGATCCACCGCCTCAGTTTGTCTCTGGGGTGAAACTTGAACTCAGAATCTTCTGACTCACAGGTGTGAATATGGCAACCCCACTGAATAGAATAATGAACCCACATAGACTATTCATTATTGTAAAGTTTGTGGAAGCCATTTTAAGATTGAAGGCATCTGTTCATGTTTGAATTTGTTTGGCTGTCCCCGTCAATTCCTTGAAAACAATTCCTGATGGTTTAAGTACTGATCATTAAAAGGATATTAAGTGCCATCAGAGATTGCAAAATATTTTTTTGCCTAGCCAAACACATTAAAATAGGTTTTAAGCCAGTGTTCACTTTGCGACTTTCTGGTTGAAAATCAATTACTCAATCATCTGAACTAATGGGTTTCTTTGTACCTTGTTAAACGTATATCCCTGGCAGTATGTGAAATTGCAGTGTCTACCATGGGCTAGTGGTTAATATGGTCGTGTGGAATTAAGCTATACAAACTCAAACTTGTCATAGTTCCTCAACAGCAATTAGTTTCAATGCCCTTGAGCTGAAATATCTTCCCATGGTTCTTCCCTTTTCATTGGCACTTGACACCTTGCTCTAACAGTAACATTATATTCTGCAGTCTCTTCCTTCCTTATGTATGGTATGCACTGTTTGTACAGCATGCAAGAAACAATATTTTTCACAGTATACTAATACATGTGACAATAATAAATCAAATCAAATACATCAAAATATGATAATAGACTGTTCTTCGTTGTGATGCCCCATGGTCAAATAGCTCACCATCTGGCTTACATCAAAGGAGTAATTATTTGGATCAGGTATTGGAAGGAAGGGTTATGCTAATACTTTATGAATGTTTTGAAATGCTTGAGAGCACAATGTGGAGAAACCACAAAAACTGGGATTATTTTCCTTCGAGCAGGAAAGGTTAAGAGGAGATTTAAAAGATGTGTTCAAAATTTCAAGGGTATTCTGAGAGTTTACAAGGAGAAACTTTTTCCATTGTCAGGTGGGTCAGTAACCAGAGGACATACATTTAAAGTAATTGGCAGAAGAACCAATGGGGACTAATATTTGAGAACATAAGGAGGATATTTTAACGCAACAAGTTATGATCTTGAATGCACTGCCTGAAGAAGTGGCGGAAGCAGATTCAATAATAACTTTCAAAAGGGGATTGCGAATATACAGGAAAATGAAATAATTTGGAGGATTTCTGGGCAACAGAAGGCAGGTGGGACTAACTGGATAGCTCTTTCAAAGAGTCAGCAGTGGAACAATGGACTGAATGGCCTCCTTCTGTGCTGTATGACTGTGTAAATTACTGCAGAATGTAACAAGTTAGCATTAGACAAGCACACAGTTGGATGTGGTATAAAGTGAAACATCTTTTGTCTTAATTAATACTCACTTCTGCATTATTGCATGTTTTGAAAGAACCTACAAACTGTAGACAGCATTCATGAGACCAAGATTAGTCAGCAAGGAGAAACCAGTTTGCAAACAAAGCAAAACTGTCCATGGCAACTGAAACAGAAATTCCCCAACACAGAAAAATGCAAAGACATCTATTTTTGAAATGCTTATATGTTGTTGTATTGACAGCAGGCAACAGCTCAGTCTGCTATTCTCTGTAGTGTCCCTCTGTCATGCAGTGCATTAAGGGCTGAGATTAATGCAACTTTCATTTACAGCATTTTCTCGGTCATTAGAACTACAGCAATAATGAAGTGTTAACCTTAGCCAAGGCTGACCCACCCACCTCTCACGGCTGGAAATGCCACACAAGGTACGACCCCTCGTTGAAATTATTCCAACCTGCTGAGTCAATCATTGTAGCCATCCATCAAATACCCAATTATAATCACACTTGATGGCTCAGTGGATTTATCTAATAAATAGCTGAGTCATACAGGAAAAGAAGATTCCAACTTTTATGTGTGTTCAGTAGGGACAATGCTAGAGGCGAATAATTGGCCTCGGCATCCTTTAGAACGGGGAGAGGTAATTAATCAGTGTTCCCACTCTTGATTACTATTCAGTGACATCTGCTGGATATGTGCAACATTACAATGTGATGTTCCCTGCAGTCAAATAGCCTGTCGATGCTCCTTATTAAGGCTTATATAATCATTTGGGTTGCCGATGTGAAATCAAACCTTAGGAAGGAGCAAATGCCTTTGGCAAATGAGGACTAAAAACTCACAAGGAATAAAAGTAACATGATAATATATCACTGGTTTTCTTTTCATTCCATGTATATACAATATCTTATTTTTAAGTAATGAAGTAATGTGGCAAGTCACTGTTGGTCAGGTTTATGGTATTATTAATTTTGAAAATTTCTTAAGTTAAAATGGAAAGTAAAATCCCAATAAAAAAAACTTGGTTGAGACAAGGGTTTTATTTCTGGATAATGGCCAAAAGAAAACAGGTGGGAGAGGGGAGTCACGTTCCATGTGTGGAGCTGATACCCTGTCAACAAGCAGTCACTATCTGGTTCATCATGGTGGTTGGAATATGGCAGGAATGGGTGTGGTGAATGTAACTCCGTAATTCACACTGTATTGTATATACATGAGACCATGCATTTGTAAGCGCAGTTGTGTTGCCCGACCACTAGGGGGAGTAGCGCTGGGAATGCTTAGGAGTTTGTACAGGGCTCCACCCTTGGCTCCCCCTGGACTGCTGTATAAATACCAATGCTCAGAGCCAGTCGTTCAGTTCATCGAGAGTTCAACGCGGAACAGGCTGGCTCTGTTGTAAGTAGATTAAAACCACTGTTCATATCTCACAGCACGTGTCTAGCGAATTGATGGTTCCATCAATGGGTAACTGGTACAAATTGAAAGCATTGTGGTTGTTACCAGGTTAATGGACATTCACTAACAAGATAGTCTGCACATGATCGCATACACATGATTGCATACCAGCTACATGTTATGGGAGTGGTGTCCCTTTCAGTTTCAGTAATTGAATTATGGTCTTCGCAGAACCACATGCAGTCAATGGTTTTCTGCACCATCGGGGGAGGGGAGGGGGGAACACATCCCAACACCCTGACAAAGCTATGTGCTTGCTCCTTTTGCCTTCCTCTGGTTAGATAGACTCAGAATTTCCTTCCACTTGTGTTTAGGGTCTCTGTCACCTCTCAGATGCAGCAATGGACAGCAAACTGGGAAATATTAATGTCACCTGCTTAAACCTGAAAAGATCAGCAAGCATCAAAACTGAGGACCACAGTGATCTTCATGATCACTGGTAGTGACATACCCGCACCATTGTAACTGCAGGTGCAAATTGAATAATCTGGCACAGTTCAGTGACCACCTTCTTGGTGAATCGTAGCTGCTTCAGACACTGCTCCTAGCAGAGGTGGAGGTAAAGGAAGTGGTCCCTGGCTATCCTAGGGAGGTAGGGCCTCCGATTGAGATGTCTCCCCCTCCTCACTCTACATAGATCTTGCCTTGCTGTTACCTGAATTGTTTCTCCCCGTCATCCAGCAGCTCAAGAAGGACCACAATGATGGCCCCATTGATTAAGAGGTGGTTGTCTGCTAAGAGGGCTTCAAAAGCCATAGAGTACCGTAGAAATGTCCAGTGCCAATTCCTTCTGATTCCCAACAACTTTCACAAATCCTCCAGCAATACCAAATTAATTGCTGCCATAAATCAAACGGCCGCAAAATAAAGTTAACACCACTTCAGCTGAAAGTTCCATGCTGACTCCTTTAAATAGCACTTATTGAGGGGATGAATGCGGGGATGAAACATGTTCAGCGGAGAGTGTTCGAGGAGGGCATTAGGACATAAGGTCCAAACTAACAGGTTAGGTTCCAAATCAGTATTAGGTGCTGAGTGACATTACAATCTGCCCATGTTGCATGCTTCTGGCACACCAATGTTCACAATCTGCCAAGCAGCGCTGGAAACAGATTGGCCACCACTTTCCAGACTCAAGGCTCCCATAGGTCGACAGCAGGAGCACTACAGAGCCAAATATTTCAACCGATATTACTTAAGAAAAACTTATTTAGCTACACTGAATAATAATTTTTAAAAATAATTCCATTTGAAGTGTGAGGTAAGTTACCACATTAATTATGCAATTTTTGTCACATTTTTCTGAGAGATACATGTCGGCGATGTCATACAGACAAGCAGTAATTACCATTCCATATTTTTCTTTCAAACTGGGAGCTTGGATGATGGGCCAAGGGCACTACGGTCTCAAAGTCAGAGATGAGGGGCGAAATTCTCCCAAAGGGAGACAAAGTGCATACGCCGGAGTGAAACCCGAAGTGTTCACTCCAGCGTCGGAGGCCGTTCCTCGCCCCCTATTCTCCCCCCCCCGGATCATGTGATTCGCCCGCCACTCCTGCGATTCTCCCACCCGGCGTGGGGTCGGAGAATCGCGCCCATGGGGTTCAAGATATACTCGCGAGACATGAGCATAGAGTCCAGACTTGTATTCCAGTCCAGCACTGTGAGGGCACGGCACTGTCAGAAATACTGTCTTCTGGATGAGGCGTTAAACTGAGGCCTCTCAGGTGGATGTAAAAGACTCCTATGTCAAAGACCGTAGGAGAGTACACACTAATGTCCTGGCTAATTTTTATGCCACATTAAAAAGCCTTGGTCATTATCTCTTTTCTGTTTATGGGGCCTTGGTGTGTGCTAATCTTCTGCCATGTTTCCTGCATTACAATGGTAACTACACTTAAAAAGTACTTCACTGGTTATGAAGTGCTTTGAGAGATCCCGAGGTTGAGAAAGGTACTATACAAATACATTCTTTCTCTCTTATCTTAAAACTAATATTTAACGTGACTGGATGCCATACCCAGAAGTTTGCACAAAAAGCCTTTAAACCTCAATTTCAACATAGGTCAATATTTAAGTGGGTCCTCTTACAACAGAAATAACTCAATGGCAATGCATAAGCAGTAGGTCAGGGAAGTTAATATTAGAGGTGATTTCCTGAAAGAGCCAAATTACCAGTCATTCTGAGAAAGTTATATTCTGTGAATATGAACTATCGGCTTCATTGCAATATCTTTGCAAAGTAATTACGTCAATCTTATGAACATGATCTCATTGTGTACAATGACGTTACACCTTTAATGGCAAACTCAAAAATGTGACTTATCAAAGATGCTTCTTCCATTTTAGGTTGTACAAATTAAAAGGTAAGTTCTAATGATGAATCAGGGTTAAATCAATAATTAGGGATTACCAAATGCAGAATTGTGCGCTCCTCACTGGCAGGGTTGTAGGTTATGGGCGAGGGTAAAATTACTCAGAGAGGCTTTCCCCTGGGTTCCCGCCCACCATGGCATCAGCAATTGGGGCAGGCAAGGCTTTCACCCACCCACTTGCCCTTCCTCCATTGACACCCTTGGGGTTGCCAATTATTGACCATTTAAGGGCCATTTCCCAATAGGCTCAATTTTTACACTGCCGATAGTTCTAGGATTTAGGGGAAGCCAGAAAATAAATAAATAAGGGGCAGCAGGGTAGCATGGTGGTTAGCATAAATGCTTCACAGCTCCAGGTCCCAGGTTCGATTCCCAGCTGGGTCACTGTCTGTGTGGAGTCTGCACGTCCTCCCCCTGTGTGCGTGGGTTTCCTCCGGGTGCTCCGGTTTCCTCCCACAGTCCAAAGATGTGCGGGTTAGGTGGATTGGCCATGCTAAATTGCCCGTAGTGTCCTAATAAAAGTAAGGTTAAGGGGGGGTTGTTGGGTTACGGGTATAGGATGGATACGTGGGTTTGAGTAGGGTGATCATGGCTCGGCACAACATTGAGGGCCGAAGGGCCTGTTCTGTGCTGTACTGTTCTATGAAGTTCGGGGCTTCGGTGTGGGAAGTGAGGGGGACTTCCACCAGCAGCCCCCTTTCTAACTTGGGAGTACGGTAATCGCAGGACCTCTCTGACCCACCTACCCCCCCCCCCCCCCCAAACTCCACAGACACCCCTACCCCCTCCATCCACTTACCCAGGCCTCCCCTACCCTCCCCACCCTGAGACCCCAAACTTACCTGTTCCTGGAATCTGCAATTTAGGCGGAAGTCTCCAGTCAATGGACCGTTGTTGGAGACTGAAATCGCTGCGGGGCAAAGGCGGGAAGGGAAATCCCCCCATCCTAAAAATTCTGGCTTAGGAGACAAACTTCTAAATATTACACATGAAAAAAGATAACTAGTGAATGTCATACTTATGTCTAAAATACAATTGTTTTGGATAACTTTGATAATGTGCTCAGTATTAATTGGGCGCGATCCAATGGCAACGCTGTGCCCGAATAGCAGCTGGCCGTGGTGCAGCATGGCCAAGAAAAGCCTGGGGAGATCCAACCCAATCTCACAAGACATTGCGATGCAAATCCCGCCCATTTTGGCAAAACTGTCTATTAGAGCGAGACACCTAGTTTCACTCATGTGCAGATTTCGGTGGTACCTGAGGCTTTGGGATTCATCCCCTTCATCTTGGAGACCTCGGGAGCGTGCCATTTGGTACTGGTCTCCACAAACATGGACCAGATGGAAAAATACTGGTGGGGGTTTCCCAGGGGATCAGACATCCCCAGCAACATGCCCTTTGGGTAGGGTGATTCCCTGGCACTGCTGGTGCCACTTGGGCATACTGGCAGTGCCAGCCTGGCACCCCTTCAGTACCACGACGGTCCATTGACTGTGAGCCTGCTTGGAACTACCAAGATGCCTAGGTGCCACTGCCAGGTCGCAGCACTGAAGTGCCAAGCTGGTATTTTGTGCACACGTGCGATTGGGACAGGGGTGCCCTGCAGGAGTGGTGGGGAGGTAGTCGGAGGTTCGCTTCAAGGGCCTCAGAGATCGGGAGCTCTCCAATGTACAAAAGGGGGCTATGTGCGGCCTCGGCCATGCGTTCCCCGCTGAGGCCCTTTATACAATAGAGCCTTGTGTTTCTCGGCATTGAGAGTGCGGGAAACACGCAGCTAAAAGCACTCACTATGGGACTGGACTTTGTTCCTGAATTGTGCCTATCGTGTATGGTGCTATGCGTTATGTGACTTTCCTGCTGTTTTTAAATGATGAATTACAACAAGCATTTAAAAGATCATCGCCATGGCTTCCGGTGGCGGTCACAAGCTGATCAGTCACAAGGTGGCTTCCACCTGGAGGCTCTGGTTTTGGTCCATTCTACCCAGTTAATGGGGGTTTTGGTAGGGAAAAGTGCAAAGTAACTGGAGTGTGTAGATTTCTCCTCCAATGTGGAATGTTGGCAGGTTACAACATCCGACTTAAACGAATAAAGCCCCGACTCAAGAGGTGGATGACCCTCACAACACAGCAACAGAAAGTATGGTGGAGCTTGCCATGCCATTGTCGTCTGTCCCGCCTCCTGTGGATCAATTGATGTAATTCATCAAAGGGGAATTTAAGAAGCATCAGCAGGAGATGCAGGAGGACCTACACAAGGTGATCAAGAGAGCAGTAGCCCCTTTTCGCAGGACTTTGGAATGGGTGGAGCAGCGTACGGAGTCACAGGGTACAACGATTTGAGAGATGTGGAGGGTGGTGTCTGATCACAGTGACCCACTGTGTCTTTGGAGGCAGAGATGGCAATGCTGGGAGAGGCCCATGAGATGATTATTATGTTGTATATAAGAGAGCGGATGACCAGGAGAATCGATCCAGGTGGAAATATTTATGAGTCAGATTGCCGGAGGAAACCGAGTGTATGAGGGCCACCTCATGTTCGGGAAGCTGGTCGGGAGGGGGTCATCGAAATATCCCCAGAGGTGGATCTGGCCCACCAGTCGCTGTGTCAGAGGCCGAGAGATAGAACAAATTGTGAGGTGGGCGAAGCACATGGGACTGTAGCTGGGAGGGTTATTGAATACGATCTATTAGGACATTGGGTCCGAATTGGCCAAGTGGCAAGTGGGCTTTAATAAGGTCAAGGAGGTGCTCTTTTGAAACAAGGTCCAATTCGGGATGTTGTACTTGGCTAAACTGTGGGTATCTTACAAGGGTAAAGTACATTATCTGAACACGCCTGAGGAGGTGAATGACTTTGTCAAGAAGCATGGTTTGGGGGGGGACTAATGTGAATTTTGGGAAGTGTTTCTGCTGCCGGGTTCTTTCTCCTGCTGGAGATGGGGAGGGAGAAGTCTTCAGCGGGGGGCCTGGACTGGTTCTTTCCGAAGAGCTGTGGTTGGGGAGGAGGGGTGGGGGGGGGGGGTGGAAGAAGGGTAATTTGAACGTTGTGGGTGGGATTCTTTGTGTGGATCTCCAGGTGCAGGCTGCCATGCTAGCAGAGATGCTAATAAATGGAAGCAGTGTGGGGGAGGTGGCTGCTGCAGGTAGCCGGGGAGGAGGGGTGCTGCAGTTAGACTTGGGGGTCAGGGAGATAAGCGGAAGTGTGGGGGAAGTATGCTGGTAACTCAGGGGTTTGGGGCCAGGTGTAGACGGGAACAGAGGGGGCCCAAGCTTGGGAGTGGCCTGGAGTTCAAGAGATTTTTGTGCCCAATTGGAGTGGCGGACCTTATTGGCAGGCGAGAATGGTGACATGGAACGTGTGGGGGCTGAATGGCCCGGTTAAAATATGCCAGGTGTTTTCCCATTTGCAGAGCTTGAAGATGGATGTGGTCTTCCTGCAGGAGGCACACTTGAGGGTAAAGGATCAGACAAGTTTAAGGAAGGGGTGGGTTGGACAAACTTCGGATTTGATTCAAAGTCGAGAGGGGTTGCAATTGTGTTTAACGAGAAGGTGGCTTTTGCGGTGTCCAACAAAGTGTTGGATCTGGGGGGGCAGTATATGATGGTAAGCAGGGTTTTGGCAGGGGCCGCCTGTTGTGTTGGTTAATACTTATGCACCCAATCGGGATTGTATGGAATTTATTAAGAAGGTGCTGGTGGCAACCCCGGACCTGGACTCTCAGCAATTGAACATGCCGAGGGCAGGGGGGCAACCATGGAAAAAATTAATGGGGTATTTGAGGCATTTTATTGGGGTTTGTACAAGTTCATGCCCCGGGCAGAGGATGCAGAGATGGAACACTTTCTAGACAGAGGAGAGGAAGTGACAAGGGCTGGAGGTGCCATTGGAACTGCAGGAGGGAATGGAGTGCATTGAGCTGATGCAATTGGGAAGGGCTGATGCAATTGGGGAAGGCACCGGTGGCGGATGGCTTTCCGGTGGAATTTTATAAACAATTCTCTGCAGTGCTGGCGCTGCATCTCCTGGGGATATATAATGATTCGTAGGCAAGGTTGGGGGGGGGGGGGGGTTGCGAAACTTCCGGCCACATTGGTACAGGCGTCCATCTCCTTGATCCCAAAGAAGGATAAGAATCCAGAGTATGGATTATGGTTCTTATGGGCCCATTTCCTTGTTGAATGCGGATGTGAAGGTGCTTACAAATCTTTGGCGAGGCAACTGGAGGGGTGTGTGCCAGAGGTGGTCTCTGAGGATCAGACATGCTTTGTCAAGGAGCAACAATTGGCAAGTAACATGAAGCAACTTCTGAACACTTCGAAGGAAAAGAAGCCAGAAGTTATTATTTCTATGGATGCGGAGAAGGCGTTTGACTAGGTGGACTGGCTGGAGTAGAGATACCTTTTGAGGTCCTGGGACTGTTCTGGTTTGTTCCTACGTTCATCTCCTGGGTAAGATTGCTCCAAGTCGTCCCCACAGCGAGTTTGAGGACCAATGCGGTGAGAGGTGCGCAAGGGGACCAGAGAATCATGTGCATAGGCTTTGGTCCTGCTCTAAATTGGAAGAGTTTTCAACGCCAGTATCTGAGACATTGTTGAAGAATGTGGGGAGTGAGGGTGAAGCCATGCCAATCTTTGGTATGTCGGAGCTGCTGGAAGGGAAGGGGCCTTGGCCTCTGATTGCCTGGCGGCGAATCCTACTGGGTTAGAGGTCGGCGGTGCCACCAACGGCTCGGCGTTGTTGCGGGATGTGGCAGAATTTCTGCAAATTGAAAAAATTAAATTTGCCCTGAGGGGGTCTGAGGAGGGGTTCTACACAAGATGGAAGCTGTTTCACGGTTTGACGTCAGAGAGTAGATGGAGGGTGGGGGTTGGAGGGTAGAGTTAGAAAAGTTTGTAAAAAGGTATGAAAAAGGTATGAAAAATGACAAACTGTAATTTGATTTTGTTTTATGAATGTGGAATTTGTTGTGTGGTTTGGAATAAAACATATATTTAAAAAATCACCACCATAAAGAAAGCTAACACTTACTGCTGAGCTTTTACATTCTGCACTTGGGCTCAACTTCCTGTATCTGTTTGCCACAATTTCTTCCGTTCTTGTATTTTGACTGAACCACAAAGCAAGCACACATAAAATCAGAACAGGCTCTGGTACAATCTTATTTCTGTTCTTAAACTAAAGTCATGTAATAACGTGGTTATAAAGGATCCCAATTCACAATTTGAAGGAGAGCAGGAGAATTCTGGTCAATGCTTCATTGAGGGGATAACCCTCAACAACAATCATTTAAAAATAAATATTTGGCCTTTTACCTCATTACTGCCCATCAGACCTTGTTGTGCCAGACCAATTACTGCTGTCAGACCAATTTTGCTGCCAAATGCCCCATATTACAAATGTCCACATTTTGAAAATACGTCATTGGTTAAAGTGCTTTGGGATGTCCTAAAGCCATGAAATATATTAAATTTGAGTTTTATTTTGCTAATTGCAAATATTTCTACACATAACTAATGTCTGTACTGTGGCAGAAAACAAATGGTAGCACTTTAGAGTTACAGCTCTGGTGTTAAAGGTACACTGCCCCACAACATTCTGCATCAACTTTTAAGTCACTTCACTCAATTAGAACCACATTCTGAACTGCACTGGTAGCTTTCCTGCTAAATACATTGCATCATGCCATATAGATAGAAGGTTCCAAGTTCAATTCTCCATCTGTGTTGAGAAAATTGCAATTGATCTCAGCCCTTCTGAGCTGGCAAAGGGGGAAAAAAATCTTTCCAAGTTTCAGCTTTTAATTTGCTTTTTAGTGACTCCTACATAAAAAGGAGTGTGTGTGTGTTGGGGTGTGCATAGACACTGAATAAGGAAATGTGAGGTGTGAATGTGATGCCGTCTCTGGATGAATGTCAACACTTATGGGTTTACTTGCCTCTGTGTGCTATTTTTAGTTGGTCCGTTAATGCATTCACACAAATTACTGTTGCAATATTTTACTGAAGCTGTTAACTAATAGTTCCACTAAAAATAGCACATAACCAAAATGAAATGAACTCTGAGGCAGACTTACACCCAAAAAATGGTCACAATAGTGAAGTTGTACAGTGTAGCTGGTGTAACCACATTGCATGGGGCACATCATATGGACTGCACCAGCTCAAGAAGGCGCCTCACTACCAATTTCTCGAGAGCAATTAGGAATGCCCATATTCCTGCGGAAAACATAAAATAAAGGTAAATTATATTCTATGGTAGTAGCTTCTTTCAGTTCCTAAACAAAGGTCCTGGGTGTGATTCCATGACTTTGTTGTGGTGGGCGCAGATCCGGGCTCAGCCCTCTTTGTATATGCCCCCTACTGTCAATACGTCTTAGTCCTGTTTCCACGCGTCCATAGTTGCAGGGGGAACTTGATGGTTCTTGCAGATGGCAGCCATGGTGGACATTGTAGTCAAACTGAAGTGGTGTCTCAGTTGGTTCCACTTAGTGTGGCCACTACCACTGGGCTTCTTGAATATCTGGCTGGGGGTATGTGAGTGGGACTGTGGCCAGTGCTTGGATGGCCATCTCTGTGCAGGAATTCTCCCTATTTTTACCAATTCCACTCCCGGCTTCTTTACCCATCCCCATACTCTTTCAGCGGTGGCTGCTCTGCGCTGGCTGCCCTGTGATAGAATAGGAGGTTCTGAAGAGCCTAGCCTCCCATGCTCCTCCCTCTTTGTAGTACATTCTTTCTGATCCCTGGGTTCTCCCTACCCCCCTCGCCGCCGCCGCCCCCCCCCCCCCCACCCCCACCCCTCCACCCCCTCAACACCCACGCACACAAACGCCATGACTAGTTTGTCCATCTTAGCGAAGAAGATCTTGGGGATGACGATCAGGTGGGATCTGAACAGGAGGAGGTACCTAGGCAGTACGTTCATTTTGATTATCTGCACTCTCCCCACCAGGGAGAGTGGGGACGAGTCCCACCTCTACGGGTCTCTTTTTACCTCCTCCACTAGACTTGACAGCACCAATATCTTGGTAAATTCAGATTGTATGTCCTTCCCACTTGCAAGATCGCATGTTCCTTGCCAGTTCAAGATCCACTCCTTGTCCTGGAATCAATGGAGCTTGCCGATAATCGCCCTGGTGGTTCCCTTGCCTTGGACCTCTGCCAGAGTGACCTGTGGGCCCTGTCCCCCTCCGGGGTCTTGGGGAAGCTTTCTTTCCCGACCAGCTTTCCTAGCTTCTGTACCAAATAATCCATTGGGTTTCTTTTTTAAAAAATATACTTTATTCCAAACATCCACGTAGCACCAACAAAACATAGCCATACAGTTTCTTCAATTTTCTCTCTTTTAACGTCCATTGGGTCTCTACCCTCCGTGTCCTCTGGCAGTCCGACAATCCTAAGGTTCTGGTGGCGAGACCTGTTTTCTTGGTCTTCCACCTTCCCTTTGAGGGCTCCCTGGGCCACCACCAACCTCGTCACCTCTGCTTCGAGTGAGGTGATTAGATTACGTTCTTGGTTCATAGAATCCCTGTAGTGCAGAAGGAGGCCATTTTGCCCATCGAGTCTGCACCGACTCTGAAAGAGAACATCCAAGTTTAGTCCCCGGCCCCATCCCAATAACCCCATAACATCTTTTTTTGGACACTCAGGGGCAATTTAGCATGGCCAATCCACCTAACCTGCACATCTTTAGACTGTGGGAGGAAACCGGAGCACCCGGAGGAAATCCACGCAGACACAAGGAGAATTTGCAGACACCGCACAGGCAGTCACCCAAGGCCAGAATTGAACCCAGGTACCTGGTGCTGTGAGGCAGCAGTGCTAAACACTGTGCCATCGTGCCGCCAAGTTAAGTTAGCTTCTTGGATTTACTTGCCCTTTCAACATGGCATGAAATTTATTTTTAAAAATCAAACTGAAATATTTTGTCAATGATTGATGTGCTATATTGTATTGAGCATTAACATGATGTTCAGTCCCCACAAAAGTAAATATCTTACAGCAAGATTGTATTCAATCCCCACATAGAATTAGACAATGGTTGCAACAATTCTTTGTTAATCGAGTGAAAACTGCCGAGACTTACTGCCTGTAACTTGGTCGGTATCACCTTCGGTGGCGACCATGAGCTGAGCGGTCGCATGAAAGATGTCTCTGGTCTAAGAACTTCATCTATGGATTTTTAACCCCGACAATCGGGCATCAAAAATACTCAGAAACCCCTGGACTAACCCTCCCATTGACCGCAATGCCAAGCAGGATGGGAAAGAATCAGCCAAAAACAAGGAAGGGAGACACAGAACAGGTGAGGATCGACCCCGCAGAGAGTCCAGTATGGACCCAGGAACTGATGGACATGTTGATGCACTTCGTCACCTCCGAGCTCCAGAGACATAGGGAGGAGATGAGAAAAGACCTCCTGGCAGCTGTCGAGAGGGCAGTGTGATGGCCCCATAAGGGAGGCAATGGACACTATGGAGCGGAGTCTCGAGACTGGAAAATATGTCACCGGACCGCAAAAAAGCTGCCATGGAACAAGGCGATGGCTCACTGTGGTCGCTGTCCGCCTTATCTAATTCCCACACCGTTATCACAATTTTTCAATGCAGTTTCTGTAATCAGTGTCACTTAAGCCATCTATTATCCTATAGGTATACAATGCCAGGTCGATGTATATTAGAAGGGGAACATCAGTACTTGAAAGGTTAAATATCTTTTTTGAATGCTTTTGCACTAACCAAGTACAGATGAATGAACATGTCATGCTTGATGCCAGAACTATGAAGAAATGTATTGGTCAAGATATAATGGGAAGGAAATGCAGAAATAATTAGCAGAAAGCTTCAGGGTATGTCCTGTTTGCAATTACAAAATTCATGCACAAATATTCAAATACTTTAAAATTAGGTATTTGCCCAGTGAGCAAAACCCTTAATAATATTAGTATAGTAATTTGAAATTATGTGTAATCCAGTATTCCACTTTTCAAAAAGACTAATTGAAAATTCAAAATAAATGAATTTAAAATGTCAGAATGGCAATAATTAAAACTTCATGGTCTGAAGAGAAGTACACAGGAAATTGCCAATGCAGGTTCTCATCTGTATATCATTTGTCAGAATTGGAGTTCCAGACTTGCATTCCACAGATTGGGCTGAACACAGTTAATATGTTTTGCAGTGAATCATTTTATAGCGGTTTTCAACTAATAATACCAAATTGCTTCTCACTGGTACCTTAGACGCATAAAATGCGGGCCACATTCAAAGGAGTGCTACTGAACCAGAAAATCCAATCAATTAATTGAGCACCTCTGCTATATCACCTTCATTGTCAACTCAAAAGCTAGACAAGAAAGGGATTTTAAGAATGTTAACAGATTACATCAAATTACACAGAATGCACAACACAGAAATAACACTTTCAGTCCAACAAGACTTTGCTGATGTGCACACACCCTGAGTGCACTCTCCCATTTTACTTCATTTAACTCCCTTAGTCTAACCCTTTTTTCTTCAGGTGTTTATCTCAATTCCATCTAAAGTGTATCTATGCTATTAACATCAACAACTCTTTATGGTGATGATTTCTATCTTCTAACCATGGCATTTCTCCTGAATTATTCATTGATTATTGGTGACTCTCTTATATTTATGGCATCCAAATTTGGGCCATCCCCACAAGTGGAAATATTTCTACCTCTACCTTACCAAAAATAAATGACTTGAGCCATATAATCCCTACATTGCAGAAGGAGGCCATTCAGCCCATCATGTCTACACTGACCCTCCGAAAGAGCACCCTACCTAGGCCCATTCCACCGCCCTATCCCCATAAGCCCAGTTAACCACAATATGTTTGGACACTAAAGGGGCAACTTAGCCGTGGCCAATCCACCTAACCTGCACATCTTTGGACTTTGGTAGAAAACCGGAGCACCCGGAGGAAACCTACACAGGGGAGAACGTGCAAACCTCACACGGTGAATAATCCAAGGCTGGAATTGAACTTGGCCCCTGGCACTGTGAGGCCAGCCACCATACATTTACGATATTTTATCGTCACTGGACATCTCAAAGTACTTTACAGCCAATTAAGTCTTTTTGAAGTGTAGTCACTGTTATAATGTAGGAAATGGGTCAGCCCATTTGTGCATAGCAAGCTCCCACAACAGAAATGTGATAATAACCAGGTAATCTTTTTTGCTATTTTATTGCCAGGACACCAGGGATAATTCCCTTCCTCTTCTTCAAAATCTTTTACATTGGCCTGAAAGAGCAAATGGGGCCTCGATTTGACGTCTCACCCAAAAAGATTGGTGGGCTGGATTCTCCGGACCCCGACACCGAAATCGCGTTCGGCAAGGGGGCAGGCAGAATCCGTTTTCGCGCACGAAATCGGGACTGGCTTCTCTAATCTTCACCCCCCGAAAATCGCCGTACGAGTATCCACCGCCTCAGGCCATTGCTTGAGGCCCGCCCTGCTATTCTCCATCCCCGACCGGCCGAATGCCCGACAGTGTGGTTCTAACATGGTCCTGCTTTTCGGGAATCTCACATGGCAGCTGTGGACTCAGTCCGGGGCGGCCACAGTCGGGGGAGGGCCGATCGGAGGGCGGGGGGGGGCTTCATTTGGGACTGGGGACCATGTGGGCGGGCGGTCCTGGGCAGGCGGGCGAGCAGCCGATGCAGGGCACTATTTCAGCAGTCCAGGTCCACGGGCTGAGTCCGCCATGAAGCACGGCGCGGCCGCTGGAGGCCGCCACCATGCGCATGCACAGCCTCTGACCTGGAAGTGAGAAGGGGGTTTTAATAATGGGAGATGAGGAAATGGCTGAGGAACTGAACAAGTTTTTTGGGTCGGTCTTCACAGTGGAAGACAAAAATAACATGCCAGCGACTGATAGAAATGAGGCTATGACAGGTGAGGACCTTGAGAGGATTGTTATCACTAAGGAGGTAGTGATGGGCGAGCTAATGGGGCTAAAGGTAGACAAGTCTCCTGGCCCTGATGGAATGCACCCCAGAGTGCTAAAAGAGATGGCTAGGGAAATTGCAGATGCACTAGTGATCTATGTTGACAAATGTGAGGTTATCCATTTTGGTAGGAATAACAGCAAACGGGATTATTATTTAAACGATAAAATATCAAAGCATGCTGCTGTGCAGAGAGACCTGGGTGTGCTAGTGCATGAGTCACAGAAAGTTGGTTTACAGGTGCAACAGGTGATTAAGAAGGCAAATGGAATTTTGTCCTTCATTGCTAGAGGGATGGAGTTTAAGACTAGGGAGGTTATGCTGCAATTGTATAAGGTGTTAGTGAGGCCACACCTGGAGTATTGTGTTCAGTTTTGGTCTCCTTACTTGAGAAAGGACCTACTGGCACTGGAGGGTGTGCAGAGGAGATTCACTAGGTTAATCCCAGAGCTGAAGGGGTTGGATTACGAGGAGAGGTTGAGTAGACTGGGACTGTACTCGTTGGAATTTAGAAGGATGAGTGGGGATCTTATAGAAACATATAAAATTATGAAGGGAATAGATAGGATAGATGCGGGTGAAAGCAGAACTAGGGGGCATAGCCTCAAAATAAGGGGAAGTAGATTTAGGACTGAGTTTAGGAGGAACTTCTTCACCCAAAGGGTTGTGAATCTACGGAATTCCTTGCCCAGTGAAGCAGTAGAGGCTCCTTCATTGAATGTTTTTAAGATAAAGATAGATAGTTTTTTGAAGAATAAAGGGATTAAGGGTTATGGTGTTCGGGCCGGAAAGTGGAGCTGCCATGATCTCATTGAATGGTGGAGCAGGCTCAAGGGGCCAGATGGCCTACTCCTGCTCCTAGATCTTATGTTCTTATGTCACAATCCTTGATGCCAATGATAAGGCTACCACTCCACGCTGAGCACCATACCTTCCTTAGGAATGTTGGAGTGTAAGATCATCTTCCTTGGCGACTTCAATGTCAAGGTGGGAAAGAACTCCCAACTCTGGAAAGGAGCCATCAGAAAGGAAGGAGTTGGGAATTGCAACTCCAATGGGGTTGCCCTGCCCATCAAATGCGCGGAACACCAGCTTGCCATCACTAACATACTATTCTGCTAAAAAGACAAGTTCAAGACTTCCTGGAGGTATCCACATTCAAAGCACTGGCACATGACTGACTTCATCACTGTCCGATCTCAAGACCAAAAGGATGGCCTCATCACCAAAGCAATGACCAGTGCAAATGGCGCTGGGCAGACCACTGGCTCATCTGGTTCTCTAAGTTCTTCAAACTCTACCGAAGCAGCAGAAGATGAAGAAACTGTTCAGAAAAAAGATCAACGTTGAGCAGCTTCAAGAGCCGAGAATACTGGAGCAGCACAGTGGCGCAGTGGTTAGCATTGCTGCCTCACGGCGTCGAGGTTGCAGGTGCGATTCCGGCCCTGGGTCACCATCCGTGTGGAGTTTGCACATTCTCCCCATGTTGCGTGGGTTTCGCCCTCACAACTCAAAGATGTGCAGGCTAAGTGGATTGGCCACACAAAATGTCCCCTTAATTGGAAAAAATGAATTGAATACTCTAAATTTATTTTTTTTTAAAGCCAAGTATGCTAGTGAACCTCCAACAATGTCTTCTCCAAAATCTCCAAAGTGTCCATTCTAATGGAGTAGAGGAAAACTGGATAGAGCTGAAGATAGCCATCATCTCATGCTGTGAAGAAACTATCGGCTACAAGAAACACCAGACCGATTAAACGAAAATGACCACACCATCCAAAACCTCATCAACAAGAGGAGGAAAGCTCACTGTGCCTGTCAAAACGACATAACCAGCAAGGCAAAGAGGTGAGCTAATCAATCAGCCAAGGTGGACGTACAAAGAAGAACTAGGGAAATCAAGAACAAATGGTGTACGGAGAAATCTAAGGATCTGCAACTCACTGACAAACGCGACACCCGGGCTTTCTTCAGTGTCACCAAAGCAATATATGGACCCACCACCCTAGGCCTCAAACCAGTGCAGAGTAAGGATGGAACCCCTTTGAGAGACAGAGAAAACATTGGCCTTCATTGGAGAGAACACTTCTAAGAACTCCTAAACCGTGATACAATCATAGCTGAGGACATATTTGAAGAAATCCCCCAACTCTCCATCAAAGATGACCTTGGATTCCCATCAAGCATGGACGAAGTCTAAACCACCTATTAAACATGAGAAGAATGAAAAAGCCACAGGAGTGGATGGGATCCCAGCAGAGATTTTCAAACATAGATGGGAAGAGATCGCCCATTACCTCCATCAGCTGTTCCTGAAAACCTGGGACAGAGAAGAAATTCCTACCGACTTCACGAATGCCATCATCACGACCATATTCAATAATGATAATAATCTTTATTGCCACAAGTAGGCTTACATTAATACTGCAATGAAATTACTGCGAAAAGCCCCTCGTCGCCACATTCCGGCACATGTTTGGGTACACAGAGGGAGAATTCAGAATGTCCAAATTACCTAACAAGCACGTCTTTGGAGGAGGAAACCGTAGCACCCGGAGGAAACCCACGCAGATACAGGGAGAAGGTGCAGATTCCACACAGACAAGTGTCCCAAGCCGGGAATCAAACCCGGGACCCTGGCGCTGTGAAGCAACAGTGGTACCCACTGTGCTACCGTACCGTACCATGAGAGAGAAAGCAGACTGCAGGAACTACCAAGGAATCACACTACTTTCCATTGCCGGGAAGATCAACGCACAAATAATTTCTAGCCGTCTTCTCCCAGTCTTCCCAGGGTTAGGTGGATTGGCCATGCTAAATTGCCCGTAGTGTCCTAAAAAGTAAGGTTAAGGGGGGGGTTGTTGGGTTACAGGTACAGGGTGGATACGTGGGTTTGAGTAGGGTGATCATTGCTCAGCACAACATCGAGGGCAGAAGGGCCTGTTCTGTGCTGTACTGTTCTATGTTCTAAGTCCTCCGGAAAGCCAATGTGGCTGCCAACCAAACCGTGGAACAGCGGACATGATTTTCACTCCTCGGTGACCTCAAGAGAAATGGCAGGAGCAACATCAACCATTCTTCATGGTCTTCATCAATCGGAGTAAGACTTTTGACTCAGTCAATTAGGAAGCGCTATGCAAGTCCCTTTCAAAGGCCAGCTGTCCACAGAAATTCATCACCATCCTCCGACTCCTCAACGACAAGGTGACGGCAAAAGTACTTACTAATGGAAATAGGACAGAAACCTTTACGGAAAGACTGGAGTCAAGCAGGGATGTGTCATTGCCCCCACCCTTTTCTCCATCTTCATCGCCACCACAGTAAGTTCTTTTCACAGCTTTTTACAGTAACTTAATTGAAGCCT
The DNA here is from genome assembly GCF_902713615.1 of Scyliorhinus canicula. Lineage (NCBI taxonomy): Eukaryota > Metazoa > Chordata > Chondrichthyes > Carcharhiniformes > Scyliorhinidae > Scyliorhinus > Scyliorhinus canicula. Next base: position 101,868,595 of record NC_052152.1, on the reverse strand, counting down.
ACTCGTGACAATAAGCAATTTTCATTTCATTTTTCACCATCCTTTAGCTTTTTAAGAACAAGCTTGCCATGGGAGTGGAATCTTCTACAGGATGGATAGAAAACTTTTCAGCCTCAACCAATTGAAATCCAAAAAGAAAAAAACACTGACATCGCTCATGGAACTTCAGTATGTAGATGATATCGCCATCTCCACTCTCTCAGAAGAGAATCTCCAAGCCAAGCGTGACACCTTCTTGGAAGCATAGCGAAGAATCAAGAAGACTTGAGTTTTTTACCAACCTGCCTCAGGGCAAGAACTGGTCTCCGCCTCCATCAAGATCAATGGAGAAACCCTAACAAACGTGGAACATTTCCTCTAACTAGGGAGCCACCTTTCCTCTAAGGCTAACATCGCTGCGATGATCCAACATAATTTCCAATCCGCGATCACCTCCTTCAGATGCCTAAAGACGAGAGTCTTTGATGACCACAGCATCCGTGCTGACACCAAGATCTTTGTGTACAAAGCGGTTGTCCTCCGAACTCTTCTACATGGCTCAGAAACTTGGACTACGTACAGATGCCACTTCAAGACCCTGGTGAAGTACCAGCATTGCTTGTTGATTCTCTGTATCAACTGGGAGGACAAGCATACTAATACCAGCGTCCTTGAAGGTGTCAAGAACACCATCATCAAGGGCATGATCATCCAAGACCAGCTCTGCTGGGCCAACCCTGTGCTTAGGATGTCAGAGTCCGGACTGCCAAAACAAATCTTCTTTGCCCAGCTCAAGAAAGAATCCAAAACAGGAGGACAATGGAATAGCTTCAAAGACACCCTGAAGACTTACCTCAAGAAATGCAACTTAGATGTGAATGCCTGGAAGACCCTTGTTCAGAAGAGATCTATTTGGATGAACCTCAGAAGAGATCTACTTGGAGGAACCTCCTGATTGAAAGGACACAATTCTTCAAGAACACTGAACGGCAAGAGAAGGCCCAAAAAAGGAGCCTCTGAAAGGATTACCGGCAATCTAGAGTCCAAGGATCAATCTCACCTCCCTAAAACACATGGCAAGTGTCCAGTCAAAGTTGAGGCTGTAGGATCGGGCTCATCAGCCATGCAAGGACCCACAGAACCCATGACCAGTGACATCGCGTTTCTTAGGTGGACAATCATACTGGTTACAGAGTGATTGCCGAAGAAGAAAAATTTATTCAAATGAATTTAAATGAGGTTTCTGCCTTCCCTTCCAGCGAGGGGTGGGGGAAAATCTGAAAACGAGATCTCAAAACTGAGCTTCCCATTCTTGCTGTCTTGCAAGATTTTCACCAGTGACGTCATTTTTGCCCACAGCGAATGCCAGAAGAAAATCCCCCCCATTTTCGTGAGCACCTCTTCACGGTGTCCTTGATTTTTCTTTTAGTATTCTTGGGTCTTTAAATGACTATTCATTCATATATTATAATTTAATTTCATAGTTCTGTTTTGCCTTCCTGAAAGTTTTTTTAAAACTTCTTTCCTAATATCCTTGGAATCCTTTCTTCGTTGCTTTGTTGGTTTTCTGGTGTATGACTTTCCCTTGATTTCAATTTTCGGCTTTATTTCTTGGTTCATCCATAGGTCCTTCCTATCCACTCGATCCAGGTGCGTCATTATAAGATTGTTTTTGTTTCTTAGTGAAATATATTTCTTCTGAACTCGGGTAACCCACCATCATGAAGGTTAGCTTGAGCGCTATTACATATTGGAGTTGTTGAAGACTTTGTGAGGCAGCCATTAAAATGTGCTTATCAGAATACAGAGTACAAAAGAAAAATGGTGGGTGGATTTTTCAGCCAATTGGCTGAATTTTTCAGGGGACTTTAAAATCACGTCACTAGGGCCGTAAATTGGGAGGTGACCCTGGTCAGTCAGTGTTGGGACTCTGGGGCAGCATTTTGCCAGCAGCAACTAATTAAGAAACACCGTTGAGGGTGCTGTTCACCCTCTAGTGGTGGCCATTGCTGAGGCTGCATCACCATGGAGGGGATGACAGTAGTGAGTCTGTTTGGAAGAAGCCAGAGCCAGGCATATGCTATGGTGGCAGGAGGATGCCAGGCTCTCTCTCATCCCCATGAGAGGTTGTTTTGCACAAATTGGCTGCTGTGTTCTCTACATTACAACAGTGACTGCACTTGAAAAGTATTTTACCAGCTGAAAAATTGTTTTCTTTACAGCCAGCTTCTCTCATAAATTAAAGGTTGCAAACTACAGTAACTTGTGCTGAAACAATTGATGGAAAGTAAAATCACCAACATGCATCACAGTATGTATGCAGCTACTTCCTTTGGTTGACCTGAATTTTTGGGTTTCCTGTTTCTTTCACTAATTGCAGATACTGGAGGGTAGAGCATAGGATAACAACCTGGAAGCAGTACAGTAAAGAACATTTGGAATTTCTTTAAAATGGTGCTTGCAGACTCAAAGGAGAGCCACAGACACAAAAGGACAACTGGAGGCAAAAGGCAATCAGCACAAAGATGCAGGCACCAAAGAAGTCTTGCAGCAAGACACAATTAGAAAATTCACTGTTTCTCGGAGAAAACTGAGCTCTCTGGGAAAATGGAAGTTTTCTCTTTGGCAGTAAGAAGAAATAAAATTCCAGCGCTCTTGGGGAAACTGAACTAAAAGGGACTGAACCCTAAATATGCTGTTAATAGTTCAGGAATGCAAACGAGCTAAGAGTTCATATCAAAGGACCAATAAGTGAACCCGGTATTGTTTGTTGATTGGTCTGTTGAACAGCAGCTCTGGAAAACTGCACACCTGGGCTGAGATGACCCGAGTGAGAGAAGGTTCTTAAGAACGTGCCTTAACGGTGTTAACTGTATGTGGGGACCTCAGATGGAATACAGCTGCTGATAAAAGCAATTCGAGGGCTGAATTGATAGACTGGGAATGTGAGAGATCCTACATACTGGGGGGCCAAGTTGGAGAAACTGAGATTGCGCATTTGCCGCATTTGTGCAGGGAGCGATGCAGGTGCTTGTTATTGCGCAAGTCCTGTCTTCGTTGTATGGACTATTTAAAATGAAATTGGCTTTTTTATATTGTGATAATTTGACCACAAAAAGGCAGTCAAAACACATTAATCTGACTTCCGGTGGTGGCTCTGAGGTGAGCAGTTGCACGAGGTGGTTCCTACCTGGGGATTTGATTTTTTAACGGGTGATTTTGGGGAAGAAATTGGTACAGTTTGACAGAATTAGATCCCACCTGGCGAGTGATGTTGCGGGGTACAATACAAGGCATAAGTCGGGCAAGGGGTCTTTGTCCGATTCAGAAGGCTCCCAAGCCTCAGAAGGAGTGAAAATGGCGCAGGTCTGTGTGGCACCGTTGCCCCTCAATGGACGACCGAAAAGTCAGTGGACTTTTTGTCGAGTGAATTTGGGAAACAGGGATAAGCTGTTGCGGAGGATTTGATGAAGGTGATTGAGAGCACTGCGGCAACTATGAGTTTGACTTTGGACAGGTTGGATCAGTGGCTGGAGGTACAGGAGATGACGATTACGAAGGTGGGGGAGGTACTCCATGGTCACAGTGTTTCTTTGGCGGCAGAGATGGCAATGCTGGCGGAGAAGCAGTAAGTGACAAAGGCTAAGGTCAATGATCTGAAAATCACTCTGGATGACAAGAAAGTCTAAGAATTGTTGGGCTGAATTGAGGCCCAGAAGGTACAAGTGCCATTGATTACATTTCTAAGATGTTTGGGAGGTTGCTGGGACATAGGGTCTTTTTGTTGGAACGGGCCCATCGATTGCTGAATCAGAAGCCCAGATCAGGGGAGCCACCACGGGCGACTATTTTGTGGTTCTGTAGATACCTGGATAAGAAGCGAGTCCTGAGATGGGGGAAGGAAAATGGAGAGTGTAGATGGGAGATCTATTCCATCCAAATATATCAAGGTATCGGGGCTGAATTGGCAAGAAGGCGTGTGGTGTTGACTAAGTCCAATCACATGCTTCGAGTGATTGGAATGCACTTACCTCTCTTTGATATGGTTGATGTTTGCAAACATTGGGGTGTCAGCACTAGGAGTCACTCACACATGAAGGGAGATGAATGAATAAAGCTGCTGCTGTTTTGTGGAATCTGTCATTCATAGTCCACTCTTAGAAATGAATGACTGGGTTACAGCTACAAGATCTCAGAGGTTAAACATTGGTGACAGCTGTTCTGTTTCCAGGAATTAACACATGGGGCTTCCAGGTGAGTGGTACAACTGTAATTTTCGTCACTGAAACGGTCTGGGCTGCTCTTTACCTTCCAGACAAGGGTCTTTTTTTCTGGGGAGGGTTGCTTTATTTATGGGGTCCCTCTAATTAGGGAGTTCCTGTGGGGGGATCCCTCTAGTTAGATGGTCTCTGTACAGGGTTCCTTTATTTCGGGGGTTTCCCTGCAGGGTACCTTTCATTATGATGTCCGGGGATCTCCCTATTAAGGGATTCCCTGGAGTTCCCCCTATTTTGGGGGTCCTGGGGGGGGGGGGGGTCCCTCTAGTTAGGTCTCCTGTTTTAGGGGGTCACTTGGGGACCGTTGAAGTTGTCTCATTAGAGGAGGGTAGGGTAGGTCATGCACTGTGGAGAGGGAGGGTGGCCCTCTGACAGATTTCCTAAGGAGTTACTCCCTTGGCCCACCATAAGGTCCACCACATCAGGCTTGCATTAGATGAGATCTGTTGTGATTCCCACCCACGTGATTCCCGGCCCTGAGGACTGAAGAATCATGGAGGGCCAGAGAATAGGGTGCCCGAACCGTTAAGTAGATGCAAATGGATCATTAAGATCCTTTGCAATCATTTACATCTTCCCGCTGATGCAAGGGCATGAACCCCGGTCCTGCTGCCAGCAAGGGGTTGGAGCATCAAAAATGTATCGGCACCTGGCACCAATCCTAATTTCTGCCAGATGCCTGATTTTCCATCCCATCGGGAAACACTCTTTGGGCGTCCAAAATGGGGAATTCACCCCCCCCCCGGGTGAAACATTTGTATAGAGTACCCACCGCAAGTGTCCATACCAATGCCCTGAGCTCAGAGTCAACTCGTTCAACTGATCAGGGGTATGAGGCATGGGTATCCAATATCCCTCTTGTTGTTGTTTGCCTTGGCAATTAAGCCACTGGCCATTGCACTGAGATCGCTTTCTCAGTGAAGGGGGATAGAGTGGGGACGGAGGGAGCATAGGGTGTCCCTATATGAGGACAATTTGTTGTTATACATTACGGACCCTCTCTCCAATGTGGGGGAAAAATGGAGGTGCTCAGGTATTTTGGTTCCCTTTCAGGGTATAAGCTAAACCTGGGCAGGAACAAAGGATATCTGGTGAACCCTCTGGAGAGGGGAGCTGATCTGGGCACACTGCTATTTTATTCGGCCAGGGCTAGTTTCTGGTATCTGGGAATTCAGGTGGCTCATGACAGGGCCTTGCTCCATAAATGTAACTTGACCATTTTGGTTGATGGTGTGAAGGCTGATCTGAAGAGGTGGGATGACCTTCTTTTGACTTTGGCGGGTAGAGTCCAATGGTGAAGATGAATATTTTCTCCCAAGGTTCTTGTTTCTGTTCCACTGCCTCCCAGTCTTTCTTTACTTTTCTTTGGGTGGGTAAGACCCCTCTGGTTTGTAGGGCATTTTTGCAAAGGGATAGACAGTTGGGGGGTTAGCACTATCTTATCTGTTGTGCTATTACTGGGCAGCAAACATTGATAAGGTGCAGGAGTGATTTAGGGATCCGGACTCTGTATGGAGGCAGATGGAGGAGGCTTCTTGTATAGCATCAGGTTTGAGGGCTCTTGTTGCTGCTCCTCTCCTGTTTTCTCCAGTAAGATTTTTGTCCAGCCCGGTAGTAATAACCTCCTTGACAATTTGGAAACAATTTAGGCAGCATTTTAAATTAGGTTGTGTGTTGCTGTGGGCACCGATTTGCAGGGACCATGGGCAGAATTCTCTGACCCCCCGCCGCTGGGGTTGGCCGCTCCAGCGCCGTCCTAGCCCCCTGTGGGCCGCAGAGTGGGGTCCCGGAACGGGCACTGACGCCGGAGTAAAACACACCCGTTTTTACTCCAGCGTGGGCACTTAGCCGCCCGTTGGGAGAATCCCATCCCATAGGTTTGTGCCATCTGGTCCAGATTCAACATTCAGGGCACAGGTGAAGGCGGGTTTGGAGAGGTTTCGGGATATGTTTTTGGTGGGTAGGCCTGCTGGGTGAGAAGAATTTGTAGAGAAGCTCCAGCTCCTGAGAGGAATGTATTTAGTCATTTGCAGATGCGAGATTTTGTGTGTAAGGAGCTTCCTTTGTTTCTCCTGATACTAGCGCCTTCGCTTATGGATACGTTTCTATCCTTGGATGAACGAGGGGAGGAAAGGAGCTCAGATATTTATGGGCAGATCTTAGTGACGGATCAGGCTTTGTTGGAAGAGGTTCAGAGGAAGTAGTAGGGAGAGTTGTGTTTGGTCTGGGTGGGGGGGGGGGGCATGGAGTGAGGCTCTTCATAGGGTCAACTACAACTCTTGTTCATAGTTAAGTTTGATATAGTTCAAGGTGGTGCATAGGGCACACTGACCACAGCACGTAAAGAACAAAGAAAAAAGAAAATTACAGCACAGGAACAGGCCCTTCGGCCCTCCCAGCCTGCGCCGATCCAGATCCTTTATCTAAACCTGTCTCCTATTTTCCAAGGTCTACTTCCCTCTGTTCCTGCCCATTCATATACCTGTCTAGATGCTTCTTAAATGATGCTATCGTGCCCACCTCTACCACCTCCGCTGGTAAAGCGTTCCAGGCACCCACAACCCTCTGCGTAAAAACCTTTCCACGCACATCTCCCTTAAACTTTCCCCCTCTCACCTTGAAATCGTGACCCCTTGTAACTGACACCCCCACTCTTGGGAAAAGCTTGTTGCTATCCACCCTGTCCATACCTCTCATAATTTTGTAGACCTCAATCAGGTCCCCCCTCAACCTCCGTCTTTCCAACGAAAACAATCCTAATCTACTCAACCTTTCTTCATAGCTAGCACCCTCCATACCAGGCGACATCCTGGTGAACCTCCTCTGCACCCTCTCCAAGGCATCCACATCCTTCTGGTAATGTGGCGACCAGAACTGCACGCAGTATTCCAAATGTGGCTAAACCAAAGTCCTATACAACTGTAACATGACCTGCCAACTCTTGTACTCAATACCCCATCCGATGAAGGCAAGCATGCTGTATGCCTTCTTGACCACTCTATCAACCTGCGTTGCCACCTTCAGGGTACAATAGACCTGAACTCCCAGTTCTCTTTGCACATCAATTTTCCCCAAGACCCTTCCATTGACCATATAGTCCGCTCTTGAATTTGATCTTCCAAAATGCATCACCTCGCATTTGCCTGGATTGAACTCCATCTGCCATTTCTCTGCCCAACTCTCCAATCTATCTATATTTTGTTGTATTCTCTGACAGTCCTCCTCGCTACCTGCAACTCCACCAATCTTAGTATCATCTGCAAACTTGCTAATCAGACCACCTATACCTTCCTCCAGGTCATTTATGTATTTCACAAACAACAGTGGTCCGAGCACGGATCCCTGTGGAACACCACTAGTCACCCTTCGCCATTTTGAGACACTCCCTTCCACCACTACTCTCTGTCTCCTGTTGCCCAGCCAGTTCTTTATCATCTAGCTAGTATACCCTGAACCCCATACAACTTCACTTTTTCCATCAACCTACCATGGGAAACCTTATCAAACGCCTTACTAAAGTCCATGTATACGACATCTACCCTTCCCTCATCAATTAACTTTGTCACTTCCTCAAATAATTCTGTTAGTTTTGTAAGACATGACCTTTCCTGCACAAAACCATGCTGCCTATCACTGATAAGTCTATTTTCTTCCAGATGTGAATAGATCCTATCCCTCAGTATCTTCTCCAACAGTTTGCCTACCACTGACGTCAAGCTCACAGGTCTATAATTCCCTGGATTATCCCTGCTACCCTTCTTAAACAAAGGGACAACATTAGCAATTCTCCAGTCCTCCGGGACCTCAACCGTGCTCAAGGATGCTGCAAAGATATAGATATAGATAGAACAGTACATAGAACAGTACAGCACAGAACAGGCCCTTCAGCCCTCGATGTTGTGCCGAGCAATGATCACCCTACTTAAACCCACATAACCCGTATACCCGTAACCCAACAATCCCCCCATTAACCTTACACTACGGGCAATTTAGCATGGCCAATCCACCTAACCCGCACATCTTTGGACTGTGGGAGGAAACCGGAGCACCCGGAGGAAACCCACGCACACACAGGGAGGACGTGCAGACTCCACACAGACAGTGACCCAGCCGGGAATCGAACCTGGGACCCTGGAGCTGTGAAGCATTGATGCTAACCACCATGCTACCGTGAGGCCCGGAATATCTGTTAAGGCCCCAGCTATTTCGACCCTCGCTTCCCTCAGTAATCTGGGATAGATCCCATCCGGTCCTGGGGACTTGTCCACCTTAATGTCTTTTAGAATACCCAAAATTTCCCCCTTCCGTATGACAACTTGACCGAGAGTATTTAAACATCCATCCCTAGCCTCAACATCCGTCTTGTCCCTCTCCTTTGTGAATACCGATGCAAAGTACTCATTAAGGATCTCACCCATTTCCTCTGAGTCCACGCATAAATTCCCTCTTTTGTCTTTAAGTGGGCCAATCCTTTCTCTAGTTACCCTCTTGCTCCTTACATACGAATAAAATGCTTTGGGATTTTCCTTAACCCTGTTAGCCAAAGATATTTCATGACCCCTTTTAGCCCTCTTTATTGCGCGTTTGAGATTCGTCCTACTTTCCCGATATTCCTCCAAAGCTTCATCAGTTTTGAGTTGCCTCGATCCTATGTATGCTTCCTTTTTCATCTTAGCTAGTCTCACAATTTCACCCGTCATCCATGGTTCCCTAATCTTGCCATTTCTATCTTTCATTTTCACAGGAACATGTCTGTCCTGCACTCTAATCAACCTTTCCTTAAAAGACTTCCACATTTCAAATGTGGATTTACCCTTAAACAGCTGCTCCCAATCCACATTCCCTAGCTCCTGCCGAATTTTGTTATACTCTGCCTTTCCCCAATTTAGTACTCTTCCTTTCGGACCCCTCTTGTCCTTGTCCATGAGTATTCTAAAACTTGCGGAATTGTGATCGCTATTCCCAAAGTAATCACCGACTGAAACATCAACCACCTGGCCGGGATCATTCCCCAATACCAGGTCCAGTATGGCCCCTTCCCGAGTTGGACTATTTACATTCTGCTCTAAAAAAACTCTCCTGGATGCTCCTTACAAACTCTGCTCCATCTACGCCTCCAACACTACACGGATCCCATTCAATGTTGGGGAAGTTAAAATCTCCCATCACAACCACCCTATTGCTCCGACATTTTTCTATAATCTGTCTGCATATTTGTACCTCTACTTCATGCTCGCTTTTGGGAGGCCTGTAGTAAAGTCCCAACAATGTTACTGCACCCTTCCTATTTCTCTGCTCCACCCATATTGCCTCAGTGCTCGAATCCTCCATCGTGCCCTCCTTAATCACAGCTGTGATATCATCTCTGACGAGTAATGCAACTCCTCCACCCCTTCTACCTCCGTCTCTATCCCTCCTGAAGCATCTATACCCTGGGATATTCAGTTGCCAGTCCTGCCCTTCCCTCAACCAAGTCTCAGTAATACCAATAGCATCATATTCCCAGGTACTGATCCAAGCCCTAAGTTCATCTGCCTTACCTGCTACACTTCTCGCATTAAAACAAATGCACCTCAGACCACCTTTGCATTCATCATCTCTTCCCTGACTACTCTTCCCCTTAGTCACATTGAGTTTATTGTCTCGTACCTTACTGGCTTTAGTTGCTGCTTCTTTACTGACCTCTACCATCCTAATCTGGTCCCCATCCCCCTGCCACATTAGCTTAAAACCTCCCCAACAGTGTTAGCAAAAGCACCCCCTAGGACATTGGTTCCAGTCCTGCCCAGGTGTAGACCATCCGGTTTGTAATGGTCCCACCGCCCCCAGAACCGGTTCCAATGTCCCAAAATCTGAACCCCACCCTCCTGCACCATCTCTCAAGCCACGTATTCATTCTGACTATTCTTGAATTTCTACTCTGACTGTCTCATCGCACTGGTAGCAATTCTGAGATTACTACCTTTGAGGTCCAACTTTTTAACTTATCTCCTAACTTCCTAAATTCTGATTGTAGGACCTCATCCCTTTTTTTTACCTATATCGTTGGTGCCTATATGCACCACGACAACTGGCTGTTCACCCTCCCCCTTCAGTATGTCCTGCAGCCGATCGGAGACATTCCTGACCCGCGCACCCGGGAGGCAACATACCATTGGGGAGTCTCGTTTTCGACCACAGAAACGCCTATCTACTCCCCTTACAATTGAATCCCCTATGACTATAGCCCTGCCAGTCTCTTTCCCACCCTTCTGTGCAGCAGAGCTAGCCACGGTGCCATGAGCCTGGCTACTACTGCCTTCCCCTGGTGAGTCATCTCCCCCAACAGTATCCAAAACGTAGGAGTGGGTTCTTCTCGGCGGTGGAGCATAGGTGTGAGCGGTGTTCTAGGAGGCCGGCAAAGCACACACACATATGCTTTGATCTTGCCTCAAGCTTGTTGATTTTTGGGTTTCCTTTTCTGAAACAATATCAGGGATTCTGGGTGTTATGGTGTAGTCCTGCCCGATCATGGCCATTTTTGGAGCGTGGGACCTGCCAGTGCTACAGAAGGGGAAGGCAGATGCTTTGACCTTTGCCTCTCTAATAGCCTGGAGGCGAGTCTTGCTCCAGTGGAGGTCTCCAGCGCCGCTAAAGTGGTTAGGGGACCTGGAGGAATTTATGCACCTGCAGAAGATCAAATATGCCATGAGAGGGTTGGTGGATGTGCAGGTAGCAGCTGTTTGATACCCATTTTTAAGGACCTGGCTACCATCAGCTGTTAGGGGGTGGGGGGGTTGGTCAGTCTAGTAGGGTTTTCTTTGTGGGAGGTGTTAGTCAGGGTACAAAATCGCTTGAGGATGGGTGGGGTTGTGTCAGGGATTTTTTTTGTAATAATGAAAAGTTTGAATAGTTTGAACATTTTGTCTGTTATAAACGAAAATTGTTGAATAAAAATATATTTTTAAAAACCCATTAATCTTAACGTTTTAGTTAATCTTCTTTAATATATGAAAGTAACGAAGTTTAAAATACAGTATCGGCTCAACAGTGGGAGAAAGTTAAACATAGAAAAAATAATTCCTGAAAATATTTAGAACTCACAAGAATTAAGTACGAATATACACCAGTAACAATTGCTGGCATCACTGCACTCCCTGATGACATCAGCAATGGATTTAAATAAGAAGATGCATAATAATAAAACTCTACAAAATTTATGACCATCATTTGCCTGCTAATTGATGTGTCATTTTTGTCAGTTCTCATTCACGTTGAAAGTGAAAGCTACAAAAAGTAGAATATTGTTGGTAGTTTCTTCATTTGAGGGCGATTCAATAAATTTGGTTAATTTTGGTCTATGGTTCTGCCATGGCGTCGCAAAAATAGAGATAGCTAGGTATGTTTTATTGATGTTCTATAGCACTAAACTATGTTTGTGTAAGTTTTGTGGCAACGTCTTACATTTCATGGCCCATTCTTCAAAGCGTTTATACTCTGGCTAGGGGAATGGCGGGAGGAAAGATGCATTTAGTCATGATACTACATCTCATCATAGTGTGGAGCAGGTTTGATGGACTAGACTTTACTTTTCTTCTCATGAATTTTGTACGTTCATATGTGTTGTCCTAATCCCATGTGATTAGTACCCTTGTGAAAAGAAATCTGTAGCTTCCAGTCACCTGGTTAGAACTAAAATTTAACTCGTCGACTGCCTCGCTTTAACCTACGAACAATGTCATTCATTGTCAGCTGAAGCTGTTACAAGGTACAGATCTCACATTTTCTGTTTATTACGATCTGCCGGGAATAAGAAAGCAGGTGGGAAAGGACTTCTAAACTGCAGTCTTTTGTTGAGGTATCTGGGAAACATCTGATGTTTTACGTCAAAACATGCCACTGCTGTGCAAAAACATCATTGCGCCAGTTAGGTATAACGTTATCACAGTGAAAATAGCACAAAACTGATCTGCTTTATATTCTGTTCCCACGATAAAGTCAAATCCAAAAAAAAACTTCTCTTAATTTAGTACAATTTCTGTACAGCTCGCAAAGGGAACTTTGTATGGAATAGCTCCTGTACAGTCATCGTTATTTCTCGTCGTGAGGACATGTTGGTTTACAGAGGTAAAGTTGTACAGTTGTGCAAAAGATCGCATTGCCTGACAATTAAATCAACACACAATTGCCCTTTGCCTTTCAAAGCCTTTGTAATTTGGCTTTCATTTTCCTGACACAAACAATTTTTGCATGGTCCACAGGGAATGCAGGCCTCTGGCAATCAGATAAATATTTATAAGTACCAATGTAATCTTTAGTTTCCAAATGTCAAAAACCTGCCAGCAATATCTTGGAAGGCTAAGGACTTACCCTGAGAAGGTTTTGCATTTTCATCTCTGGTGGTTATTGGCTCAATGAGCCAACAAGGAATAGATGCATCCAAGAAAGGGCTAAGAAACCTCAACAAACTAAGGGGAAGGAGAGTGAGAGATAAATATTACACAATTAAAGCTGCAATAAAACAGAGCAGCTAAATTTTAAAACTCTGCAACTGAAAACGATTCATGGTATAATACATGTTCTCATTTTCTCATCTAAGTATATGTTTTATCAGTCCAGATGTCGGAAGCAGAAGCAACACACACTTGTTGAAGGTTCTTCATGTACAAGAGATTTAAAAGGATTAGTAAGAGAGAACAATAGGAGGTGGAGTACTTTAATCTAAAGTTTTTCTCTTTCCCAAGTAAATATGCTACAGAAAAATATGTTAAAAACAAAAAAAAACTTAAGCTTAAAGTGCTGCATTTTAAAACAATTCTTACTCATTGATCATACATTCTGGAGAGCAATTTATCAGAAAATACATTGGCTTGAATTTTTTGATGGTGCGGTCTCGATTCCCACCATTTTAAGATTCCCCTCTGACATTTCACACTTGAATGAATGTTAAGTGGCTGCAGGCGGCACTTCTGACCGTCACGCAGAAGGAAGTCCTGCCTTGGACAGCTGCTGGTCAATCTGATTGGTTGGCAGCTCTCCAGTCTCTGTAGCGACATCACTGAAGAAGTGGACAAACGAAGAAATGCAGGAGGAGTCGGGCGCTGGAGGCCCAGTTAAATTCAAGGGGTCCAGGACATGGAGAATAGGGAATGCCTTTGGGGGGTGTAAAGGGAGCAATCGATGTTTGGGGGTGGAGGGAGAGAGAGAGGGAGGTGCAGAGGCCAGCAGACCTCAAAGGAAAGGGCATTCTACTGCAGAATGGTGCAGGCACCACCCCACCCTTCCCAGGCGAGATGTTTTTTTCTTTTCATTTTCTACCTTCCCCCATGCGTCTCACTCGCCTAAAAATTGAGGCTGGACAGGAAACGGTCCTTAAGTGACTAATTAAAAGCCTCAATTGGGGCAAGGGCAGGCTTCCCGTACAAGGCCTCTTCCGCCCTAGCATAAAGTTGTTGCATGGTCAACATGGACGAGAACCTTCAAGGAACCATGTCCCTCATGTCCCTCAATTTAATTCTCTCCTCACCACCCCCACCACCGCCCACCTCCACCCCTGCAACTGCCAGTAGGGGAGCATGAAATTGTAGCCATTATTTGTCACATTATTGCTATGGAGAACAACTATAACAATACATGTACTGATCGGACTTGTTATGGAAATATTATTCTATCATTGGTCTGTGCATACAAAGGAGTGAATTAGACTGTGAGGTGAACTTGGAATGTGCAATACCATTTGGTGCCCCCACTTTGGCTGGCAACCTCACTGGGGTTGCAGGAGCTGGTGACAGTCCTTGATATTATAATGAAACAGACAGAAATTACTGCTTTAAATATTAACAAAACAAAAACGAATTCTGCAATTTTTTTCTGTCACACCGCCAGAGAAACCTGGCAGAGAGCCCTTATTGGAAATCTCTGCTGTGTCCAAAGCACTGCTCCAAACTAATGTTCCTGCAGCGGAATTAAATTAATCCAGTCTAGCTTCTGATATGCTTCATCAACAAGGAAGAGATAGACAAGTACATAGGCTTGTATCTTTAGTCATTATACGCAATCTGTGAGAAATATACTTCATCAGTCCTTATTAAATCATGTAAATGCATGAGCATCTTTTGTCTCCTTTTAGTTACCTGTCTAAGACCATTTCAGCATATTTTGCTATTTTAATTTAATTATACCACTCCTGCCCTCACCTCATCTTGCCAGTATCATAATTATAAAGGAGGCCATTTGGCCCTGTGCTGGCCCTGAACGAACTATCCAATTAGCCTCACTCTTCTGCGCTGAAACGGTTTCCTTTTCAAGTTTATATCCAATTCCCATTTGAATTTTACTATTGAATCTGTTTCCACTCTGATCATAACAACTCTTTGTGTAAAGAATGTCATGGCTCTTGTTTAATCTCTCCTTTGGTTCTATTTTACCAATGATCTTACATCTAATTTCCTTTCTTATTAGCATGGTGTTCTTACACCCCCAAGTATCTCTGCCTTACACCCCTTTGAAATGTTACCCTTTTTTGAACGCCTCTCCTGATTACTGTCCCCAAAATACATCACCTCACTGCAATAAATGTCATGTGTCAGCCCTTCTTACCGGTTTGTGTATGTCTTTCTAAAGTCTGCTACTATCTTCCACATTGTCAATTACATTTCCAAGTTTAGTGTCATCTGCAAATTTTAAAATTGTACCCAAGCCCAGGTCATTGTTATGTATCAAAACTAAATGGTGTTAATATTAGCTCCTGGGGGACACTATGCACCTTCCCTCCAACCTGAAGAACAATTTCTGATTTCTCTCTCTGTCAATTTAGTGTCCACTTTTCTCTATCTCTTCAATTTCACAACCCTGTGGGCACTTTATTGAATGTATTCTGAAAGTTAACAAGCACAAGATTAGCCACACTACCTTCATCAACCCTCTTTGTTACTTAATCAAAGAACTCAATCAAGTTTGTAAGCCACAGCTTGCCTTTGGCAAATCCATGGTGACTCATTAATAAACCCATATTGTAATATTGACTGTGGTCCAGTTGGTAACCCCTGAGTCAGTAGGTTCTGGGTTTGGGAAGGGGGCACAGGGGTTGGGTTTAAGGCTGTAGGAAGAATGGGTGTGGGCAGGGGGGTCCATCTTAGGAGGGGTGGAGGGTGCGCCCCAAATGGCAAAGTAAAGCCCACCCCCCCCAAAGATCAAATACCCCCCCCCAAAGATCAAATACCCCACTCTTTGACAAAGTTTGTAAAAAATGTCAGGCTGTCTGCTCCCTCCTGACTGCTCACACTAAATGTTTTTATGGTGTGGGTAGCATATCATCAGGGTCAATTGACTTGATAACAAGTCTAACTAATCTGAGATTACTTATTTAAATATAGTGTGGGGTGCGGGGGGGGGGGGTGTGTGTGTGTGCTGATTTTGGCGTCTCCCCCCCCAGTATTATGGTGTTGAGCAGGAAGGAGGGTGGCGGGGTGGACACCCAGACCCGTCCTATTTTATGTGCACCACCCCCCACCCCCCCAAACCTCTGGCAGAGGTACATAAAATACAGCCCCAGGGTGGCACAATGGTTAGCACTGCTGCCACACAGCACCAGTGACCAAGGTTCGATTCCAACCTTGGCTGACTATGTGGAGTTTGTACTTTCTCCCCATGTCTGCGTGGGTTTCCTTCTGGTGCTCCTGTTTCCTCCCACATCCAAAGATGTACAGATTAGGTGGGGTTACGGGGATTGGGCGGGGCAGTGGGCTGAGGTAGGATGCTCTTTCAGAGGATTGGTGCAGATTCGATGGGCCAAATTACCCCCTTTTACATGTAGGGATTCTATGATTCTTCTACGATTCTATGACTTGGACACAAAAATCAATGCTCACACTCCAGTGTAGTCTTGAGCGAGCACTGAATTGGTGAAGGTGTCACCTTTAAGATGAAACGATAAATCGATGTCCCCACCTCACCTTTCAGCCAGATAAAAAGATCCCATGGTCCTACTTCACAGAAGAGCAGGGATAGTTATCCTGGAGGTCTTAGCCAATATATATCTCCCCAATTAACAGCACCAAAATAGATTTTCTGGTTCTTATCACATTGCTGTTTGCACAAATTGCCTGCTTTGTTTAAAGTGACTACGCATCAAAACAACTTCATTGGTTCTTTGGAGATTTCTAGTGACCATGAAAGATGCTATATAAATGCAAGTAAGTCTGTCTTTCTTTCTACGTCTTCCAAGTGACAGTTCATTCAGACTCAGATGAAATTCGCTATGACTTAATTAGGCTGAGTGGCCTTTGGTTGCCAAGTTTATCCCTATCCTGTGTTTTGAACAGAGGCATAACATTTACAATCCTTTTTCTACTTTGAGCACCGCCAACCTTTGTACATCCTCATCATGTCCAATTATCCTATCCAGTTCCTCTAAACCGCTCCTCCTTTATTGTGGCATTGGCCATCTTCCTCACCCTTTGTGGAAGGATCACTGGCAGAGGCACATAGAATACAGCCCCAGGGTGGCACAGTGGGTAGCACTGCTGCCACACAGCGCCAGTGACCAAGGTTTGATTCCAACCTTGGCTGACTATGTGGAGTTTGTACTTTCTCCCCATGGCTGCATGGGTTTCCTTCTGGTGCTCCTGTTTCCTCCCACATCCAAAGATGTACAGATTAGGTGGGGTTACGGGGATAGGGCAACACTGATCATGTTGAAACATTTTGAGTAGTTATATTACAGGCTTGTGGACTGCATCACAATTAAAACATAACCAAATATCATTTCCAAGTCATAGATTTTGAAACAAGTGCTTTCATTTCTGTCTTGCTAACAGCAGATTAGTTTTTATTGCGTATTGGCCAATGTAAATCTGAATTTAATGGAAGAAAAATTGGCGTTAACTTCAATCAAGCTACATCAGCCAGAAGTAAAAGGATCCCTAATTAGTCAACAACCTGCAGCCAGAGGCCACTATTAATCTCTTCAGGACCAGGAATAAGACCTCACATATTATCCTGAAGGCTTACAGCTGCTCTCCTTAACTAGACATTCTCTTGATGGAAAATGTATAATTGAGGTTACCTTCAGTTCAATACATACAACTATTGGAAAATTTAGCCATTTTCCAATTACACCTAGACCAACAGCAGTGAGTCAGGCAAATACCGCATCCTAAAAAAAATACTGCATCAATGGATCTACTCTCCGATGACGACCTGTCAGTATTACAGGAGAGGGGTTAGAAGAACTAATTTCATGAAAAGAAATCGCAGCAATTCTAAAGCAAATTGAAGTGCAAACAAGCAGTTGCCGTATTATTTTCTGAAAGCGCTTTCTGCAGCTTTGAAACCATTTTAAGTATCTTTAAAACCTGTTTTTTAAAAAACTGGTATCGGGCGGGGGGGGGGGGGGGGGGGGGGGGGGGGGGGGTGCAGGACTAAAAATAAAGAAAGACTTGCATTTATGTCGCATTTCTCACAATCACCAAAGGTCTACACTTTACAACCGTGGCTACACAGTACTTCCTTGGTTGTGATGTAGGAAATGCGACAGCCAGTTTGTGCACAACAAGGTCCCACAAACAGCAATGTGATCACAACCAGATAATTTTTTTTTTTTGCGATGTCAATTGAGGGAAACATGTTGGCCCGGGAACCAGGGAGAACTTCCCTACCCATGAAATAATGCCATGGGATTTTTGCATCCACCCGAGGAGCCAGCTGGGGCCTTGGTTTGATGTTTCATCTGAAAGGCAGTACCTCGGTCAATGCAGCACTCCCTCATTACTGGGTCAGCCTTGAATTTTGTGCTCAAGCCACAGCTGGCACTCCAAAAACAAAACCGCTTCCTCCAAAATGGAAGGAAAACTGGCCAAAATTTACCATGGCTTTCTGACCAGAATCAAGTCTGAGAATCTGACTACATTACAACCATAACGTTAGCAAGCATGTCACATTCATTACATGCCATCCTGATACCATTGATATGGTGCACAAACATCTTTTGTCCTTTGTCTTCTGCCATAGACCTAATTCAAGTCTTATGTGGGAACAGGAGTTGGACAATTCAGCCTCTCATGGCTGACATGAACATCAATCTACCATTGCTACATTTCCATGCTATACTTACTAACAGAATTATCTCTCTCTGTCTAGTGATTCACAGCTGACGTAAAGAAAGAGTAGCTGTGGTGCTTTCCGAATTGTTTTTATTTTTGGAGTATCTTCCAGTTGGGCTCCAACCACGACTGAAGAGGTCTACCTACACGTTATACCAGTGGAGACCATCCCCACCCATCCAATGCACATATGTCCAATGGAGATCATTGGGTATCCAGAGCCAGTGTTCTAGATTGTCTGGGATGGAGCCCAAATTCTGCCCTATGATTCAGAGACAGGAATACTAGCACTGAAACAGTTCACTCTGTCCAGATGGGAATATCCGGTGAGATGTGTACCCAGCATTTAGAGACCATTATCAATGTCTTCACTGGACAAAGTCTGAGGGTTGGGAAACTTTCTGACAGAGGTGCAGGCTTTCTTGCACTAAACCAAAGGCTTGCTCCAGAGAAGCACCTTTGGAGCCAATTTCAACAGGAGACGAATGACGGCTGTATGCAGTTTGGCCATTTTGGGGGCACCTGAATTCATTATTAGGCACTGCTGAAAGATATTTTTTGTCATACTGCACTTGAGTAAAAACAGCGCAGCACAGTTACCACATCAGAGATCACCAATCAAAGACTGATCCAGGTACGTTACGTGATCACAACTGTTCTGTGCATAATTTCCCACTATTTGTACAAATGGTTTGAACTACAACAGTAAACTGAATAACCCCAACAATCTTGAGCGGCTGGTTCCATCCTCAGTAATGAGTTGCTCATTGCTGACCTTTCCGAAATGTCTAATTAAACTAGAAAGTGCCTGTAATGCTCTGGGTTCATCTTGGATGCCTATTGGGCAGGAGAGTTGGGGCAATTAGTTGATGAGTTGGCAGCAGAAACAGCCAAAGCTGTAATTTTGAAGAGGGGCCTTGGAAAGGGGACTTTTGGAGACTTTGAGAATCCTGACAGAGGTACAGGTATAAACACTGAAATGGGCTCCAAACCTACTGCTGCGCAAGCAACATAGTCTGGGGCTAATAGGCTCAGCGTGGTAAAGACATAACGCAATTGCCCACTTGTGAACGAACATACAGTGCCGCTTATTTTCTTTAATATATACTTTTGATATTACTTCATTTACTGGTACAGGGGACAGGATTCTCCAATAATGGGGCTATGTCCTCATGCTCTCAAGAAAGTCCGGAGTGATTCACTTGCCTAAAGGGGGCTAGCAGGGCCCCGGATTGCTCCTCACAGCTCCAGCTGGCAATACGGGGCCCTGCACTTCCGGTCGGGGGTCCGCGCATGGGCACTGTGTCAGCCGCCCCACGCGACATGGCAGACCCACACCGTGGACCGGTGCCAAGAAGATAGCCCCGCCCTCCCGAGATCACGTACGCCTACGGATTGGTGGCCCTGATCGTTAGCCTGACTTCCTGGAGGCCCCCCCTGGTGAAGGATCCCCCCACACCCCCCACCAGGGTGGTTGTGGACTGAGCACGCAGCCGCCACGCCAGGTTCCCAACGGGTGGGACCATAAGAGAGCCACGTCGTCGGGAACTCGGCCAACTGGTGAATTGCTGCGGGGGCCTCTTTAAATGGCTCCCCAACGGCGCCGTGTCGACTGCGCGCAATTGGCGGTGATTAATTTAGCCTCATTTATAGTGTTTCAAATAATGTAAACTATCTGATGACGAGGAGGGGGATTCCCGCAACTAACAACGCTAAAGTGTATGAACTGGTTATCACATTTCTGTTCCTCGATTACAACAGCAACTACACTCGCAAAGTATTGCATTGGCTCTAAAGTGCTTTGAGACATCCTGTGGTCAAGAAAGGTGCTATAGAAATGCATGTTTTTTCATTTTGTTTGAGAGATCCTGGACGGGATTCTCCGAGCCAAAATTGCGATCAGCGCGGGGGCGGAGAATGGGCGTCAAACCCGAGATCAGGTCCGTCGCAGCTCCCGTGATGAGGCAACCTGGGGAACTCTTTCCAAACCTTCCGCGCGAAGTCCCTTACCTGCAGGTACCTAAACTCACTTCAACTCAGGAGCTCTGATCCCTCCTTCAATTCATTTATACTGGCAAACCTTTCTTCCAGATACAAATCCGTCACCTTAACGAGCCCCACTTCTCTCCACTTCCTATACATGCCATCTATTCCACCCCCCCCCCCCCCCCCCCCCCCCCATCTCCCTGGTACAAAACTGTGGTTTTCAGACAATGACATTAACATCGACATCCGTTATATACTAAAGTGCCTCCTCAGCTGGTTTCAGATCTTCAACGTGGACTGCACCACTGGGCTCCCGGAGTATCTGCTTGGCACCATTGGCAATGCTGTCATCACCATAGCCCTTGAGCTGGACCGCCTACAGGATACCCCCAATAACTTACCACTCCCTTGCGAGAATTTTTCCAAGACCCAGATTTTAAATGAGTTGATTGGCTACTTGCCAAGTCAATCAACATGACATCAAGCGCTATGCCACGGAGCATACTGAATCAGAGGGGGTCTGACAGATCTGTCCATATAGAAGGTTGCAGGAGGGTTATAGTTCAAATCCAAAAATCTAAAACCAGCCAGCAGGACAGGCTTTAAACGAGAAAAACAAATTAGACCAGATTTAGCAAGTTTCTTACACACATCACACTCCATTTGTCAGATCTTTGCGTACTTATACTTACATACTTTACCCACAGCTTAACGTATTGATATATTTTTGTAGCCTACTTATATCTCAGCTTAGGTTACTGTCTGTGCGGAGTCTGCACGTTTTCCCGTATTTGCGTGGGTTTCCTCCGGGTGCTTTGGTTTTCTCCCACAATCCAAAGATGTGCAGGTTAGGTGGATTAACCATGCTAAATTGCCCTTAATGCCACCACCCACACAAAAAAAGGTTAGGTGTGGTTACTGGGTTACAGGGATAGGGTGAAGATGTGGGGCTTAAGTGAAGTGCTCTTTCCAGGAGCTGGTGCAGTCTTGATGGGCCGAATGGCCTCCTTCTGCACTGTAAATTCTATTTTTAAAAAACACTTACTTTTCTACCAATCTTTGTGTCATCAACAAATTTGGCAATCATTCCTTCAATGCTGTCCTCCAAGTCATTTATATAAATTGTAAACATTTGAAGTCCCAAAACTGATCCCTGTGGCATACCACTCAATTTTTACATCTTGCCAACAGAAAAAGACCCATTTATGCCTACTCTCTGCTTCCTCTTGGCCAGCCAACATTCCATCCATTCCAATATGTTACTTCCTATACCATGAGTTTTTATTTTCTGCAAGAACCTCTAATGTGGCATTTCACCAAATGCCTTCTGGAAATCTGAATATAGTACATCCACCTGTTCCCCTTTATCCACAGTACTTGTTATTTCCTCAAGAGACTCCAAAGGTTGGTGAAACATGATTTCCCTTTTACAAAAGCATTTTGACAGTCTACCTTGAGCTTATCCAAGTGCCCTGCTATAAAACATATTTAATAACAGCTTCTAACATTTTCCCAATGACAAATGTTACGCTAACTGGCCTGTAGCTTCCCACTTTTTGTCTTTCTCCCTTTTTGAATAATACATTTGCTATTTTCCAACCTAATGGGACTTTCCTTGAATCTAGGGCGTTTTGGAAAATCAAAATCAACGCATCAGCTATCTCACTAGCCATTATTTACGACCCTAGGATGAGGTCCATCAGGACGGGCTCTTTTCTGCCTGCAGCTCCAACGATTTATTCAGCACCATGTTTTTGGTGACTGTAATTTTATCGAGCTTCTCCCTCCCTTCCATGGTTTATAGCTGCTTCAGGATTGTTACTGGTGTCCTCTATAATGAGGACTGATGTGAAATATATGTTCAGTTCATCTGCCATCTCCTTGCTTTCCATGATCAATTCTCCAGACTTAATAGGATCAACGCTCATTTTGTTAAACTTTATTAACACTTTGCATTTTAAAATATTTACAAAAACTCTTATTATCTGTTTTTTATATATTATTACTGTAATTTTTCTCTCCTTATTAATCTTTTTGCTGTTCCTTCTATTTTGTCCAATCTTCTGACCTGCCACCAGTCTTTGCACAATTATATGCTTTTCTTTAAGTTTGATGCTATCTTTAACCTATCTAGTTAACCATGGACAGTGTGTCAATCACTTGGATGTTTTCTTGCTCATTTGAATGTATTTATTCTTTGCATTCTGAAATATCCCCCTAAAATGTTTGCTCTGCACCTCTATTGACTAGTCCTTAACCTAATTGCGATCGGCGCGG
The DNA here is from genome assembly GCF_902713615.1 of Scyliorhinus canicula. Taxonomy (NCBI): domain Eukaryota; kingdom Metazoa; phylum Chordata; class Chondrichthyes; order Carcharhiniformes; family Scyliorhinidae; genus Scyliorhinus; species Scyliorhinus canicula. The sequence goes on along the minus strand of NC_052152.1, from coordinate 101,845,995 downwards.
AGGCCGATCGCAATTAGAGAGATGAATGCGTGGCTCAAAGACTGGTCCCTTAACCTAATTTGCTAATGCACATTAGCCAGCTCTGCTTTCATGCCCTCACAAGTACCCTTATTTAAGTTTAAAACATTGTCTCAGTCCCACTCCTCTCTCCCTCTAATTGAGTGTAAAATCCAATCATATTATGGTCACTGCTACCCAAGGGTGCCTTCACTGTGAGATCATTAATTACTTCCATCTCATTGCACAACTAAGGTCTGGTACAACCTGCTCTCTGGTTAGCTCCACAAAATGCTGTTCTCAGAAACTGTCCCAGAAACATTCTATGAACTCTTTATCTAGGCTTTCTTTGCCCATCTGATTTTTACATTCTATATGTAAATTAAAATCTCCCAAGATTATCGCTCAAATAATTTCTTCTTTTATGCTCCACCCTACCATGTAGTTAATGTTGGGGAGCCTGTACACAATTTCCACAAGTGACTCCTTGCCTTTACCATTCCTCATCTCCGCCCAAACGGTTTCCTCATCCTGGTTTCTGAAACTTGGCTCATCCCTCTCTGTTGTGCTATACCATCATTAACTAACAGAGCCACCCAGCCACCATTTCCTTCTCTGCTGTCCTTCCTAAATATCCTGTGCATTTCAATATTCAGGTCCCAATTCATGTCCTCCTGCAGACATATCTCTGTAATCACTATCGCAAGTGCTTTAAGTTAATCTGCTTTGTTTGAAATGCTACGTGCATTCAGATACAGAGCTTTTGGTTTTATACTTTTATTCTTTTTATAACCTCTAGTCACATCTATTGATTGACGGTTATATTTGTACTCTTGATCTCTTCCTGTCACACTGTTTTTCATTTCCCATAATAAAATCTCTCTCTTTAACCTGGACTCTACTCTTTGATTTACCTCATCTTCCCAGTTATGATAGTTTAAAACCCTCTCTCCTTCGAGTTATGCGGTTTTCAAGAATACTGGTCCCAGCATGATTTGGGTGTAGATATCATCCAAATGGTACAGATCCTACTTCCCCCAGTGCAGGTGTCAGTGCACAATCAACTGGAACCCACTTCTCCCACACCAGTCTTTGAGCCACGCATTCATCTCTCTAAATTGATTTGTCATATGCCAATTTGCACGTGGTTCAGGTAATAATCCAGAACGTTATTTTCTTCCAGGTAATCCTGATGTCCAACCCCCCAGACATCTCAACTTACCTGAACTTCAATTCAAGAGTATGTGGTGTGTGACTGACGTCATGTTTAGTTCTTTCAGCATGAGTGTGTGAATAAATAATCTTCTTTGTTTAAACCCATGAAAGCCTGCTGCTGGAAAACAACACACTAATGGGGGTTTAGAAAATAAACCACACTGATTAAAAACAAGAGGCAAGGGAATTAAAGGGTTGGACTTTATCTCTCCTCCCTTGGCTGTAACAATTGAAACATTAATAGGGTTGAAACTTGGGCGACAGCACAAAAAGTGTGGTAATGAATCGGTACCCCGTTTTACACTCTCAATTTTCGTTTCTATTAAAGCTGCCTCGTTAGGGAACCACGCTCTCTCCCAGTTCAGGAATAAAAATTCTCCATAGCTTGGCCTGCTTAGCCTAAATATTGCCCGGTTTTAATGAAATTTGGAAACCTGTGCTACAGTTGCAATTCTGATTCTGAAGAATTACTGTTCCAAATGCATTGAAATTCACATATAATCCAAGGATCCTACTGATTCTCAGAAACACGCAAATGTCACAGTGACAAGAGAGGCCATTCAGCCCACTGTGTCTGCACACGCTCTCCGAATTAACAATTCAATTAGTGCCATTCTCCCACCCCCCCCCCCCCCCCCCCCCCCCCCCCAATGACCTGTGCATTCTCTTCACTTCCCACACCCACAACTTTACCTCCAATATCCCCGAAGGATCTATCCTTGGCCTCGTTCTATTTCTCATCTACATGCTGCCCCTCGGTGAAATCATCGTAAAACAGTGTCAGTTTCCACGTGGTGACACTTAACTCTATCTTGTCACCATCTCTCTCATCTTCTCTAAATTATCAGCCTGCCTGCCTGACACCCTGTACTGCATGAGCAGAAATATCCTCTTTTGGAATATTGGGAAGACCAAAGCCATTGTCTTCAGTCCCCACCGCAAACATCATCCCCTTGCATCCACCTCATCCCTCTCCCTGGCAATTATCTAAGGCTGAATCAAGCTGTTAACAATCTTGCTGTCATATTTGACCCCAAGATGAGCTTCCAAACACATGTCCATATCATCACTACCATTATTTCCACCTTCGTCAATTCACAACAGTATTCACACCGAGTAGCTTTATGGATAATACATTATAGACACTGAATGCTTATTATGAAGTGAATGCCCAACTTTCTACAGTTGAAGAAATTGGAAACGGACAGGGAGACTAAGCAAGTGGAATTGCACTGGCCTATCGTTATATAATACATTCCATGTTCAGTTCCATTGAAATCAATGGAATTAAATATCAGGTGGAGTGCACAACAGGAATTCCTACCAATTTGCAATTGCACATTCTGTGCTTCAGGGACCCTACATGGTCAATTACTGACCCTATAATTGATATTCAACATGTTCCATTCGGACCCATACACAAATGTTTCTTTGTGTGTGATCTTCCCCGATCAACGCCAAAACTTTTTATATCCAAGTCCTTGTGTTTCTATGAGATACAAACTTTTGAACCATTTTTGATCTTCATTGGGGACGAATTTGGTAACAATCCTGGAAGTTCTGTGCAGCCTGGAGTTCTGGTTGTGAGACAAACAGTGCGCAAGATGCAAGGTACACCCCACTCACCTCAGCTGGTATTTTGTAGATGTAGCCTAATGTCACGGATAACAAACAAAACCAACTAGAGCATTGTTGATACTTCTGACCTATCATCATCTGAAAACTGTGCACGCCTCAGTGAGGGAGTTTAGATTAAATTAACTTTCTACTTACCCTTTTCAAAGTTACTCACAAAAGCACCATGTAATGTATGGATATCAAGGCAATAACAAATTTATCTTGTGAGTTAGTTAACAGAGATGAACAGTGTATTTGTTACTTTGTTACAGGAACCTAGTAGTTCAGCTGATTTCCAGACTATTCATCACTGTTCAACTCCTTGGTGGTAAAATCATCTGCTGTATAAATCAAAACATTCTTTACAGCTGACTCAGTGGAATTTAAAAAAAAACATTCCCAGTATCAAATGACACTGTAGGCATGTATCCCAGCTTGCCTAGCAGAGTACTAGGCTTTGTAGTTGATTATCCTTCTCTTGCAGAAGCTGCAGTGTTGAGTTTGGTCTGCAGGCATAGTGGACACAGATGTTTACAGGCTCTTGGAGCTCTCAGTGAAAGGACACAGATCTGTTTGTAATTTGCAATATATCAAATTTTTATATGCAGTAAAAGCTAAAATGAGGAGTAAGGTTTCTCCAAATACTACTGAATGTTTCTGTCTGATTTTATTGCCAATTGTTATTTGGAAAAAAAAGCATAATTGCATAGCTACTCCCAACACCCAACAAAACATAACAGAAATAAATCTGCATTAACTGTAACTCTTATACGTGGCATTTAAATATGCATAGGCCCCATCCCACAGACACATAATTGGATTACCAGATATCAGTGTTGTTTTGTCGATGGAAAATGTAATAGTTTGCTAGCAAATGTGCTGCCTAGCCTGTGCAGGCCACAAAACTTGCAGTACAATACAATTCCATTCAGGGAGACGTTGCAGGTAGGTCCCTGTCATGACATGCGGACACACACAATGATTTACAGACAAGCAGCTAATGGACACAGAGAACAGGACATGACCAATAAGCAGGCCGGACACTCAGGGGTGGGATCTGACTATAAAAGACACAAGGCACTCACACTCCGCCTCTTTCCACTGATGAACATCTAGAGAGTCAGTCAAGGGTGTTGTTACAATCTCACACCTCCACCACGTGGCTAAGAGCTAGTCTGGTTCAGTCAACCAGTTAAGTTAGCAGAGTTGAACACAGAGAACTGTGCTATTAGTTCAATAAACCTGATTGAACTAACTTCAAGGTCTGGAGTATCTTTCTGATCTAAGCTGCATCCAGCTGCAGCCAGTGTTAGACCAGTGTACCTAACACGACAGTCCCCAGTCCATCTCAACATCGTAGATTTGAGAGAAGAGGCAGCAGGGTTCACACACATGCGTCCTGGAATGTGTGTGTACATGTGTGTCTATGTATACATATGTGTCTGTGTCCACATCCCAAGAATGATTTTCCCCTTGATTTGTATCAATTTGATGCAACTCGGTGACATGTAAGGCTACTTTAAAGAGTCATCAACTATATGTTGTAGCACAGGAGTGACATATCACATCACACAAGGATGTTAAAAACATTAGTTATCAAATTGAGTGAGTATTTAAGAAACTGCTGTTCGCTTTTGAGTTACTTTTATCTTCTGGATTACAGTACCATAATGGTTATGTTACTGGACTAATAATCCAGGGCGATGGGTTGAAATCTCACCACAGCAGTTGGAGGAACTTAAATTCAGTTAATTTAGTGAATCTGGAACAAAAAGCTAGTCTCAGTAATGGTCGTCATGAAACTACTGAATTGTTGTAAACCCTCATCTGGTGCACTGATGCTTTTAAGGGAAGGAAAACCACACTCCATGTCCAGTCTGCCCTAAATGTGACTCCAGACCCGCAACAACATGGTTGATTCTTAACTGTCCTCTGAAATAGCCTCAGGGGCAGCATGGTAGCATTATGGTTAGCACAGTTGCTTCACAGCTCCAAGGTCCCAGGTTCGGTTCCTGGCTTGGGTCACTGTCTGTGCAGAGTCTGCACGTTTTCCCCGTGTCTGCGTGGGTTTCCTCCGGATGCTCCAGTTTCCTCCCACAGTCCAAAGACGTGCAGGTTAGGTGGATTGGCCATGCTAAATTGCCCTTAGTGTCCAAAAAGGTTAAGTGGGGGTTACTGGGTTACAGTTACGGGTTATGGGGATAGGGTAGAGACGTGGACTTGAGTAGGCTGTTCTTTGTAAGAGGCAGTGCAGACTCGATGGGCCGAATGGCCTCCTTCTGCACTGTAAATTCTATGATTCTATGAGAAGCGGCTCATTGGATTAAAACCAGTACGAAAATCTATAATTTATGGACTGAAGCAGTTCAGAAGGCAGTTCCCAACCACCTTCTCGAGGGCACTGAGGGTTAGGCTATAAATATTGGCCTTGCCAGTGACAGTCACATGCTGAAAATTAAGAAAAAAAATATATCCATGTAAGTGGACTTTGAGACACAGAGCAAGAGTTAAGCGATTACTGGTTGAGTCTGCTAGTGGTGTGAGGTTCTACAAATCTAGACCTGCCATGGGTCTCTACTCAGGTTCAGGGAAGCGAGTCAGTCACTAAGCAGTCTGGTTGCTTGCCTTTTTGCATAAGTTTATTCCCACTGTTCTGTATCAGCAAACATGTGAGCAGACCCAGGAGGATATCAGTGAAACTCCCTTATGGTCTGGATCAGACACCCATGCTTTCAGCATGAAAACTTCTTCAATCTCTTCGCAGTTGGACTGAGTGAAAATTGACGAGGCTTTGTTTGACTTGATTTGCAAACCGTTTATTTTCCACAGTAGACAAAGCATACAGAACATGGAATGTAATGAAATTCACATTTTGCAAATGTGTAAAACCTCTGTTTCGAACCACTTCTGAGGCAAGAGAATGCCGCCACGGAGCCAACACTGGCACCCTAGCAGAGGCAAAGATTAGCAAAGATCCAAGAAATTTGTCAACACCGAGTTGCTAGATGTCTCTTGAATGAACTAACATTGCTGACAGAGTCTTTAGAACAGCAGCCACCCTGCAATTTTAATACCTCTCAAATGTCATTGGGTTGACAACTCAGCAGGAGATTGTAATGGGACAGCTAAGCAATTTTAGACCACCTTCTTACTCAACAACACATTTTAAACCAGCTCATGTTTCATTGCAATCTGATGACACTAAGGTTATTTTAACCCAATAAGGATATTCATGTATAATAAATACTGAAGAGTTCTTCAGGTAAATACGAACAGGGAGTCAAGGAGTGGAATTTTACTACAAACTTAGCAGTTGTGCAAAGGGGCATCAGCTTTGTACCAGCATTAAATTTACAAAGAGGACCTTGGGTGTCAAGATTTGGGCTTATTCTAAAACAATGCACATTGAGATGACAATCTCCAGGAATGCCTTTGCTGCATTGTTCCATGTTGTATTCAGGCTGCATTTAAACAATATCCGCATGAAGCATAACAGCTCTACACCAACACTACAGATGCAAAAATGTGTCCAAGGACCCTTTCAACTTTGCAAGTATTTAGTCATCTGTCCGAATATCTTCTTCTTTGGCTAGTTGTCACTCTTTCTCTGATTGTTCTCCTGTGAAGGAACTTGAGATTTAGCACAGGGCTAAATCGCTGGTTTTTAACGCAGACTAAGGCAGGCCAGCAGCACGGTTCAATTCCCGTACCAGCCGCCCTGAACAGGCGCTGTAATGTGGTGACTAGGGGCTTTTCACAGTAACTTCATTTGAAGCCTACTTGTGACAATAAGCGATTTTCATTTCATTTTCCTACATTGAAGACCCTTATATAAATGCAAGTTGTTATTTCCACCGAGATCTTTTTTGCTACAAATATATCAAGTTACTTTATCACCGGAGCCCTCTGCAGCAGCTGCACATAATGTATCATAAAATATATATAGTGGGTGGGATTCTCCGGTGCCCCAGTTGCGAGTTTTTCAGCAACGAGAGGTGGCACGCTGTTCGCTGGCGGTGGGACTCTCTGTTCCCGCCGCTGTCATTGAATTTGCATTGAAACCACCCCACGTTGCTGGGAAACCCGCAGATGGTAATGCGCTGCCAACGGGACCAGAGAATCCCACCGCCAGCAAACGGCCAGAGAATTACAGCCAATGTAAACATTGTGCTGCATTATCAAAGATTCTGGACTGAATTCTCCGATTTTGAGGCTATGTCCGGAGGAAGTCTTACGATGAAGTAGTCAGCATGCACCCCCACACCGCCCGGTGGGGGGCTAGCAGCCGTGCCACGCAAAGCCCCCGCCGTTCCAGACAGAAACGAGCGGAGAATTGCCTGGTTTGTGGCCACGCATGCGCACGGCGACGAACTGCAGCGGTCAAAAAGAATCTCCGCCCGATCGCCGAATGCGATTTTGGTGTCGGCAAGCGGAGAATCCTGCCCTCCGTCCTTTAGATGAGAAGTAAAACCGGTCTTTGTTCTGGTGGTTATGGTGCATGGCACAGGTTCACTATTTAAAGACAGCAACAAGTCTCCAAGTGAGCTGGCTGACATGCAACATTCTAACAATACCACCAAAAATATTGAGTCAGAGCAACTCCCGAGTTCTTGCTGTACAGAAAATGGCTATACCACACATAACAACAGTTACTGTGTTCACATATAAACTTATGGTATGAAGTGCGCTGAGACTTTCTGAGAAATTAACACAAGTCTTTTTTGTCTCTCCCTATTTTCAAAGAAATTTGCTTTGAAATTTCGAAGAAGAGACAACAACTGGCACCTTTGTGCCAGGGAATGTGCACTTTTAGACCTCAGGAAAACTCGCATTCCTCGTGCTTGTGTGTCTTTGAGGTTTGATACTGCAGAACTTGCAAAGGCCTGTGCAGTCGGGTCAACTATCAACCATCGCTGTTCTCAGCCTTCCGGGATGGATTAAATCAAAAGCAGATTTTACCACAAATGCAGTAAACAAACAGCAACATATGAGCCGGAACCTGTTCTGATACTAAGTAAATTATATACTGTCATTACATTTTTCAGCGCTAACAAAAAATCATGCTAAGTGTAAAAATAGATGGTCACAGTGTATTGCCACTACCCTACAAAAATTATGGTACACAGCAGAAAGAATCAAAGCTGTAACTCCCCAGGGGACAGTTATTATGAAACATGGTCCCATAAGTTGCTGGAGCAGAGAGCTTTTCACCACATGCCCCACTTATTAGATATTTTCCTCTCACTCTTCAGCTCTTAAAATTTTGTCCCACAAATTGCTGGAATCGCAAGTTGGTAATGATATAGTAAGGTCAACGGGTCATCTGGGACCTTGGGTGAATAATGAGAGCAGCAGGGAAAGAAACAAAGGAATGACAGTGAATGAAAAAGGGTGAAATAAGGTCAAATTAGATAGAGGACCAGAGAATTAATTTTAACTTATAGAAACATATTAATTCCCTGCAGAAATAAGAACTCCCCTCGTCCTCTTTGAATATTGCTTGGATATATTTTACAATCACCTGAGAGGTCAGCCATAATCTTTGTTTAACATCTCCTCTCACAGTCAAATCGTTTGAGTTGGTTCTAAATTTCCAAGCTGCTATCTCAGAGCCAAGAGTTCTACCATTGAGCAGGCTGACACCATGGATGTGAACAAGTTATGTTCAAGTCAGGCGACCCTGACCTAGACAAGAAATCCAGGTACGACCTCCGAAAAGCCATCCGGGATGCCAAGAGAGAATATCAGACCAAGCTAGAGTCACAGACTAGCGTTACAGGCTCAGCGGTTGTGGCAAGGCCTAAATAACGTAACAGGCTATGAAACAAAGCTGAGCAGTATCTCTAGCAGCAGCGCAACCCTTCCCGATGGTCTCAATGCATTCTATGCTCGGTTCGAGCAGGAAACCAATGATCCGCTGTTGAGAGCCTCAGCAGCCCATAATATACCCATGCCCACCATCACAGCTTCTGAAGTCAGATCGGCCTTCCAGAAAGTGAACCCTTGGAAGGTCCACAGGTCCAGATGGGATCCCTGGCCGTGCACTTAGAGCCTGCGCTGACCAGCTGCCAGATGTATTCGCGGACATCTTTAACCTATCTCTACTCCGCTGCGAGGTGCCCACCTGCTTCAAGAAGGCCACCATCATACCGGTGCCAAAGAAGAACCAGGCAACATGCCTCAATGACTACCGTCCGGTGGCCCTGACACAGTCGTAATGAAGTGCTTCAAGAGGTTGGTCATGAAGCGCATCAACTCCATACTCCCAGAATGCCTTGATCCACTGTAATTCGCATACTACTGCAGACTCCATTTCTCTGGCCCTACAATCATCCCCAGAGCATCTCGACAATAAGGACTCCTACATCAGACTCCTATTTACTGACTACAGCTCCTCCTTCAACAGCATAATCCCAGCCAAGCTCATATCAAAGCTCCAAAACCTAGGACTTGATTCCTCACTCTGTAACTGGATCCTCGACTTTCTGACCAACAGACCACAATCAGTAAGAATAAACAACACCTCCTCCACAATAGTCGTCAATACCGGGGCCCTGCAAGGCTGCGGGTTTAACCCCCTACTATACTCCCTGTAGACACGACTGCGTGACAAAATTGGTTCCAACTCCATCTACAAGTTTGCTGATGACACAATCATAGTGGGCCGGATCTCAAAAACGATGAGTCAGAATACAGGAGGGAGATAGAAAAACTAATGGAGTGGTGCAACGACAACAATCTATCCCTCAATGCCGGAAAAACTAAAGAGCTGGTCACTGACTTCCGGAAGCAAAGTACTGTACATACCCCTGTCAGCATCAACGGGGCCGAGGTGGAGATGGTTAACAGCTTCAAATTCCTAGGGGTGCATTATGCCCGACCCGGACCCCCCTATTCCACATCCTTCCACTACCTCCCCTGCTTCTTTCCTTTTCATGCACTGCATATTTATGTCCTGTTCTCTTTTTTTTCTTATTCCTTTTTATTACTAAAACAGTTGTCTGTGTTTGTTTCTTTATTGCATTTTTATTTGATATAGGGGGCCCACTTGCCATCGGGCAAGCTGACACCCTGGCCAGTCCGCCACTGGGTGCATATCATCAAAAATCCGTCCTGGTCCACCCACGTCAACGCTACCACCAAGAAAGCAGAACAACGCCTATACTTCCTCGGGAAACTAAGGAAATTTGGCATTTCTGCATTAACTCCTACCAACTTTTATAGATACACCACAGAAAGCATCCTACCTGGCTGCATAACAGCCTGGTATGGCACCTGCTCAGCCCAAGACCGCAAGAAACTTCATAGAGTCGTGACACAGTCCAGTCCATCACATGAACCTGCCTCCCGTCCATTGACTCCATCTACACCTCCCGTTGTCTGGGGAAAGTGGGCAGCATAATCAAAGACCTCCCCACCCGGCTACTCACTCTTCCAAATTCTTCCATCGGGCAGGACATATAAAAGTCTGCGAACACGCACGAAGAGACTCAAAAACAGCTTCTTCCCCGCTATTACATGACTCCTAAACGACCCTCTTATGGACTGACCTGATAATACTACACCCTGTATGCTTCATCCAATGCCAGTGGCTACTTATTTTACATTGTGTACCTTGTGCTGCCCTATTATGTATTTTCTGTTTATTTTATTTTCATGTACTTACATGATCTGTTTGAGCTGCTCGCAGAAAAATACATTACGCTGCACCTTGGTGCGGAGGGTTGCTCACCCTCGCCCGGTGCTGCCTACTGTTCTGTCTGGTGGAGGCTGCATGGGGGGTGGTGGTTGGTGCCAGGGGCACGGTGGTTCTGACTCACTCTGGCCGCCAAGAAGAGGTCTAAGACCTTCTTGCTCACTGCTGGCCAGTCCTGGCAGTGGGGCACACGGCACTCACAGCCTCTGCCACCTGTACCCAGACCCAGTTGACATCTGCGGGTGGCATCCTCCTTGTCACCCTGGGGAACAGGGTGGCCTGTCTCCCATCCACGGCATCCAGTACCGTCTTCAGCTGGGCATCAGCGAACCTCAGTGCAGCTCTTTGGAGTTGCATCTTCTAGGCTGGAATCAGCGTGTGTGGGGAGTGGAGTGCTTTTATGCGGTTGCAGCATGTCAGGCCCGAGTGCCAATCCTGATCCTGGTGAATAACACGGCAAAGTTTGTCGCAATTGCACTAGTTCTATGTGCCGCCTGTGCTAGCCCATTGGAATGTCCTGAATCGCTACAAGACTGGTGCCACTTTCGGAGCTTTGGAACTTATCTTAAAAGGAGAATTCCACCCAATGGCTTTGATCTCCCCAATATTTCATTGCATTTTGAAACAGGCATATTTTAGTTTAAAATTAAGATCTTAATTGATTTGAACCACAATTTATTTTTTAATTGAAATGCAGTAGTTCATAATTTGACTGATCCAATGATAAGAATATCGGGCGGGATTCTTCCAGCCCCGCGCAGGGTCAGAGAATCCCCGCAACCACCCCACACCGCCCCGACGCCGGTATGCAATTCTCCACGCCGCCGCGCATTTGCTGTGGTGCCAGTCACGGGCCACTCTACACTGCCGGGCTGCCGATTCTCCGGCCCGAATGGGTTTAGCGGCTGCTCTAAAAAGGCGGAGTCCCACCGGCGCCATCCACACCGGTCGCAACCGGCGGGAACTCTGCGTGCAGGGTCGGGGGCGGCCTGTGGGGGCGTGGGGGGAGAGATGGGGGGGCCTCCGATGGGGCCCGGCCCATGATCGGGGCCCACCGATCGGCGGGCCGGCCTCTCGCTCCCCGGGTCTATTTTCTTATGCGCCGGCCCCTGAACACCCGCGCCATGTTGCATCGGGGCCGGCACGTTGAGGGAGGCCACCGCGCAAGCGCGGGTTGGCACTGACGTCACTGCGCATGTCCTCATTGACGCCGGTGCTACTGTGCACGCGCGGATCCCGCGGCGCACAGTTCGCGCCTGGATGGGAGGCTGGAGCAGCGTGAGCCGCTCCAGTGCCGTGCTGGCCCCTCGGTACTCCCAGCGCCCCATTCACGTCGTCGTGAAACGCGACGCCGTTTCTGATGGCGTGGGTGGACTCTCTGCCGCTGAATGAGAGAATCCCGCCCATAATATCTTTGTATTTCTGCTGAGCTGGACAACAACCATGAACTCAATTTATATCAGCCCCATATTACAGCTACTTAACTGCTTTTGACATAAATGGATTAAATACAGACCAACTCTCAGCAACTTCCCTCTAAACCTCATTTAAAATTCTCCGCTGCTCTTATTTTTTGTGTGTGCAAATTGGCTGCTAGGTTTCTCTACAGCATTGAATATTGACCCGATGTTAACCTCATGCAAGTAAGATAAAAATCTTGTCTGATATTTTTTAAAGTACTTAATTGGCTGTGAAGCACTTTGGAACATCCTGAAGTTGATTCAGGTTCTATATAAATCAATTCCTTTTCCTTTATTCTGCGCGATTCCAAGAACACTTTGGATATAGTTGTTGTAAATGCAGCCAGAATTCAATACCTGAATGTGTATATTAAGTACCATTTTCTTTTCCCTGTCCTTCCTGCTCACAGCAAACTCTCCAGCCACATGCAATCGCAATCCCTGTATATGTGATGATGTCGATTTTGGCAGGTCTAGCTAAGCATTTCAATGATACTCCGATTTCTTGCTGCTCCAGTGGTGGATTTGGAAATTATTCCCATTAGGTCCATATTTGACTTGATTTCAGTGGTGCTGGCTGCAGGTTTTAAAATGTAAGTATTCTGAAGTGCACGACTTGACATAATGGGAAAGGTGTACACACAAGCATGATTTTGCTGCACCAGTACCGCACCTCTCTATGGCATAAAACGCAAAACTCTGTAAAGTGTTTTCAGTCAAAATGACACTGCAAATATTTTCAACATATGCAAACGACGTCATTGCACCATCGAATGGATGAATATCAGGTTAACTGCTTCGGTAGCAAAAATAGAAAGGCAGATTATTATTTGAATGAGTGTAAATTGAGAGAGGTGGATACTCAGCGAGATCTTGGTGTCCTCTTGCATCAGTCTCTGAAAGTAAGTACGCAAGTGCAGCAGGCAGTAAAGAAGACAAATGGTATTTTGGCCTTCATAGCGAGAGGATCAGAGTATAGGAATAGAGATGTTTCAATGCAATTGTATAGGGCATTGGTGAGGCCACACCTTGAATACTGTATGTAGTTTTGGTGTCTTTATCTGAGGAAGGATGTTCTTGCTATGGAGGGAGTACAGCGAAGGTTTACCCAGCTGATTCCTGGGATGGTGGGACTGTCATATGAGGAGAGACCAAGTCAGTTAGGATTATATTTATTGGAGCTTAGCCGAGTGAGAGGGGATCTCATTTAAACTTACAAAATTCTAACAGGATTAGACAGGATAGAGTCAGAAAGAATGTTTCCAATGGTGGGAAAGTCCAGAACTAAGGGTCATAGTTTGAGGATAAGGGGTAAACCTTTTAGGACTGAGGTGAGGAGAAATTTCTTGACCCAAAGAGTGACGAATCTGTGGAATTTGCTATCACAGAAGATAGTTGAGGCCAAAATGTTGTGTAATTTCAAGAAGGAATTAGATATAGCTCTTGGGGCTAAAGAGAGCAAGGGATATGGGGGGGAAGGTGGGATGCCGGTAATGAACTTGATGATCAGTCATGATGATAATGAATGGCGGAGCAGACTCAAAAGGCTTCTGTTTTCTATGAATGTGGTTTACGATACAAAACTTCAGATATTTGCTAAGATAAATACCTTTCAATGAAATCATGAAGAGAACATTGCTTTCAATAAATTGTACTCGAGACAATGTGTTGCCAAATAGAAAGAACCCCAATACAGACTGCCACGCCATATACTTTCAACAGCATTGTCATTTACATTGATCCTGCCAGAAACTCCATTCCCAATCCTGTCAGAAACTCCATTCCCAATCCTGCCAGAAACTCCATTCCCGATCCTGCCAGAAACTCCATTCCCGATCCTGCCAGAAACTCCATTCCCGATCCTGCCAGAAACTCCATTCCCGATCCTGCCAGAAACTCCATTCCCGATCCTGCCAGCAACTCCATTCCCGCTCCTTGGCAACTGGTCTAAGGCTGAACCAGACTGTTCACATCCTTGGTGTTAGAATTAGCTTCTGACCACATATCTGAACCATCACCACGGCTGTCTACTTCCATTTATGTAACATTGCCCCACTCTGCCACTGCCTTAGCTCATCTACTACTGAAACCCTCATAAACGCCTGAGTTACCTCTTGTCTTGACTATTACAATGACCTCCCATCTCCCACCATTGACCTCATACAAACTCCCTTGCCTGTAACACTCAAGAAGTTTGACACCATCCGGGTCAAAGCAGCCCGCTTAATTGCTGCCCCTTCCACAAACAAACATTCAATCCCTCCACCACCGACAAACAGTGGCAGCCATGCATACCATCTACAACACCTTCCAAACCCACGACCCCTACCATCTAGAAAGAGAAGAGCAGCAGATACCTGATAACTCCACCACCTGGAGGTTCCACGCCAAGTCACTCACCGCCCCAACTTGGAAATATATCGCTGCTCCTTCACTGTCACTGTGTGAAAATCCTGGAACTCCCTTCATAACAGCACTGTGGGTGTACCTACACTTCAGGGACCACCTTCTGAAGGGCAACTAGGGATGGGCAATAAATGCAATGCAACAATATGAAAGCAGATTTTCCAATCATTATCACATTGTTGTTTGTGGGAGCTTGCTGTACATAAACTGACTATCCTGTTTTCTACACTACAACAGTTACTGCACTTACTTCAATTCCTTCAATAATTTACCACATCTCAATTATGTCACACCTATGCAACCTGGCCTGATCACTTAAACCAAAAATCTCTTGCATCATTCTGGTGAATCTGGACTGCATCCACTCCAAGGCTAATACTGTGATATCTTTGCATGAAAAACATGCTGGCACATACACATTGAGTTCAAGTACCCAAACAAACTAATTTAATCCAGTTTTGAGCCTCCTTAATGCAAAAGTTACACAATGTTCAAAATTCCATGCCTGTCTTGACCTGGGTCTGAACTAGGTTCAATATATATTGGAATAACAATTGGACTATTGACACTCTAATTATATCCCAATTGTACAATTCATCATATTCATTTGATTCTTCTCGACTTCCTTCTCCTTCATAATTCTCTGAAGTTAAAACTTGATCTATATATGCAAACCTAATTTTTCCACTAATCCTGATGAAATATTTTCATGACTCTTCCTGATAGCCACTTCAAAAACTTGTGATGATAATCTTTCACCTTAATCTTTTGGTTTAACTTCAGACTTATTTCTCTCACTCTACCCTTATCAAGATCTCTTTCTGCCTGGATCGCTTCTCTTCCACTAAGTATGCTAAATGTGGTTTCAGCAACTGTTAAAAAGCAGTTCAGCTGGCGTTCCACCAGTAGTGGTGTGAGATGTTACGATAAATAAACAAATTATTCACCAGTTTGTGATTCAATGACAGCTCACATTTCTTCCAATTTGTATCTAGCATTTGCTTAACAAGAGCATGCTAAACCATTTGTACTATGCATTTTGCTGCTCCGGATGAAGCAGGACGCTACAGTTGAACTCTGCTAAATTTTACAAACTTTTCTGAACAAAATGAAAGTCAGGCACCATTTCCTCTGCGGACCCATAAGCAGAAAGCAAACTACACAAAATACCTAAAGTTTTGCTAGTTTCTGATCAATCAAAATGAATAGCCGATACCCTTAAAATTATACAAAATCTATGTGCAGCCTCTGCCACACTCCAGTTGGTCATTTCCATCGTTGCAAAGATACTGATGGCTTATTTTCTACAGCTTCTCATGCCCCACACTGTTTCTTCTATGTCCTTGTCAAACCCTGGCCACCAAAGACAGTTCCCTGGCCCCACCAACGACAGTTTCTCGCTAAGCTCTTTGTCAAGCTCATCGCTAAGTGTTAATCCTGAAGATCACAGAGCAACTGTTAAAATTACCACTGTTATTCTCCCCATAACACAAACTTTATCACTGACTACTCATTTGTACGCATAAAAAAATGGCCTGATTTCTCAATCTTGTATCTGTGTCGGTAATCCATTTGCGCTATAGATGCATACACTTACCAATACAGGGTCCCAATAAGTTCTTCTAGCAATGTCACCTGCTGTGACTGGAAGCTCATCTACATTGAAAAGAAAAACACATCTTCCCTGTTGGGCTCTATCTCTGCTGGGGATGGCAATGCAATAGTCGTCTGACCATCGTACTGATAAGCAGACAAAATCAAAGCCAATCTCTGGAGTCGGGCATGCTGCTAAGTGGGTACCGGACACTTAGCCACCAGTGACGTACGAACAGTTTTGATTGTGAAACTACAACCATAAAAGTATTTATGAAATCTTCTTACTCCAAAAATCAAAGACAATCAATGGCATTCTCCATAAAAGCAAATTACTGCGGATGCTGGAATCTGAAACCAAAGAGAAAATGCTGGAAAATCCCAGTAGGTCTGACAGCATCTGTAGGGAGACAAAAGAGCGAACGTTTCGAGTCCAATGACTCGTTGTCAAAGCCAATGGCATTCTCCATTTGGGAGACTAAAAGCAAGATGTACCGGTCGCGTTGTGCCCGAAAAGCAGCAATGCGTGGCCAGTTGTAGATGTCGGCAAATCCTTCTTCCGGGATCTACCCAGCTTGCCCCACCTCGGGAGACCTAACGCGATCTCGCGAGATGTCTCGATGTGAATACGGCATTGTGGGTGGGATCATTTTCTGGCAAATCTGCATATTAGAATGCATCTCATTCTAATAGGTGTTCCCGAAATCTTACCAAGCGTGGGATCGAACTCCCATGGGAGGGCTCGGGCAAGTGCCGTGAGTGCTGGTTTCCACAAACGGACCAGACAGAGCCAGAGGGTCTCCCAGGGGATTGGAAGCCCCAGGTGCATGCACTTTGGACAGGGTGGCACCCTGGAAATGTTAGTGTCATCTGGGCACCCTGGCATTGCCACCTGGGTGCCAGCCTGGCATTGCTAAAGTGCCGAGGTAACACTGGCAGGGCAGTGGTGCTCTGCGCAGATGTGGAGGGGGAAGGAGTCCCTTATAGGTGTTTTGGGGCTGGGGGAGTTCAGTGGTTGTGTTTCGGTGTCGAGAGATCGGAATGTCATATAAAAAAGGTGTCTCGATCTCTCCCTGCACCGAGAGGTTCCGGTGGGTGAGCGGAATGCCTCAGTGCAGAAAACGGGGCTAAGTGAGGCCTCGGCCGTATGCTCCTCACTTGAGACCCCCCGATCTACCCAAGTGACTGTTAGATAGCATGTGTTTATCAGCGTGCTGAGCGCCGGGAAACACTCGGCTAATCGCACACTATGGGACTCTGTTCCCACAGGGGTAGATCGCGTCCTAAGTGTTGACGCCGAGCCTCCCCATCCTTATCCCGAAGGCCTTTTTCAGGCGGGTTAACAGGAGCATTATGGGGTTTGTGTGGGCACACGGGACCCCGAGAGTGAGAAGGGTGTTCTTGGAGCGGGGCAGGGATAGGGGGGGCTGGCGCTGCCCAGCCTCTGTGGGTACTATTAGGCTGCCAACGCAGCAATGGTGCGTAAGTGGGTGATGGAGGGGGAGGGGGAAGCATGGAAGAGGATGGAGTTGGCGTCCTGTGTGGGCACGAGCCTGGAGGCGCTGGTAACGGCGCCGCTGCCGCTCCCTCCAACGGGGTATACCACGAGTCCGGTGGTGGCGGCTACCCTCAAAATTTGGGGGCAGTGGAGGCGGCACGGGGGGAGGTGGGGGCTTTGATGGGGTCCCCGATACGGGGGAACCACCGTTTTTTTCCGGGGAGAACTGATGGCGGGTTCCTGAGTTGGCACAGGGCAGGTGTCAGGAGGTTGGGGGACCTGTTTATAGACGGGAAGTTCGCGAGCCTGGGTGAGCTGGAAGGGAAGTTCGGGCTCCACCCGGGGAACACCTTTAGGTACATGCAAGTAAGGGCGTTTGTCAGGCGGCAGGTGGCGGAGTTCCCTCTGCTGCTGCCACGTGGGATCTAGGACAGGGTGCTCTCGGAGGTGTGGGTTGGAGAGGGGAGGATCTCGGCAGCGTACCAAATGATGCAGGAGATGGACGCGGCCTCAGTCGAGGAGCTGAAAGGTAAATGGGAGGAGGAGCTGGGTGAGGAGATAGAAGAGGGGACGTGGGCGGACGCCCTGGGGAGGGTGAACTCCTCCTCTTCTTGTGCGAGGCTTGGCCTCATACAGTTTAAGGTGCTGCATAGGGCTCACATGACCGGGGCAAGGATGAGCCGGTTCTTTGGGAGTGAGGACAGGTGTATTAGGTGCTCAGGGAGCCCAGCAAATCATGCCCATATGTTCTGAGCATGCCCAGCGGTAGGGGAATTTTGGAAGGGCGTAGCAAGGACGCTGTCGAGGGTGGTAGGATCCAGGGTCGATCCGAGCTAGAGGCTCGCAATATTTGGGGTTGCGGTGGAGCCGGGAGTGCAGGAGGCGAAAGAGGCCGGCATTCTGGCCTTTGCGTCCCTAGTAGCCCGGCAGAGGATTCTTCTTCAGTGGAAGGATGCGAGGCCCCCAAGCTTGGAGGCCTGGGTCACCGATATGGCAGGGTTTATTAAATTAGAGATTTAATTTGAATAAAAATTATTATTTTTGTTTTAATGTTGACGCCGAGACGGAATTGTATGCAACTTGCATTCCCCTTTGGGCGCTATTTCTGGAGGAATTCAGGACATGCTAATATGCCAACACTTTGTCCACATAAATCCAGTGAAATTCTCATTCCCACCAGCAATCAGATTCGCGGAGGCTGAAATTGGCGCTGGAGAGCTTGACATGCTGGAGCTGCTTACAGGCACCCCACTTCCCACACACTCTCATTCCAGCCAAGAAGATGGCTCCACGAAGACCTGCACCCTTATTTGCGAACATGGAGCTTGACCGAATGTTGGGGGTGGGGTGGGGTGGGTGAAGAGGATGGACATCCTCTTCCCCAGGGTGGGCAGGAGGCTACCGCCAGCGGCCATCAACTGGGCCTATCGGCATGCGACAACCAGTGAGCACCCAACGCAAAATCATGTCCTTCGGGAGAGGGGTGAATCACTGCTTCCCAAGATTTCACCATGTGCCTAGTCTTTTGTCTTGCAGGACCACCATCAGTCCTTGCCAGCCCATCTGGGGTACCTCGCCCCCAGCCATAACCCCAGCATATCCTGGAGGACCAGTCTGGGGACAACACCGACTTCTCAGCACTAGATTCATCAGCACCCTCCACCATTGCAGAGTCTACCACCTCAGGTGGGGCCTTTTAGTAAAGAGGCTCCTGGGTCACATTTTGGTGCGCACATCACACATCAGGCGGTGGGAGGAACTCCCAAGTACGCAGAGAGTTGGAGGGCTGCTCGATCCCAGGAACCAGACAGGTATCACGCTCCTGGAAAGAATGCTCCCATGTAAAGATGCAGATGCAGAGCCAGGATCTAAAGGCGAGAGTGTCAGTAATTTCAAGCGACTGCAGGTACAGATGGAGCAGTCCAACCACCTTCAGGTGCAGGAGATCATGCCTACAATGCATGGTAACCTGTGCAACACTGAAAGGGTTGCATCCGCAGTGGAAGCCTTGGGTCAAAAAAGTCACATCCATGGGTCAAGACGTCCAAGGTTTGGGGCATCCTGTGCAGTCGATGGCTGACGCTCAGGACAGGGGAACGCAGTCACAGGCAGTCATGTCCTGGGCCCACATAGACATTGCTGCAGTGCTCCAGAGCTTGGCCTAGTCACAAAGGGTCATGGCGGAGGGCATCGAGAGCATTGGCCGGGTGATGACTGACATGGGCCAGTGGCAGAGGGACATGACCGACACAGAGACATGATCGAGGTGCAGAGGGACACGATTCACTCATTGAGGGACGTGGCCAGTCTCTGTGCTCCATGGTTTAGGGAATTGAGACCCTGGTTGAGACGAGAGTGGGCCTCCAGGACGGTGGAACCTCCGGAGCTTACTTCGGCCTCATCTCAACCCGTGGAGTAGCTCGGGGGCCATCGAGCACCCCAAGGGACGAAGGCCAATGCCTCCCACAGGGGAGGTATTGGAACATCTTAGCGCTTATGAATCCACCCCCCCCCCCCCCTCCCCAAACCTACACTGGCACATCTGATGGACAAGCGGGCAGAACAGGGTGTACCTTGTCACTTGCGGCACCTGAAAGTCAGCGGAGCCCATCCAGGTCCAGGCCCTCCAGAGGACGGCTGCCAAAGGCATCTCAGGTCAGAGGATGTGATACGCAGCAGGACACAAAGATGTGCGGGTTAGGTGGATTGGCCATGCTAAATTGCCCGTAGTGTCCTAATAAAAGTAAGGTTAAGGGGGGGGGTTGTTGGGTTACGGGTATAGGGTGGATACGTGGGTTTGAGTAGGGTGATCATGGCTCGGCACAACATTGAGGGCCGAAGGGCCTGTTCTGTGCTGTACTGTTCTATGTTCTATGTCTGTGGTGCTGTCTGGGGCCACACCAAGAAGGAGCAGTCGGCCACGTAAAATAAAGAAGTTAGACACTAGTTAAGTTGGCATGGATGCAGCACATATGTTACAGGTAGGATCACAGCACAATAATATATATCGTCACTAATGAACATCTTTTGACCAACATTTTGACCTGCCTCAATCCTCTGTCTGAACGATGTGAAGGATGGGCTGGGATGGATGTAGAAGATGGGGGGGGGGGGGGGGGGGGGGGGGGGAGGAGGAGAAGAGTTATGGGAGGTTGGTGGTGTGGGTGTTGGAGGATGGAACGGGGCCAAGCCCCCAGGGCAATTAAATGTTCCACACTGGGGTCACCATCAGAGGCAGCAGGGAAAGGGGTCAGAAGTATGAGGCTGTCTCGTAGGGCAGCTTACTCAGTGAGTATCACATAACTGCTCATCACCTCCATTACTCCCCCCCCCCCCCCCCCCCCCCCCCCCAGTCAACCCAAATTATATTTGGGCCCATGAGATGGAATGGCCAACACATAAGAAGGGATCACCCCGGCAGATAGTGGAAGGTGATCCTGAAGGCAGGAATCAGACTTTGTCAAACAGTGAGAAGCACCGGAGCTCATCTCACTGTGAGTCGTCATCATCCTCCATCCCATGGACAAGAACCACTGATGCTGCCTTCCCAGGGCCAACACCTTGTGATGCAGGGAGGACGCTCAGAGGGGAAGCTAGGGTGGTAGGATGGGGAGGATGTAAATTGCTATGGGTAAGGGGGTACCACTGGAAGGGGGTGGTGGGGAGGGGAGGAAGGGTATGGAGAGGTGAGACAGGGTGACAAAGCTGCTGGTGGCCAGGCCTCTAAGTTGGCAAATCTGGAGGTGATGAGGTTGTCCCATGTGTGGCGCTCCCGGAACATATTTTGGGCAGCATGCCATGCCAGCCCGGGTGCCATGCCCGGTACTTCCTGGGCATCCTCCTCATCCTTCACGTCAGGCGAGACCTGTCATTCTTCCCCCTCCTCCTCTGCTGCACCATGTTGTGCAGGGAACAGCAAGCCAGCCCGATGTTAGAAATCCTCCTGGGGCTTTATTGGAGAGCTCCACCGGAGCAGTCCAGGAATCGGAAGTGCATCTTGAGGACACCGATGCACCGCTTAGTGACGTTCCTGGTTGCTGCCTGGGAATCTTTGTAGTGGTTCTCTATATCAGTCTGGGGTCTCCGGACAGGCATCATTAGCCAAGGCCTCCGTAGGTAACTCTTTCTCACCCAAGAGCCAACCCCTCACCCGAGGGAGCGCCTCGAATGTGCCGGAATTCATGAGTGCACCAGGATGTATGCATCGTGCACACTGCCAGGGTATCGGGCGCAGACGTGCATGATGTGCAGCTGATGATCACACATCAACTGCACTTTCAGGGAGTGGAATCTCGTCCGATTGCTGAAGAGCACCCAGTGATGAGCCAGTGCTTGTAGGGGGACATGTGTGCTATCAATCACCATCTGGACCTACGGCATACCAAGAATAGCGGCATATCCTGCTGCCCATATCCTGGTGGGCGTGGTCCAAATTGAAGTTTATATGATCCACTGCATGGGCGCATGGGACATCCGTCACAGCGCAGGGGCACCAGTGATATCCCAGACTAGTCCCTGCTCGGACCCAGGACAGATCCAAAGGAGTAAACGTTCAGGGCGACCATTACCTTGACTGCCACCGGAGCGGGTATCCTCCTCCACACCCCCGCAGTGCAAGGTGTGCCATCATCAGTTACAGGTGGCACATGATCTCCTTGATTAGCCAAAGTCTTTCGCAACACAAGGAGTCGAAGGACAGGCGCTGACGGAATACACGTGCCCTGATGCGACGTCTCCTTCGTACCTCCTCCTCCTGAGCCTCACTGGTTGACCCGTTCTCTCCCGGGGTAGGCTCCTCTTGTGCAGGGTCGTCCCTGAGCAGACCCTATGCCTCCAGGCTTCCTGCGTCCACAGCAGTATCTGCGGCCAGGTAGATAGCAAGCATTGCTGGCTGTACTCTGCAGGGGGGAAAAAAAGAGAAGAAATGCTAGCAAGAGAAGTATTCCCTTGCCCATCCAGAACCAACAGGCTAAATGGCGACTCAGAGTTGCCCTTCAGCTCCACATGTTCCCAGCGATATGTTGTCTTCCACATTGCATACCTGTCCCCATCAGTGAGTGGCCCATTGATTATCCCACCAGCAGGATGGCATCTGGCTGTGCGATGGAGGGGGTCACGGTGTGTCACCAATCGCCTCCATGCTTTGAGGCTTGTGTGTGGGCAGGTCTTTCAGATGGAGGTGAGGCAGGGAAGTGTGTATCTGCCACGAGCGTAGCTGCAATGTGAGTCCTGGGTGTGACACACAGGTTGTGACAACCTGTTCAGGCGCAGGATGGATGCAAGCAGCAGCAAAGTGAACAGGCAAGGCCTGGAGACAGCTGGTAGTCCTGCGGAGTGGGCTAGTTGATAGTGTCACTGGTGAGGCCTCTGTCCTGAGATGCAGTGTACCAGGGAGTGTGCCAAAGGCCATGGTGCGTGTGTCCTATGTTTGGGGTGAGTTCTGCTATTCCTCTGCTTCCCCTGCAGTGGGTCTGCACTTCTGATGAGTGAACTGAGAAGTGGTAGCACCTGGTGGGCTAGTGATTGAGCTTGGCCACACACATCCCATTGATGGGTCAGCTGGGATCTGAGGGTTTCCAGAGGGGCAGCCTGGGTGGGCTCCCAAATGACCAGTGTCATGATATGCAGGAACGCACACATATGATGATGTACAGACAAGCAGCTAATGGACACAGAGAACAGGACATGACCAATAAGCAGGCAGGACACACAGGGGTGGGATCTGACTATAAAAGACACGAGGCACTCAGATTCTGCCTCTTTCCACTGATGAACGTTTAGAGAGTCAGTCAAGGGTGTTACAATCTCACACCTCCACCACGTGGCTAAGAGCTTGTCTGGTTCAGACAGACAGAGTAACCATGCATCAAGGGCAATGACGCCCACTGAACAAAGGTGTGCACAAATTGAGAAGGAATGCCTGGGCATTCTCACTGGCATTCTCAAGTTTCATGACTATGGCTACAGCCTGCCGATATCACAGTCGAGATGGATCACAGGTCCCTGGTCCACATTATCCACATGGACCTGAATGACATGATGCCTCGGTTGCAGCACATCCTCCTCAAGCTCAGAAGGTACGACTTTGACCTGGTCTACACGCCTGGCAAGGAGCTCATCATTGCCGATACACTGTCCTGCTACATCACCGTGCCTGGTGAACCACCGAATGTCATCCGGCAAATTGAGTCACAGGTTAAGTCACAGGTGCAGCTGTGTGGTAGCACCCTCCCGGCATTTGATGAGAAGGTGATTCGTATCCGTGAGGAGACAGCCAAAGACCCCCTCTTGCAGCGTGTTATGCAACACCTAGCCAATGGCTGGCAAAAAGGGCAGTGCCCTCAGTTTTTCAGTAAAGGACAACCTGACAGTGGTTGATGGTATCCTCCTCAAACTGGACAGGATTGTAATTCCACACAGTCTCCAGAGCTTGGTGCTCCGTCAAATCCATGAGGGCCACATGGGTGTGGAAAAGTGCAGACGCAGAGCCAGGCAGGCTGTCTACTGGCCCGGGATCAGCCAGGACATTGCAAACATGGTCCTTAACTGTGCGACCTGTCAACGCTTCCAGCCAGCACAGAGTAAGGAGACAATTTAGCAGCATGAAATTGAAACCTCTCCGTGGTCCAAGGCTGGCATCGACCTCTTTCATGCAAATGGTTGTGATTACGTGTTAATCGTTGATTACTTTTCCAATTACCCTTAAGTCATGAAGCTCTCAGACCTCACAGCTCGGACCGTCATCAAGGCCTGTAAGGAGACATTCTCTCTTCACATATGCTGTCAGATCTGCTGAAATTGTCCAGTATTTTCTGGTTTTGGTGCATATCTTATTATTTGAGCCTTACTCTTGGTGGAATGTAACCCATCTATGTCTACCCTGTGCCCCAAATATTCTACAGAATTTTGGAACATTTCATAATTGTATGCCTTTGTCCAAACTCCATGCTTTTCCAAACATTGGAGCACTTTGTCCAGCTTACATTACGAGACTACCTATTTGGAACTGAAATAAGCACACTATTCCCTGAATTCCTTGTAACATTTAGTTTGTTATCCCTTTGAAATTCCAGGGGCTGAAGAAACACCAATGTCAGCCTATGAAACTGATATAGACCCATTTGTGTAACAATATTCAAATATAATTAAAGTTGCAGGTAAACATTTATCAGATCTAATTTTTAATATCCTGGCCCTCCTGGCAACATTGTGAACATATCCGCCACATTTGGCAAAGCATTGGGTGGATTACATTCTAGTACCTGATTTACCATTTAATCCCTGCATGTTTTCACATAGGAGCCTGATGCACCATGCAACTAGATTGTGCTAATCTTCTACCACAAATACCATTTTGCTGTGCTAACCCCATATCCCATGATGTCATTAATATCTAGAAATCTATTGATCTCTATCTTGAACAGACTCAATGACTGAGCCTCCACAGCCCTCTGGCAGAGAATTCCAAAGAT
This sequence comes from Scyliorhinus canicula, assembly GCF_902713615.1. Lineage (NCBI taxonomy): Eukaryota > Metazoa > Chordata > Chondrichthyes > Carcharhiniformes > Scyliorhinidae > Scyliorhinus > Scyliorhinus canicula. Next base: position 101,821,041 of record NC_052152.1, on the reverse strand, counting down.
TCACCACACTCTGAGTGAAGAAATTCTTGCCCCTTATTCTGAGACAGTGTCCCCTGATTCTAGGCTCCCCCAGCCAAGGGAAACATCCTTTCTGCACATACCTGTAAAACCAGTTAAGAAATTTTTAGTTTCAATTAGATCACCTCATTCTTCTAAACTCTGGAGAATACAGGCCCAATCTCCTCAATCTATCCTCATAGGACAATTTAGCCATCCCAGGAATTATTCTGGTGAAATTCCGTTGCGTTCTCATTCTACACTACCATCTGACTTTGGTGCTACCACTTTGGGACTAGTTAAATCAATCTGTTCAACTTCAATGATAATTTTCTCAGTCTCAAGCCTTTTCAGTTCTTGATCTACTTTCTCTCTTGAGCATAGGGCACGAGATAAGGCCTGCAATAGACTTGTCTTGCACTCCTCTGAACCTATACATTGGTGTTATATTTTTGACTCAGTTTGCCAATTTCGTAAAACAGTTGAAGGTACTTGGTGATTACGCATTGCAAATTTCTGGCCCACGCAAGAAAGCATATTCCAGGTTAATTTAAGTGATGCAAATCAGTTTCTTCATTACAATGATGGGAAATTTTGCATATTTCTCCTTTATGTGGCTGGAACCAACACATTTTCTATTCTGGGGATTTTCTCTCTTCATTAACTTTGTAATTCTATGCCATATTTCTCCAGCTGATGCTGACTCAATCTTTGATGGTATAGTGATTCAGGAATCACGCTAATGAATGCACTGGTATTGACCTCCATGTTACAGCCAATGCTACTTGGGATACAAGCCATGCAAATTTCCACTGGGCATCCTTGTGCTTTAGTTCATCTGGGTCTCAACTGACTCCTTATCAACCTGTTCAACAACCGTATGCAGTCACTCCTTTTTGCTCCAGCCAATGTTTTCTCCATTTACCTTCTTCAGACATGCCTTGATAAGATAACTGTTCTCTTGCAGCTGTAGCACTCTGCACTCATAAATGGACAATTCTGTCCCCAATGTTGGCCAAATCTCCAAGATCGGATTTTTAAGCCTATTCCTCTGTAAAAAAAAAATTACAATTCCTCTGCTGGTTTATTGAAAGCTTCTCCAACCCAAATTTGTTCAACTAGGGAAAATCCACAATCCCACCTCATTGCCACATTGTGACATATGTATTCAAGACAAAAGAGACTGGTACTTGCACATTGAGTTCAAGTACCTAACTGAACCAGTTTAATCTGGTTTTGGTTTGTATACATGCATACACAAGTGGCCACAATAGGATGCTATTACTCCTTCCTGAGGTGCAGTGCCCAGGAGTGAATGTAGGTCTCCAGATACAGGTACCAGAGCTTTAATGTAACTTCCACCCCTTTGTATTTTTATCCTTAGAGACAAAGACCAACATTACATTAGCCTTTTAAATTACCTGTTTTGAATGCAATGGAAACAGAAATTATTAATTGAAATATAAACACCGATAAATTGAAACACAACTGATTGAAACACTCACTACCGGCTTTGATCCCAGCCGTTGCACATTCTTCCCATGTCTGCCCAATCTTAGGGGATTGGAGAATGGCGAATGTCGTGCCCCTGTTCAAAAAAGGGAATAGGGATAACCCTGGGAATTACAGGCCAGTTAGTCTTACTTCAGTGGTAGGCAAAGTAATGGAAAGGGTACTGAGGGATAGGATTTCTGAGCATCTGGAAAGACACTGCTTGATTAGGGATAGTCAGCACGGATATGTGAGGGATAGGTCTTGCCTTACAAGTCTCATTGAATTCTTTCAGGAGGTGACCAAGCATGTGGATGAAGTTAAAGCAGTGGATGTAGTGTACATGGATTTTAGTAAGGCATTTGATAAGGTTCCCCACGGTAGGCTTATGCAGAAAGTAAGGAGGCATGGGATAGTGTAAATTTGGCCAGTTGGATAACAAACTGGCTAACCGATAGAAGTCAGAGAGTGGTGGTGGATGGCAAATATTCAGCCTGGAGCCCAGTTACCAGTGGCGTACCGCAGGGATCAGTTCTGGGTCCTCTGCTGTTTGTGATTTTCATTAATGACTTGGATGAGGGAGTTGAAGGGTGGGCCAGTAAATTTGCAGACAATGCAAAGATTGGTGGGGTTGTGGTTAGTGAGGAGGGCTGTTGTCGGCTGCAAAGAGACACAGGTAGGATGCAGAGCTGGGCTGAGAAGTGGCAGATGGAGTTTAACCCTGAAAAGTGTGGGGTTGTCTATTTTGGAAGGACAAATATGAATGTGGAATACAGGGTTAACGGTAGGGTTCTTGGCAATGTGGAGGAGCAGAGAGATCTTGGGTTCTATGTTCATAGATCTTTGAAAGTTGCCACTCAAGTGGATAGAGCTGTGAAGAAGGCCTATGGTGTGCTAGTGTTCATTAGCAGAGCGATTGAATTTAAGCGCCGTGAGGTGATGATGCAGCTGTACAAAACCTTGGTAAGGCCACATTTGGAGTACTGTGTGCAGTTCTGGTCGCCTCATGTTAGGAAGGATGTGGAAGCTTTGGAAAAGGTGCAAAGGAGATTTACCAGGATGTTGCCTGGAATGGAGAGTAGGTCTTACGAGGAAAGTTGAGGGTGCTAGGCCTTTTCTCATTAGAACGGAGAAGGATGAGGGGCGACTTGATAGAGGTTTATAAGATGATCAGGGGAATAGATAGAGTAGACAGTCAGAGACTTTTTCCCCGGGTGGAACAAACCATTACAAGGGGACATAAATTTAAGGTGAATGGTGGAAGATATAGGGGGGATGTCAGAGGTAGGTTCTTTACCCAGAGGGTAGTTGGGGCATGGAATGCACTGCACACGGTGAAAGTAGTTGAGTCGGAAAAATTAGGGACCTTCAAGCGGCTATTGGATAGTTACATGGATTACGGTAGAATAATGGAGTGTAGATTAATTTGTTCTTAAGGGCAGCACGGTAGCATTGTGGATAGCACAATTGCTTCACAACTTCAGGGTCCCAGGTTTGATTCCTGCTTGGGTCACTGTCTGTGCGGAGTCTGCACATCCTCCCAGTGTGTGCGTGGGTTTCCTCCGGGTGCTTCGGTTTCCTCCCACAGTCCAAAGATGTGCAGGTTAGGTGGATTGGCCATTTATAAATTGCCCTTAGTGTCCAAAATTGCCCTTAGTGTTGGATGGGGTTACTGGGTTATGGGGATAGGGTGGAGGTGTTGACTTTGGGTATGGTGCTCTTTCCAAGAGCCGGTGCAGACTCGATGGGCCGAATGGCCTCCTTCTGCACTGTAAATTCTATGATAATCTATGACTAATCTAGGACAAAGGTTCGGCACAACATCATGGACCAAAGGGCCTGTTCTGTGCTGTATTTGTCTATATTCTATGTTCTGCATTGATTTCACCCCCACAACCCAAAGATGTGCAGGTTAGGTAGATTGACCACGCTAAATTGCCCCTTAATTGTACAAAATAATTGGGTACTCTAAATTTATGTTAAAAAAAGAAACACTTATTACATCAATCGATTCCCCTCCCCTCCGCCACAGCCCAGTATCGCATAACTCTCCCTGTCATACTCCACAAACAACTTGTGTCTTGTCTAGGATTGATGTTGACCAGGAACTTTCCTCTTTTATCTGTAGTACCAGGCTCCCCAAACAGGCGCCGGATTGTGGCGACTAGGTGCTTTTCGCAGTAACTTCATTTGAAGCCTGCTTGTGACAATAAGCGATTTTCATTCATTTAGTACTGGGAAGGTCAGGATTATGTACAAACATTGGTGAACAGGAAAAGACCTCACTGGGCCATCCAGCCACACAGCTGCAATGCATCATGATATATACACTTCCCACCCCACCCAATGCCGAGGGGCTGAGATTAAAAAAAAGATAAAACCCAGGCCACTTAAGGAGCAAAAAAATTGTATTTTGATTCCATTACTCATACACTAAAGATAATAGCCCAAGGCAAAGCAGTAGCTCCAAGCCACTCAAAAACATCTTTCAAATGATCTGTAATCTCGTCACTCTGGCCTGCCCAGCCTTTCATCTTTTCTGTTGAAGTTGGCACAGGAAAAGATAAGTATCCAAAATGTCCTAACCTCATGCGAGTATTTCAAAGAAAAAATACAAATCAGTGCAAATACAAAGATGCTGTGAAACCAAGTTCTCCAACTCTAACAAAGGACATTCCTTACTGCTTTAACAATGGAAAGGTATTCCATTCACTTGAACCAATTCTCCTATCTCAATTGTTTACACTGGCATCCATTGCATGAGTGCATAGAATGTTTACACATATTGTATTTGCATAAAGGGGATAGTCAATGAATTTGAATCCAATCTAGCAAACTTACACTCATTTGTTTTTGAAGTGGTGCATACAGTAAGCTGTTAACGATGGTTCACACTACAAGGAGGTCGATTCCTCCGCCACATAAGAAAAATAGCTGTTTTTAAGGTGACATGGATATAACTTTTCTGAGAGAGAGAGGTGATGGAAAGAAAAGCGTAATGGGGATGAATCGTGCTGGAACAGCATAGAAAGTTAGCAATGCAAGCCGTTACTAATGCGCAAACTGTTGCAAATCTTCAGAACTGGCTTGTGCAACTCCAATATTTGCTTTGTACAAACAGCATCTCGTCCTTAAGCCTCCACCAAGTAACATCTTAGTTTTAAAATTCTCAATCTTGTCTTTAAATCCCTTCATGGCTTTATAGAATTTACAGTACAGAAGGAGGCCATTCGGCCCATCGAGTCTGCACCGGCTCCTGGAAAGAGCACCCTACCCAAGGTTAACACCTCCACCCTATCCACATAACCCAGTAACCCCACCCCACACTAAGGGCAATTTTGGACACTAAGGGCAATTTATCATGGCCAATCCACCCGGCCCCGGGGACTTCCCCGACTGCATGGCCTTTAGGCCCCCCAATACCTCCTCTACTCTAATCGGGACCCCCAGCTCTTCCACTTGCCCCCCCCCCACCAACTGTTGGGAATGTTAACCCGTCCAGAAACCTTTTCATCCCCTCCGGTTCTTCCGGCGGCTCCGAAGTATACAGCTTACGATAGAAGTCCCGGAATACCCTATTCAATTCTGCCGGATCCTCCACTTTGCGCCCCCCCTCGTCCCTCACTCTACCTATTTCCCTGGCCGCCTCCCTCCTCCTGAGTTGCTGTGCTAACAGTCTGCTAGCCTTTTCCCCATGCTCGTACACCACTCCCCTCGCCTTCCTAAGCTGTTCCACGGCCCTGCTCGTGGATAGTGCCCCCAGTTCCGCCTGTAGTCTCTGCCTCTCCCTGAGTAAAACATCCCCCGGGGACTCCGCGTGCTCTTCATCTATCCGACCCATTTCCCTGACCAATCTATCCATCTCTGCCCGGTCAGCCTTGGCTCTGTGGGCCCCAATTGAAATCAGCTCCCCCCGCACTACTGCCTTTAGCGCCTCCCACACGGTCGCCGCTGAGACCTCCCCAGTGTCATTCACCACAGGTAATTTTTTATACATTTCCGAAGCCTCTCGCAGATCCCCTCCTCCGACAGCAGTCCCACATCTAGCCTCCATTGCGGGCGTTGATAGCTCGCTCCCCCGAACTGCAGGTCCACCCAATGCGGGGCATGGTCTGAAATGGTAATTGCTGAGTATTCCGTGTTCTTTACCTCCCCCATACAGTCCCTGCTTAGTACAAAGAAATCTATCCTGGAATATACTTTATGGACGTGCGAGTAAAACGAGTAGCCCCTCCCTGTTGGCTGTCTATCTCTCCAGGGGTCCACTGCCCCCATTTGCTCCATAAACCCTTTCAGCTCCCTTGCCATTGCTGAGTGTCTACCCGTTCTGGGACATGACCGATCCAAAGTCGGGTCAAGGACCATGTTAAAGTCCCTTCCCATTATTAGCCTGCGAGAATCCAAGTCCGGGATCTTCCCCAGCACTCTTTTAATGAAGTCCACGTCATCCCAGTTCGGGGCATATATATTCACCAGCACCACTCTTCTCCCCTCCAGTCTGCCCCGTACCATCAGGTATCTGCCCCCCCTGTCTGAGGATATGCCCTCTGCCTCACATTGCACGCGCTTGTTGATCATGATTGCCACCCCTCTGGACTTCGAGTCCAAGTCCGAGTGGAAGACCTGGCTAATCCAGCCCTTCCTTAGCCTGGTCTGGTCTGATACTTTCAGATGTGTCTCCTGCAACATAATTACGTCCGCCCTCAGGGCCCGCAAGTGCGCGAACACCCGCGCCCTCTTAACCGGCCCATTCAGTCCCTTGACGTTCCAGGTGATCAGCCTGGTCGGGGGGCACATCCCACCCCCCCCACCCCGCCGGCCAGCCATAGCCTTTCTCGGGCCGGCCCCTGACCCGTGCGCCGCGCCATTCCTGGCCCGCACTTTGGCTGCCTCCACCCTCGACCTCCTTTCCAGTGCCTATTTCAAGTCCCTCTCCCATCAGCAGAACAACCCCCCCCCTCCCCTAACCCCATCCCCCGATACCCCCACCCCTGCCATCTACTGGCTGTAACTCCCCCCCCCATCTGACTCCCTTGACTAGCCAATCTGCTAGCCCGGTGACTCAACACTCCGGCGCCTTCCTGTCCCATTCCCCTTGTTTCCCCGCCCTCCTCCCCACCCACTGGGGCAAGCCGGCTCCAGTGTCTTCCACGAGCTGCACAAAAAGCACAAACCAGCCCAAACAGGAAAAAAAAAACAAACCACAGAAAAAAGAGAAAAAGCACATAAACGTCCATGAACAAAGGAAAGAGTCTCAAATGTTCCGCTTGGCCCCTTTGGCCCAGCAAACCGTTGAGCAGCAGTCCAGGCACATTCGGCGTTCCTTCCCACAGAAATCCTCGGGCCCTAACTCGTGTCCTTGGGGCCTCCTTTCAGGACCAGCCCCAGGTCCCTCACAAAATCCATCGCTTCTTCGGGTTCGGAGAAGTAGTGGTGTTGACCCTGGTGCGTGACCCATAGCCGAGCTGGGAACAGCAGACCAAACTTCACGTGCTTCTTGAACAGCACCTCCTTGACATTCTTAAAGGCTGCTCGCCGCCGAGCCACCTCCTGGCTTAGGTCCTGATAAATGCGGAGAACACTGTTGTTCCACGTGCTGCTCCTGGCGTTCTTTTCCCACTGCAGCACCCGCTCCTTGTCCACGAACCTGTGGAACCTAATCACCATCGGGCGGGGGGGGGGGGGGGGGTCCGCCCGGCCGCCCCTGCCTTGCCTGCACTCTGTGTGCCCCCTCCAGCTCCAGCGGTTGCGGAAAGGCTTCGGCCCCCATCAGCTGCTTCAGCAGGTCTGCTACAAACGCTGCAGCATCAGCTCCCTCAGCCCCCTCCGGGAGGCCGACCATCCTCAGATTGTTCCTGCGGACTCCATTCTCCAGCTCCTCCACTCTATCCAGCAGTCTTCTCTGCCGCTCTTTCAGGCCGTCAACCTCTAGCGCTGCAACCGTTTGCGCATCCGCCTGCTCCTCCACCGCCTCTCCCAGCTCCTTAACTTTAACATCCTGGGCGTCCAGCCTCTGGTTCAGCTGATCCACCGCTTTCTGGATTGGGTCCAAGCTGTCCCGCTTCAGCGCTTCAAAACTGGACTTCATTACCTGGAGCATGTTATCCAGCGCCAGCTGGATTGCTGAGTCCGGGGTCCGTGTGTCCGCCATCTTAGGTCCCAGGTAATTTTCTTCAGGTCCTTGTCTCTGTCCCTTTTTCTCCTTCTTCTTCTGCCTTCTGGAATCCCGCTGTTCCATGTGCCGCAGCCCGCTCCTCAGCACCTTCGCTGCCGCCTTCCTTCACCCAGCTCCTTAAATTTTACCTCCTGGGCATCTGAAGTGGGTCCAAGCTGTCCCTCCTCAGCAACTCCAAACTTTTTTTCCTTGTCCTGGAGGAAGGAAGGTCCGTGGGTCCGCCATCTTACCCTTCAGGTCAGTTTCCTCCTTGCCTCTGTCTCTCTCTCTCTCTTTCTTCCTCTACCTGCTGGCCTCCCACGATTCCATCCGCTGCAGCCCGCTCTCCTCCTCTTTCACGGCAGCCTTTTTGCCGCCCCCGTGGTCCCGCTATCGCGGGGAATCAGCTGTTAAACCCCGCCGGAGTGAGAGCCCGCCGAATGTGCGCCTCACTCGAACATCGCCGCCACCGGAAGTCTGAAACTTCCTTTTAACATAGTCCAACAACATTTGGAGAGAATAGCAAAGCTAGGATTATTCCCCATGGAGCTGGGAAGGTTTAGGGGAGATTTAAAAAAAAATTAGGGTACCCAATTCATTTTTTCCAATTAAGGGGCATTTTAGTGTGGCCAATCCACTTACCCTGCACATCTTTGGGTTGTGGGGCCGCAACCCACACAAACATGGGGAGAATATGCAAACTCCACAAAGACACTGTCCCAGAGCCAGGATCGAAGATGGGACCTCGGTGCCATGAGGCAGCAGTGCTAACCCACCGTGCTGCCCTGGTTTAGGGGAGATTTAATAGAGACATTCAAAATGATGCTGGACTTTGATGCAGTAAATAAGGAGAAACTGTTTACACTGGCAGTTGGTTCGGTAACCAGACGACACCGATTTAAGATAACTGGCAAAGTTACCGGGAGGAGAGGAGGAGGATTTGTTTTATGCAGCGCATTGCTATGATTCAGAACATACTGCCTGAAATGGTCGTGGGAGCAGATTCAATAAAGAAGGGAGTAGTATATATAATTGAAACTTAGACATTTTTGCAGGAGTATAGCAAAAGAGGTGAGTGGGAATTACATTGCTCTTTGACAAAGCAAACACAGGTACTACGTGCTGAAGGGCCCTCCTTCTGTGCTGTAAGAGTTGTCACCATGAAGGACAGGTGGCCCACCTCTATTAGAGCGTGAATAGACAGCCTTTCACAGAAATGGAGAGAGGATGTCGAAGCAGGAAAGAGGAATGTTTGTGGTGGCCAGACAACCCCAAGGCACTGTGGGCCATCAGCAACAGCAGATTTATACTTAACTACAATCTGTGACCTCATAGCCCACCACACTCCACAAAAGATGGGGCATCCCAGTACATCAGTGCAAAAGATAAGGCACTTGAAACAATCTTCAGCCAGAAGTGCCAAGTGGATGATCCAACTTGACCTGCTCCAGAGTCCCCAGCATCACAGATGTCAGTTTTCAGCCAATTCAATTCACTCCACATCATATCAAGAAACGGCTGAAGGCACTGAATCTTGCAAAGGCCCTGACACTATTGCAACTATAGCACTGAAGTATTGTGCTCCAGAACTTGCTGTGCTACAAGCCAAGCTGTTTCAGTACAGCTACAACACTGGCATCTACCAGGCAATGTGAACGATTGTCCAGATGTCAATATCTCAGTCCTAGGTCAATGGTGCAGGGGTTTCTCAGGTTAGTTTCCTAGCCCCAACCATCTTCAGCTGCTTCATCATAGACATTCCTTCCATCAAAACATCAGAAATGGGGATGTTCACTGATGATTTCACAATGTTTAGCGCCATTTGCGACTCCTCGGACACTGAAGCAGTCCACGTCCAAATGCTGCAAGACCTGGACAATATCCAGCCTTGGGCTGACTATTGGCAAGTAATATTTGTACCACACAAGTGCCAGGCAATGACCATCTCCAACTAAAGAGGATCTAACCATTGTTATGTGAGGGAAATATCAGGAACTTGTGTCCAGAAATTAAGCAGGCAATTTAGGGGTCAAACAGACTGAGGGGGAAAAAACCTGCCAGCAGAGTTGGAGAGACATTCCTACACCTGGATGAGTTACAGTGTCCAAGTCAGACTTAAACTCATTAGTGGTAATACACAGGATGTCCCAGATCCATTGTCCTTTGGGACATTCCTATCTGAGCAGTCATTAGCCTATTACAGAATCTGATGGCTTATTTGCCTGTCAATGGGAGGTTAGTTGCATATCACCGGCATGGCTCTGTTCTTTTGTATAAATGGGATCGAGCCATCAAAAAGCCAAGATAACTATGATAGGTTCAAGTTGGGGAAACCCCAGAGAACCTTTGTTTGAGGGATTGTGTGGAGCTGAGAGAGAGAGAGAGAGAGAGCGAGAGAGAGCGAGAGAGCGAGAGAGAGCGAGAGAGCGAGAGAGAGCGAGAGAGCGAGAGAGCGAGAGAGCGAGAGAGCGAGAGAGCGAGAGAGCGAGAGAGCGAGAGAGCGAGAGAGAGAGAGAGAGAGAGAGAGAGAGAGAGAGAGAGAGAGAGAGAGAGAGAGAGAGAGAGAGAGAGAGAGAGAGAGAGAGAGAGAGAGAAAAAAATAATGCTGTTTTAAACAGGTAGAAGAAAAACATTTGGAAATTGACCGAGAGGGGACATGAAACTTGCCACCAAAGCAGGCTTTGAAAAAGGGTTCTGAACAAATGTTGTATTGGAAGAAAAATTGTTTTGTAAATGCAAGCATCGCCTTTGGCCCACTGTGTAAGTGGCATGAGAGCTGCATGTTCCATTAAAGTGCTATTTAGTGGGAACTAGTGCGTTAAGGCTAAGAAACTACATCTAATTTGTTATTGTTAAGAGTTGAAGTTGAAGTCAGATGTTGTCTTCCTTTCTATTGTTATTAATAAAGTTTGTTTATAAAATAACCAAGCCCTATTTCGTATTTTATCACATCTGCAACAAATCGATCTTTCCGCATCATCTTAAAACTTAAAAAAGTTATGGCTCTGGTCCAGTCTCCTAGCCACTGTTGATAACTGACCAGGCGTGCGTAACGCCACTGCCCCATTACATTTAATGGCATTACTGTTGCTGAATCCCCCACTATCAATATCCTGGTGTTGCTACTGATCAGAAACAGAACCAAATTAGCTATATAAATACGGGGCTACAAGAGCAGATCAGAGGCTAGGAATCCTGCAGCGACTAACTTGCCTCCTGACTCCCCAAAGCATGTTCACCATCTACAAAGCACAAGTTAGGAGTGTGATGGAATACTCTCCACTTGCCTAGATGAGTTCAACTCCTACAACACTCAAGAAGCTTGACAACATCCAGGACAAAGTAGCCCACTTGATTGGCACCTCTAAGGAAACATTCACTCTCTCCAACACCGATAAACAGTGGCAGCAGTTTAGCATCTACAAGATGCACTGCAGGAACTCACGGACACCTTAGACAGCAACATCTAACTCACAACCGTTACCATCTAGAAGGACAAGGGCAACAGGTCTATGGGAACACCATCACCCCAAATTTCCCCTCCACATCACTCAACGTCCTGACTTGGAAATATATCACTGCATGGCCGCTGGGTCAAAACTGTGGAAATTCTGCTTTCATAACACTGGGCATACCTACACTACATGGAGTGCAGTGGTTCAAGAAGGCAGCTCACCACCACTTTCTCAAGGGCAATTTGAGATGGCAATAAATGCAGGCCTAGCCAGCGAAGCCCACATCCCATGAATGAATTAAAAAATGTAATGGTGAACAAAGGATGCAGATTTGAAGCAAAGCTGATTAGGTTTCCCCCTTCCGGTCAAGAGCAGAAAACGTCATCTATATAGTAATCAATGTAAATACTATTCAGTTTTTACAATGGCTTTCTTTCAAGCCTGCTCCACCAGAGTGAGACTAATTGGATCTAGGTCTTTCAAGATTCACAGTGGTGTTGTGTGATTCTGTGATTCCATAACGGCATACCGTTTGCTTCAACTTGAAAACAAGCTCCCTTATTTAATTTGTATGATTATTTTTCCATATTTGCTCACTAGGTGTCCATAAGGCATCTCTTAGGTGAGTCTTCTAATCTACAGAAAGCTTTCGTACTCTAGGCCAATCATCAAGTATGAAAAATATTTGGATAATACTATTTGGGCATATTTTTGATGGATGTTATTTTATTTATTTATTTTTTTTATTAAGGGGCAATTTAGCGTGGCCAATCCACCTACTCTGCACATTTTTGGGTTGTGGGGGCGAAACCCACGCAGACACGGGGAGAATATGCAAACTCCACACGGACAATGACCCAGAGCCGGGATCGAACCTGGGACCTCAGCGCCGTGAGGCGGTTGTGCTAACCACTAGGCCCCATGCTGCCCTAATGGATGTTATTTTAACTCTGACATTAAAAAATGTCAAAAAATATACCTTCGTATCTACTTCATCTGTGTGAACCAAAGCCCACAAAAAGAAAAAGGACCATGACAAAAACTTGCATTTACATAGCACCTTTAATATAAAGACATTTCACCGGAGCATTATTAAATAAAACGTGATAGTAAGTCACATAAAGAGGTGTTAGGATAGGTGATCAAAAGCTTTGTAAAAGCGCTAGGTTTCAGGGAGACTCTTGAAGGAGGTGAGAGAGGTAGAGAGACAGAGTGGTTTAGAGAGGCAGGTCCAGTGCTTATAGACTTGGCAGGTGACTGACTGCCAAATCATATTTGATGCAGGACCCACTTGCCTTACAGCTTTCAATATATTTCAGTATCCTTGGTTTAAGTCACTTATTTGCCCCAAAATGTCAAAACATTTGTAAAGGCAGCCAAAAACCCTGTAACAGTACAGCAAAAGCAAGATGCTGTGAAATAAAACAAAGTGCTAGAAATACCCAACAGGTCCGTCAGCATCTGAGAAGAGAGAAATAGTTCTGAAACAGAGTCATATTCAACTTGCAACGTTAACTCTGGTTCTCTCTCAGACTCTTCACAGACGCTGCCATTTCTAGCACTTTTTGTTTTCATTAGCCCTTTCACAGCTGTTGACATTCGATAACCAATTACCCCCTTTTGCTGCGTGAGTTCGCGGCAGTAGTCCAAAATTTAAACATGCGAGGGACAAGCAGGTTATGCACAAGAAGTGCTCCATTTAAGACATGTGCATGTGCAGCCATGCGGCAATCTTAAAGGGGCCACGCAGTGTGACAAATGCCCTCTGCCAGGGAAATTCGAGAGAATATTGCAGATAACCCAACCCTTTGAGTTTTGTGCTCTCCCAGCACTTCATATGTTATGTACCAACTACCACCTAAATATTTAGTTACTTGGCAACACATTATGAAGAGAGATAAGTTTGGATCCTTGTAGGCGTTGTATTACCAGCCCCGAATAAAATTGGTGCATTCTTTAGAAAGGCAAATATTAACATAGAATTTGATATTGAGTGATTAGCTGTTTCAGTCCATTGCAAAAATATCTGTCATTGAAACTAATAGCGGCGAGGATTCATGTGGGATTCGTGTACAATTCCACCTTAAATTTGCCCAATGTTAACCAAAGCTTTAAAATATTTAAAAGTAAATATGTTGCTGCCTCCACTGAAATTGTGCAGAAAAAAGTTTGAGATGAATGATTAAGTAGCCCATTGCATAATTTCAACTCCTAATGGTTTCCTAAGAATAAACTGGATGACATTTGTGTTCTTAAAATTCTTACTTTACCGTGAGCAAATTAGGGACGTCAATCAGTGATTTGGTGAAAATTCTATAATTAAAATCACTGTGGCAATGAAGTGGAAACAAAACTATAGCTCTCCTTGTCCTCTGCCACCCCCCCCCCCCCCCCCCAACACCAGATGACACACACACACACACACAGACAGGGGAACCAGACAAATCGTCATAGATTTAAAATTATTTGCTTACAAGTAACATAGAGGATGTCACCTGCAACACAATTTACATTGGTAAATGCATCTTAAAAACTTATATCTAATTAACGAACTGCATCACCAAATCTTGCACTGAAATGTAAATCTCTCCAAAAGTCAATAAGGCAGCCCACCCCTCCCCAATTGGCGCAAACCAACCCAGGCCAACCTCACAGGTCAGGTTATTACAGGCTGTGCAAGGAATTGAACTTGTTCCAAAAATTCCTGGCAAAGGTGATATGCTTCTTTAAGCCCTGTAGACTCTGGCCCTAATTTTCAGACCTGCTGAATACAACCACATCAGAAAGCAGAGAACAATGCTTGATCAACTACAACAGTTCCCATTCCTCACATTGGATCAGTATCCTAGTGTCACAAAACCCTGGGCTAGTGTGCAGTTTATTCCAGCCCCACTTGACCTAGAGCCACAACACAAGTGTAATCAGATGTTATTTTTAAATGCCTGATGTCCTTGGTTGAGCCCAATAAACTGCAGTCACCAGGTTTGTAACTTTCACACAAGTAGCCTTTTATTATGTACAGTATTATAATTAAACTCACAGGAAAATGTAACTATCTAATACTGCTTTCCCAATCCCCAACCCCTTTCTAACGACCTCAACTGTCTACACACAGAGAAACAACACAGAGAGGAAAGGGTGATTGAGGGCTGAAGAACATATTAATAAAAATAAAAGGATTAAGGTTCTTTGATACACTAGGGTGGCTTCCAATTAATTTCTTTCTGGGGTTCAAGCTTTCATTTTGGTACTTCTTCCTTCTTGGCTCGAGATGGTTTTCTCTGGCAAAGTTATCTACTTTCTCATAGATTAAAGGTTATTTCAAGCTTCCAGCAAAGATGTGTCAGGCATTCACTTGTTTTGGTACAATAAGGCAGTTCTTTACCTCAGCAGCGAAAAGGAGAGAGACACTGTTCCTTCTCCTTCCAAGGTCACTTCTGCCAAGCTCTCTCCGAAAGCATCATGCAGGAACCAATCACTGACTGCTGTCATGTAGAACACTGTCCCTGGCCAACCCACCAGTTTCCAGTTAGCTAATCAAACCCTGATAAACAGGCTGATTCAATTTGAGCCCTATGCTTCAAGGCACATTCCAATTATGGGTCCACGAACCAAAACTAACAAAAGATAATGGAAAAAAAGGAAATAAACAGGAAGGACTCTTAACACTAGGATTATTCTACAGTTGATAGCAAGGATCTTCAGTGTATTTGTTTCAGCACATGCAGACATTCAAGTTTATAAACACTTGTCACTCAGTCTGTCGAGGAAACAGATCAAGCAATTTTTTAATATTGATTTTCAGATTAACTAATTCAAAATAAACCTATTATAAAGTCAGTGCATTTTGGGTAATTGAGCTACAAATGCCTTCGCACAGTTTGATTTGATGGTATCCATTTTTTCCAGGGTGAATGAGCATTACATCAAGCAAGGAACTAGATGGATAGATTGTTTCCTGGGGTAGACTGCCTCAATCCATGTGTCCTACCCCCATCACCCTTCTCTTTATTTGAAGCATTAGCTTCTACTGAAACTGGGAGAAAGAAAGAAATACAAACTGCAATCGTTGTCATAATTTGTAAAATTGCTGTATTCGAAGGTATTTAGTATTGAAGGTAATGCTTCTTAGAAATAAATCAGGTCCTTTATGTCACTTGGCAAAAGCATTTCAAATCCTGAAGGACTAATGGATCCATTGCCAAGATCCTGATATAAAACTAGTGAATTATGTCTATGTTTTATCGGCAAACATCAGAGAAGATCTTCTTTAGCGGATGAATGAGCTTCAGATCTTCTCGTATTAAATCACTTCAGTGTGTTAACTATGAGAAAATTGGCACAAGGCCTCACAGCAGAAGGATTAGATTCATTTTTTTTGCAACATCCCAATTTGGGGCACAATTCTATTTCAGCATCTACTTTTTTTGTGGATTAAGTAGTTCATTTAAGTCCATTTCAGAGAAAGGGAGTAAAAAATATACAGATGTCTTAGATCATAGATACCTGAAACATCCGTGAAGTTTTGCTTTTTGACTGCATTTCCCACTTCCACCTTGTTTATATATTCCTGATCCATGTTACATGTGAATCCAAAGGAAATTACCACTGATTACTTTGGATTTATTTGCTGATGTACACATTTAGAAACACTCAGTGCACTTTAGCTTCATATACACCTGCTCTTTATAAAAGCACACTGGTCTCGATAGTATAAGAAGAACTTCATCCTTGCTATGAGCATCTGCATTTAGATTTTTTGGTCCTGTTATGTGTTGCTTCTCAAAAAATAGTACACAAATATTGAGACAGAAAAACAAAATAAAGTTGGAGATTTTACGTGCACTTGCATGCATGAACAAGAGTAGGCCATTCAACTCCTCAAACCAGTTCTGCTATTCAATTATATCAAGGCTGATCTGTATCTTAATTCCAATTACCTGCTTTGGTTCGATATCCTGCAATAACTTTGCCAAATAATATGCAGCAATTTCAGTTTTTACATTTTCAGTTGACTTAGTTTCAATAGCTTATGGAGGAACGTGTGCTGGTGGAAAATTCAAGAAACATAGAAAATGGGAGGAGTAGGCCATTTGGCCCTTCGATCCTACTACGCCATTTGTTATGATCATGACTGATCATCCAACTCAGTAATTCGTTCCTGTTTTTCCGCATATCCTTTTATCCCTTTTACCCCAAGAGCTACTTTTAACTCCTTTTTGAAAACATACATGTTTGGCCTCTACTGCTTTCTGTGGTAGCAAATTCCACAGGCTCACCACTCTCTGGGTGAAGAGATTTCTCCTCATCTCTGTTCTAAATGGTTTACCCCATATACTCGGACTGTAACCACCAGTTGTGGACTCCTGTGCCATCGAGAACACCCTTCCTCTATCTACCCTGTCTGATCCTGTTAGAATTTCATAATTTTCTATGAGATTTCCCTCATTCTTCAAACTCCAGCAAACATAATCCTAACTGACTCAATCTCTCTTCATATGTCAGTCCCGCCATCCAAGGAATCAATCTGACTTCTGGTGGCGCCCATGGAATGAGTGGTCGCACACAGGGCAGAACCGGACAGAAGGCAATTGGTTTTGGAATTTTTTACCTGTTAGTGGGGTAGTTTCAGCAGAAACATGGAACGGAAGGTGTAGGAGAAGAGATTCTCCCCAAGATTGGCATGTCTACTGGCTATCAGACCCGGCAGAAGACAGTTAAAGACCGGGCTAAGGAGTTGCAGGAGACCTGTTGCTCAGCACCAATTTTGAAAATAGCAGAGGGGGAAGGGTCACCGTCAGGGTGAAAGCCTGAAATGGAGCAGTTGATGAGCTTCATCAAGGAGGAATTTCATCAGCAAAGGAAGGAGATGCACAACGACTGGTCAAAGGTGATTGAGGGAACAGTGGCACCTCTGCGAGGGTCATTAGATCAGGTGGAGAAGTGCCTCGAGGCACAAGAGGCGTCGATACGTGAGGTGGACAAGGTGATGTCCGACCAGAGCGATTGGATTGTGTCTTTGGAAATGGTGATGGAGATCCTGGGGGATCTATGCAAATCGCTGTGGGTGAAGGTGGAGGAGCAGGAGAACAGGTCCAGGTGGCAGAACTTGCAGGTTGTGGGTCTGACAGAGGGTGTGGAAGGAACAAGTACCACAAAGCTTTTTTTGAGGATGGTGGCCAGGTTGGAGAAAGAGAAGGTGCTAGTCAAGGCCCCAGAGGTGGATATGGCCCACAGGCCCATGAGGCAGAAGCCGAGTTCAGGGGAGCCACCGCTGGTGGTGACTGTAAGGTTGCACAATTTCGTAGACAAGAAGAGGTTCCTGAAGTGGGCCAGGGCAAAGCAAATCTGTGAATGGGAGAACAATCGAGTCTGGATATACAAGGACATTGGCGTGGAGCTGACAAAAGAGGCGACTGGGATTCGACAAGGCCAAGGCTGTGTTGGACAGACAGAAGATTTGTTTTGGGGTGCTGTACACGGCAGGATTTTGGGTAACATTCGACAGCCGGGAGTACTATTTATTTTATTTTTTAAAAATAAATTTAGTGTACCCAATTCATTTTTTTTTGAATTATGGGGCAATTTAGTGTGTTCAATCAACCTACCCTGCACATCTTTGGGTTGTGGGGTGAAACCCACGCAAACACGGGGAGAATGTGCAAACTCCACACGGACAGTGACCCAGAGCCGGGATCGAACCTGGGACCTCGGCGCCGTGAGGCTACAGGGCTAACCCACTGAGCCACCGTGCTGCCCGAGAGTACTATTTTGAGACACCAGAGGAGGTGAACGACTTTATAAGGGACCATAAGCTGGGGAATAACTGAGGGATGGTGTGTGATGGAGGGGTTAAGTCCGCAAAGTTGGGTGTTATGGCTGTTTTATGTTGCTGAAGGGGGGTAATCTTTAGGGAGTTGTAGGTTTGCAAGGGGAAACGATCACTGCACCCCCTCCTCCCTCCTTCCTGCCTTTTGCCTTGTTTTGGGGAGGAGGTTATTTGTGAATTTGGGCGTTTTCCTTTTCATGTAAGGGATATGTATGATGGGGTCCTTTGGGTGGGGTCGATGGTCTTCAAGGGAGTGAGAGGCCAGTTGCATAGGCTAATGAGGGACTAGCGGCGGGAGGGTGTGCAAGGGGGGCCTTCAGGGTGGGAGTTGCCATTCTAGCAAGCAATGTTATTGAACCAAGATGAGGTGGGGGGAGGAGGTCATGAGGGCTGGCCAGATTGGGGGGAGGGAGGTGGATGCAACATGGCAGGATTGGAGGTTGAGCGTGCACATGGGCGGAGGGGGGCCATCTTGGATTGGCCCGTTTCAGAGCGGGATTAAGTGAGACAGAACTGGTGGGGGACGATGGCAATGGTAGAGGGGAATGGAGGAGTAAGAGTCATGACTTGGAAGGTCCGGAGGCTGAATGGACCGATGAAGAGGTCTCAGGTTTTTGCGCACCCAAGGGGTTTTAGAGCAGGAGACGTATCTCCAAGTGAATGGTCAAGTTAGGCTGAGGAAGAGATGGGTGGGACAAGTATTTCACTCAGAGTTTGATTCAAAGTTGAGTGAGGTGGTCATTTTGTTGAATAAGAGAACAGGGTTTGTGGGGGCCAGGAAAGTGCAGGACCCAGGGGAAAGGTATGTGATAGTGAGTGTGGTGCTGGAGAGGATGCTAGTAGTGTTAGTTAACATCTATGCCTAATTGGGATGATGTGGGGTTTGTAAAAGGGTTTCTGGGAGCTATCCCAGACCTAGAAATGCACCAACTGATTACGGGAGGAGATTTTAACTCTGCAATGGAGCAAATGGTGGACAGGTCAAGCCCCAAGTCGATGGGAAGTTTGAGAATGGAGAAGGAACTGGCAGGGTTTATGGAACACATGGATGGAAGATCTGTAGAAGTTCAGTAATCGGGAGGGAGGGAATATTCCTTCTTCTTGCACATGTATAAGGTGTATTTCAGAATAGATTTCTTTGTGGTGAGTTGGGCGGTGCTAATGGGGGTGGTGGGGAGTTTGCGGGATTTGTGATTTTGGACCATGTACCACATTGGTTGGAAGTTAGGCTTAGTTCGGGGCAGATGTAGAGACCAGGATGGAGGTTGGATTTGGGTCTTTTGGCGGATAAGACGTTTTGAGAAAAGGTGAGACTGGCAATTGGGAATTATGTGGAGCTTAACCAGAACAGAAAGGTGTTGGCGTCTACATTCTGGGAAGTGGTAGTTCTGGCGAAGATTATTTTGTTCAAGGCTCACAGGAGAGAGGAGCACAGGCAGCTGCTGGATGAAATAGTTGAAGTGGATAAGAGATACTCGGGGGCCCCAACCAATGAATTCTTGGCAGACAGGAAGAGGATGTAGGGGCAGTTTGACAGGTTGACGACCGGAAAAGCGGTGGGACAGCTGCGGAGGTTGAGAGTATGAAGATAAGGTGAGACGGATGTTGGCCCGCCAGTTGTGGCAGCAAGTGGCGTCTAGAGATCTATTAAGGTTAAGGGCGGAGAATGGATAAGTGGTGTCGGAGTTGGAAAAGATAAGTGAGGTGCTCAGGGAGTATTACGAGAAGTTGTACAAGGCTGAGTCGGGTGGAGAAGAGGGGAATATGGGATGATTCCTAGATGAGTTGGAGTATTGGAGGAAGAGAAGAGGCAGGCATTAGAGGAGCCACTGGGGCTGAGGTAGGTGATAGTATCCGGGGAATGTAGTCGGGGAAGGCCCCGGGGCCGGCTGGCTTTCCAGAAGAATTTCACAAGATGTTTGCGACAGAGTTGGTCCCCCACCTATTGGAGATGTTTAGTGAGGCGGTGGAGACGGGGGGGAGTTGCCAGTGATGCTGTCACAGGCATCTATTACACTGATCCTGAAGAAGGGGAAGGACCCACTGGAGTGTGGGTCATACAGGCCCATCTCGCTGCTAAATACGGATGTGAAAGTATTAACGAAGGTGATAGTAGGTACGATGGAGCGGTGGGTGCCAGGAGTGGTCTCGGAGGATCAAATGGGTTTTGTGAAGGATAGTCAGCTCTCCAGTAACATCAAGATGCTATTAAATGTAGTTACATCTCTATCAGGGGGGCGGGCGCTGGAGGTTATTGGATCTATAGATGCGGAGCAGTCCTTTGATTGGGTAGAGTGGAGGTACTCGCTTGAAATTCTGGGTAGGTTTGGGTTTAGGCCGAAGTTTGTGACGTGGGTGCGTCTTTTGTATTTATCCCTGGTGGCAAGCGTGCATATGAACAAGATGAGTTAAGCGGGCTTTGGATTGCACAGGGAATGTGGCAGGGGTGCCCGCTGTTGCCACTGTTATTTGGGTTGGCAATTGAACCCTTGCCATTAGCCCTTCTGACGTCTGCTGAGTAGTGAGGGAATGTGAGGGCAAGGGGAGGGGGGGGGGGGGGGGCGACACCAGGTGTCATTATACACAGACAGCCAGTTGTTGTTCATGGAAAGCAGAATCATGGGACTCTTACAGAGGTTTGGGGCCTTCTCTGGGCACAAGTTGAACCTTGGGAAGAGCGAGGTGTTTCTGGTGAATACGGCGTGGCGGGAGGTCAATTTAGGGGCACTAACGTTTAAGGTGGCTAGAGAGAGGTTTAGGTATTTGGGAGTTCAGGTGACGTGTGAGTGGGCCGCGATGCACAGGTGGAATTTGAGAGCCTTAGTAGAGAAGGTTATGGGGGAATTTAAGAGGTGGGACTCTCTGCATTTGACATTGACAAGGGGGGGGGGGGGGGGGGTTGCAGGTGGTAAAGGTGAATATGCTGCCAAGGTTCCGATTTATTTTTCAGACCCTCCCGATCTCTCTCCCTAAGGCCTGCTTCCAGAGTGTAGAGGAACTGATTTTGGAGTTTATATGGATGAGGAAGGTGACAAGGGTGAAGAGAGCTCTATTGCAGAGGTAGAGACAGAAAAGGGGGTTGGCGTTCCGAACCTGCTGCATTATTACTGGGCAGCAAATGGGGAGATGGTGGGGGGGACTGGAGTGGATCAGGTTAGAAGAAGAGTCCTGCGGCGGATCCAGTCTGAGGACCATGGTAGCGGCCTCATTGTCATTAACTCCAGGAAAATATATGGGAAGCCCGGTGCAATCGACAATCAGGGTATGGAACCAGTCGAGGAAGCATTTTAAATTGGAAAGGATGTTGGTGCTGATGCCACTGTGTAGGAACCAGAGGTTCAAGCCAGGGGAGATGGATGGGATGTATGGGAACTGGAGGGAGGTGGGGCTGGAGCAGGTTAGGGACTTGTTCTCGGAGGGGAGGTTGGCAGGACTGGATGAACTGAAGGAGAGGTTTGAGCTGCCGAATAGGCCGTGAGTTTAGGTACATGCAGGTGTGGGACTTTGCACGAAAAGAATGGAGGGTGCTCCCCAAGCTACCGGAGTACACGAAGTCGGAGCAAATACTGCTCCCGGATGACTTGGGGACAGGCAGGATTGGAGATATAGATGGGTAGTAGGGGGAGAAGGGCGGGGCAGAGGTAGTGATGATCAAGAGTAAATGGGAGGAGGAGTTGGGGAGGGAAATAGGTTGGGGGCTATAGTGTGAGGCGATGTGGCGGGTGAACTCTACTTCCACCTGCACAAAGATGAGCTTGATTCAGTTCAAGGTGGTGCATAGGATGCACATGACTCGGGAGAGGATGAGTGGCTTATTTTGGGGCGAATCATGCACACATGTTCTGGGCTGTGGGAAGCTAGAGATCTATTGGGAGGTGATATTTGGAACACTATCCAAGATAGTGGAGTTGGAGATCGAACCGTACCCTATGGTGGCCGTTTTTGTGGTTTCGTAAGTGCAGGAGCTTCTGGAGGGGAGGGGGGCTAATGTTGTGACCTTCGATTCTCTGATTGCTCGGAGAAGGATCCTGTTAAATTGGAGGTCAGACATGCCGCCGGGGGTGGCGGCTTGGCTGGGGGATTTGTGCAACTTTCTTCGGTTGGAGAAGATTAAGTTTGAGTTGAGCGGGTCACAGGAGGGCTTCAAGGAGCGGTAGAGGTTGTTCATGACGTTATTTGTCGCTCGTCCCGGGGTGGAGGGGAGGACATCACCCAGAACAGTCTAGCTCTAATTTTAGTCTCTTCCTCCCTTGATCTGGATTCCCCATCAGATAAATTAATTCATCTGCATCACAAAATCATTTTAAACATCTATATTAGATTGTCTCATAACTTTTTTAACTCAAGGGTACACAATCCAAGTTGATATGATGTAATTAATCTGTAGATGTTTGCCTGTGTCCCTTGCAGTATCATTCCAAAGATCCTCTAAGTTTTTGACTCCCTGATGTTTCAACATCTCAATTTGATTTCCTTTTGTAGGTTAAGTAGCTTCCCTCCAACCCCATAAAACTGACACTTACATGTACATTTTCCCCAAGGAGATAAATAAAAGCTTTGTATACAGTGACTTTCAATACAACAAAATGCACTTTACACCCAATTAAATACTTGTGAAATATGATCATCAAAGGCAATGTGGTAATGACTAGATTTGGGTGTTGATTCAGGGCTAAATATTGGCCAGGACACGAGGAAGGACTCCTTTGCTATTCTTCAAAATGGGATATTTTACATTTATCCAGAGGACTTCAATTTAACATCTCATGCAAAAGGTGGTACCTCCGAAGTGTAGCATTCCTCAGAGCTGTACTGGAGTGTAAATCTGGATTACATATTTAAATCTCTGGTGTGGGCTTGAACACACAACCTTGTAACTCAAAAGAAAAGTTTGCTACTACTGAGTGAGAACTGACACCCAAGTGGACAGGTGACCTGGGACTGTGGTGTAAACAGTGTGTGTACATTTAGGTGAAGGGCATGCACCATCCAATGTACTCACTCACCTGCTCTTTCCAATGAGCTCTTATAATTAATTTTCTAGTAAGATATCAAAAGCAAAGATGTTGATAAGTTACAAGTTTCCCAGTTTTGCTCAACTCAAAGTTTGATTTTTATCAGTTGCTGGAGCAGCGAATACTCCATCTTAATGACAACATGAAATACCATAGCTCAACCACATCATTACTGTAGCTTGTAAACCATGTCATTATGACCCAAAACTAACAGATAAATAATACGGCATATACCTAATTACTCCGCCTTCTTAATCACAAGAACAAAACCTTGCTCTAAAACAGAATAGTTCTTCGCAAGAATTCTTCACTATTGTAACAAGGTTAAGGATTCAGATCCTGCTCCAGAACCTTCTTTTCACAGTAACTTCATTTGAAGCCTACTTGTGACAAGAAGCGATTTTCATTCATTTCATTTCAACCGACTGGATGCTAAGCTCTGGAATGCCCTCCCTAAACCTCTGAACCTCTCCCTTTGCCTTTTAAGATGCTCCTTAAAATCTGTATCTTTGACCAAGCTAGGTTACCTGTCTCAATATCTGCTTATATAGCTTGGTGTCAAATTCTGTCTGAAAATAATCCTGTGAATTAACTTGGAAATTTTACTACATTAAGGGTGCCATATAAATATAAGGTGTTGCTACTGTTGGACGCCATACTGCTGGAGGTGCCATTTTTGAGTTAAGATGTGAAACCCGGCCCTGACTGAGTTCTCAGCTGGACACAACGGGGGATTTACCGGCAGTGGGTAATCCCGGTCCCATGCAGTATCATTGTGCACGATGTGAAAGTCCTGCCCTATAGGTTCCATGGTTGCATTCAAATAGGATATGTTCTCCCGTGAGTGTTGGCCAAAATTTAGCCCTCAAATAACATTACTAAATAGATTGTCTGGCCATTATCATATTGCTGATGTTTGCTGTTTCTGCACAAATTAGATGTCACATTTCCTACTTCAGGTAAGTGACCATACTTGGCTGGTTTAGCACACTGGGCTAAATCGCTGGCTTTTAAAGCAGGCCAGCAGCATGGTTCAATTCCCGTACCAGCCTCCCTGAACAGGCGCTGGAATGTGGCGATTGGGGGCTTTTCACAGTAACTTAATTGAAGCCGACTCGTGACAATAAGCGATTTTCATTTTCATTTTTCATTTCAATGGCATTACCATCACTGAATCCCCCACCATCAATATCCAAGGGATTAACATTGGCTAGCCATAGAAATACTGTGGCTACAAGAGCAGGTCAGAGGCTAGGAATCCTGCAGCAAGTAACTCAGCTCCCGACTCCCCAAAGCCTGTCCACCACCTAAACGGCACAAGCCAGAAGTGTAATGGAATACTCCCACTTGCTGGATGAGTGCAGCTCCGACAACAATCAAGAGGCTCAACACCATCGAAGGCCTGTTTCTGCACTATAGAGGTCCCTGTGTAAAAGTGTCAAATGTCAGAACAATCTCTAAAAAGAGAGATTCTTACCAAAAGTGTCAGTTCATTTAAACAGTTAGAAGTAACTATCAATTTTAAGGGCGGGATTTTCCAATCCTTCCCGCTCGTGGGATCTACTGGTCCCGCCGAAGCTTCCCGTCACACAGCAGGTTCCCCGGTGGCAGGACGGGCAGACCGCACAATACACCATAGACATCAGCAGGATCAGAAGACCCTGCCAGCGGTCAATAGCGAGCCGCCTCTGCCGGCAGAAAACACACTGCGGGGAAGTTCCCAAGTCATTTTGATTTGTCCAATTACATTTTCATCAATATTTTAGTCACAGTGAAAATTGTCATCAATATTCTGACATTCTGAATTCTCCCTCCGTGTGCCGGAACAGGCGCCGGAGTGTTGTGGCTAGGGGGTTTTCACAGTAACTTCACTGCAGTGTTAATGCTGGCCTACTTGTGACACTAATAAATATTATTGTAATAAATTAGTTGGATGACTTTGATATTACTAAATAGTGCAGACTTACCACAAAAACTCTGAGCGTTCTGTTAAATTATGAAGTCAATTTCTGTGACAAGTGAACAGATATTGTGGTGGATTCTTTAGTTTCAGCAGTTGGTTAATAAGCAGCTGACACACGCATATTTGTCTCTAGCCACTAGCTACATGTGACTAATTGCGAATCCAGATGTGGTCAATTACATTTTGATCAGTAAATAAACAATGAATAATAGACACTGTCATTGAGCATGTGATCTCAACACTCATGTGTACAAATATATGGGAACTTCCATATTTTTGTGCATTTCTTGGTAAAATGGTAAAATAAAAAGCAGTGTGCGAGTGTATTATGATTGTTGTGAGTGCTTTACTTCCTTGGTTATTGGAAGGTGGTAATGTTTGTTCAGTAAATATACACATGGAGCACGCTTAACTGTATTGTGTAAGTGTGCGTAAGGGGTCTTGTACTAAAATTAGTGAATGTAGTCAAAACACTGTTGCTATTACCACACCTGTGTCAAATTGGTGATTTCTACTAGACAACACTTTTAGACCGTTTTTTTAAATGTTGCACAGGTTTAGAGAGAGGCACTTGGCTGGAAAACCTGACCAATTAAAGAGCAGCAAAGCCGGATTTAAAGTGAAAATCTGAAGCAGCCAGTAGCACAGCCTCCAAGACTTGGAGTCAGTCAAGTAGTCAGCAGCCAATCAACAGCACCAGGCGGAGGCCAGGGTTAGCTTGGTTACAGGAAAGGCTTCAGTGGGAGGCAGCAAGTCAGTAATGAGAGAGTTGGCAGGAATGCGAGAGGAACGTGAATCAGGAGTGGGAGAAATTCAGCATGTTTTACATCAAGCTTTTTGGCTGACACAAATTGAGAAGGAGCTGATTGTTATTTTAGCATTACTAGAGTTTCTGTGACTGTAACCAAGCTATGTTTGATATATGAGTAGATTTGTTGCTGTAATATTTGTATTAGCATCGCTATCTGTTAGAAGGTTAATCCAAGAAAATAGACTTTTATTGGACCTGCCAGCATAATTTTGCCAGCTCCTTTGGTTCAATGGTCACAGTCTAAGCTAAGTAACCTGTTTGATCCCACCTTCTACGATTTTAGCTTTCATGCCTATACTTTTTGCTCCACATAGCCCTTGCCATAACATACTGCTCACCATGGCCTCTTTTCCAATACTTAATCCCTTATCAAGACTGCTTCTCTGACTTGCATGGTACTGAGTCAAATTGGTACACTATGCTTGTTAATGGTTACCACTGGATCTGCCATACATTTTATGTGCTTGAATTCTAAGAATTTAAGAACTGAGCTTTCTTTTAAAGAGAAAAATAGAGCAATGATCCTATAAAACTATTTTTTTTTTTAAAAAGGAGGCAAAATCTCCCCGAAGCCCTGGTGAATATTTATCCCTCAACCACGATCATTAAGATAGCTTATCTGGTCTTATATCTTATAGCTGTTTGTATGGCTTTGCTGCGCAAATGGGCTGCTGCATTTTCTACAACAGTGGCGACACTTCAAAGGAAATTTTAATTGACTGTAGGATATTTGGAGATGTCCGAAAGCCATGAAAAGTTGGCGATAAATGCAAGTCTTTCTTTCATTTTATGCAGGAATTACTTTTATTCTGTAACTAAAGTAAGGTAATGTAAAGCCGCCATAGTCCCAGATGACCAAAGGCTGATTTCTGCTTTGAAGGGGAGAGCTGACTGGTGGTGATTTTACCTGAGGCGAGGGGCAAGGTTGAGAAAGTGGGCCTTCATGAATAACCTCAGCCAGTATGGGGATTGGACCCATACTGCTGGCCTTGTTCTGCATCACAAACCAGCTAGCTGTCCAGTCAATTGAGCTAAATTAAAGTAGACCTGTAGTAGATTACTCGGGTAGCTCAACTGGATAGTCAGAAGGGAAAGGACGAGCATAGGTCAGCACTCATAAATCTCACTGTGATCGATAAGTAACTTATAACTAGTGTAGTTAGGTTTTTAGCTGTGCTCTTATTGGCAGAAATTAATTACCCAAGCTCAGTCTGCTCTGGAAAAGGAAAGAACGTGCATTTATATAGCACCTTTAACAACCTCAAGATATTCCAAAGCACTTTACTCTAAATTAAGAACTTTTATGTCCACCTGAAAAGGCAAACAACAATCTCCAAATAAAGTTGGCACTTCCTACACTGCACTCAAGGATCAGCCTGGACCATGGACTGGAACCCATAACTTTCCAACTCAGCTGAGAGTGCCGCCAATTGAGCTACGGCTGAAGGAGTCAAGGTATCCATGGAGTGAGAAGCTGCCTGTGTAACGTTAGAGGAAGGGGGATTGGGGGAGGGGGGAGGGGGGGGGGGGGGCTGGGAAATTCCAGCCAGTGTGTCTGCCTTTGAACTAGAAGCTGTAACAGAAAGGAAAGCCTTTAATTATGTTGAAATGAACTAGACTTGTTTTTAAAAATGTTGGAAAAAGACTTTGAGGAGTTTTTTAATCAATTGTAAAGGGAACCATTACAATTTTTGAATAATAAGAAATATTGGTTCAAGTGACTTGGTGACCCCTTGACCTGTAAATCGTACCAACAGCAGGGATTTTAAGATATGGAGCCCCGTGGCAGCCAGAGGTCTAAGAGGAATTGGGAGAAGTTGAAAGCAGGAGGCGATCATCAAGCTGAGTTGGAGAGCTTGATTTCTGACCAGGAGTAGGCATGTTTTGGGCTGAATACAGTAATACCCTCCCAGATCAGGAGCAGCCCTCGCTTCATGAAGCGTATTGTGCGGCATGATGATGTCTGGTGCCGTTGACACATCATCACGTCGAGTTTGTGATAATATGTCACGCGGGCGGCTCAAAGAGTCAGAAACCCTCCCGTGTTATTTAGGTTGCAATTCAGAAGCCAATTAACATCATTCATGGCCCAACTCATGTGTTCCTTCATACAAAACCATGATAGGCAGGGAATCTGTTTTTCCAATAGGCAAGCATGTTTGTGTGGGTTTTAAAATTGCAGCGGAGACTGGAGTCTCAGCTTTGCAATCAATAATAATCTTTATTTTCACAATTGGCTTACAACTGTGAAAAGCCCCTAGTCGCCACACTCCGTGCCTGTTCGGGTACACAGAGGGAGAATTCAGAATGTCCAAATTACCTAAAAGCATGTATTTCGGGACTTGTGTGAGGAAACCGGAGCACCCGCAGGAGACCCGCACAGACACGGGGAGAACATGCAGACACCGCACAGTCAGTGACCCAAGCTGGGGCTTGAACATGGGAGGGACCCTGGAGCTGTGAAGCAACAGTACTAATCACTGTGATATCGTGCCGCCCACTTCATTAACTGCAGGGACTGCTCATGTGAATGAGCAGAGGAACCTTTTGGATAATGTTTCATCAGGAGGACACTCTTCATTGATTATTTTCCTGACCGTGACCTTGGGGTAACAAGTGTCTGAGACAGGTGTGGGTTGTGGTCTCAGTTGGAGACACATCTTCCAGTGAGGAGGAGAGAAAGATGAGGAAGAGGAGGAGAAGGGTGAGAGGAAGAAGGGAACACATGGAGGCCCAGGATGTTGTGATTTTTCAGGAAAGGGACAGAGCAGCACAAGACCCTGAGGGTCTGGAGGAATCCAGAAACCCCAGCAGAGGCACAGACGATTTATGCTGCTGCAAGAGTATACAGGCAGAGATTTAGCTACCAGCAACTGAGGGAGATTCAATACAGAAGATGGCCCAGGCTTTCAAGAGCCACTGTGACATTATTTGTGAGATCATCGCAGGGAAAATTTCATCCAGCTGTGCTGGGGGCCACTTGATGTCTGTCCCTTTGAAAGTTACAGTGATGCTTTACCCCTTCACAACAGGCTCATTCCAGGCAGACTGTAGAGACCTCCGCTGGATAACAGCTGCTGCACACCATTGTATCGAGGTGTTCGCATATGCAATGTTCCAAAGGATTGAGAATGAAATCCTATTTATGCAGGATGTCCAAGTCAAATGGATGGAGCCTGAGGATTTACAGCAATTGCTGGTGTCCCCAGGGTGCAGGGAGCCATTAACTGCATGCACATAGCCCTAAAGCCTGGCCAACCATGTGTCATGTGAGATTAGCTTTAACAAAAGGGTGTTCATAAATGGGTGTGTATATAAATATCTGTAGTGAGTGTACCTTTCAGAAATGGGTGTTTACTCTTGCAGTGATGTCAGAGAGTGGGTGGAGCTGTGCTGTCTGTCAGCTTTTTACTTTTGTTTTAGGCTGTTTGCTGCAGGGTGTGTTTTATATTTGTTTTCAGTGTTGGAGCTGAAGCCAGACAGAGCAAGTGTACTGTTGATCTCTCTGCCATGAAAAGACTATCTCTTGATCATTTGGTGAATTCAGAATTATAAATGTTCTCAGTAGTGAATGTAAACCTAATGTGCTTCTGTTAGAAGGTGTTTCTTTTGTCTGATGTTGTTTGAGAAGTTATTAAGGATTACTTAGTGTTGTATTCTTTGGGGTTGTATTTGAATTGATGGTTGCTAAGATGTTCACTGTATGTTTCAAAAAGGTTAACTTGAGTTCATCGAATAAACATTGTTTTTCTTTAAAAATTACTTTTCCATTTCTGCTGTACCACACCTGTAGAGTGGGTCGTGTGCTCCCCATACCACAATCTATTAAAAGTTGTGGGTCAGGTGAACTCCATGATACACTTTGGGGTTCTCTAAACCCTGGCCCAAAACACATGCATCTCCATAAACAGAAAGTGCTTCCACTCGATCAAGGTGCAACTGGTATGACCATAATTGGGCCATACAGATGTATGCCAGGTAACCGGGCAACAGTCACAGCGCAGATATACTTAGGAACTCACAGATTCAAAACCTTTTCACCACCAACAATTCTTTGGAGGGATGGCTGCAAGGTGATAAAGGCTATCAACTGAAAAGAAGGATAATGACACCTGTGAGAGTGCCCAGATCTGCTGCTGAGAGGAAGTACAATGAAAGCCACACCAGCACCAGGGCCTGGTGGAGCAGACCATCGGTCTCCTGAAGATGCAATTATGATGCCCAGACAGAAATGGAAATGCATCACAGTAATCCCCCTCACATGTGTCCCTGATGATCATGGTTTTCTGTGCACCGCATAACATCACCATTGAAAAAAGAGCTGTTAACACTGTGGGAGGAGCCCCACAAATCACGTTCATATGTTTTGGTCCTGTCCAACTGGTGGGGTATTGGAGGGAGGTCTTTAGCATAATCTCAAGGGTGAGACTCGAACCAGGGCCTCCAGAAGCCATATTCGGGGTGTCGGACCAGCCGGGGTTTGAGGCGGGTGCAGAGGCAGATGTCTTATCCTTCGCCTCGCAGATCGCCCATAAGTGGGTCCTGTTAGGGTGGAGTTCAGCTTCTCCGCCCTGTGCCTCGGTGTGGCAGGGGACCTTCTTAATGCTTGAGAAGGTGAAGTTTGAGTTGAGGGGAAGGATGGAAGGGTTCTACAACTTATGGGTTTTGTTTATCATGCACTTTCAAGAATTGGATGACATCAAACATTAGGGGGAGGTTTGGAATGTATAGGTTATTGGTGATTATATACGGATGATAATGAATTCTTGATTCTTTTTTCTTTCTTGTTCTGGATTTAAGATGTTGGGGGTTGTTTGGGGGTGGGTAGGATAAAGGGGTTGTTGGCCAGGGGATTGCCATTGTATTTGTTATTGTTGGTTATTTGATGAAAATGTGAAAAAGGAGAATAAAATTGTTTTTTATAGAAAGAAAAAGGAGCTGTTCGGGCAGCACAATGGCACAGTGGTTAGCACGGCTGCCTCACGGCGCCGAGGACCCGGGTTCGATCCTGGCCCTGTATCACTGTCCGTGTGGAGTTTGCACATTCTCCATGTCTGCGTGGGTTTCATCCCCACAATCCAAAGATGTGCAGGGTCGGTGGATTGGCCACGCTAAAATTGCCCTCAATTGGAAAAAATTAAAAACATTTAAAAAACAAATAAAAAGGAGTTCCTCTTGGAAATGATGACACACTAAATGGAGGCCAATTCTCTGAGGATGAGGCCAATGATGAGTT
The DNA here is from genome assembly GCF_902713615.1 of Scyliorhinus canicula. Taxonomy (NCBI): domain Eukaryota; kingdom Metazoa; phylum Chordata; class Chondrichthyes; order Carcharhiniformes; family Scyliorhinidae; genus Scyliorhinus; species Scyliorhinus canicula. The sequence continues at coordinate 101,790,090 of NC_052152.1, read as the reverse complement.
CAGGGACTAAGCCTGCTGATAGCCCTGGCTGTGATAAAATGGATGGCCATAACACTAGGGATGAGGAAAAGGTTTCCAGAGTACGTCTTGCCACTGTTACAGGAGTTTGTGAAATTGTACCCTTCCTTTTCCCATGTTTTGATTGAGTTGGCACCAAGGGTAGCCAGATTGAATCTGGGGCAGCTTTGCCCCTTCTAGAATGCCTCTCCCCTCGCTCCAACAGCGCAGCCATCTATGCATGGAAATATGTAAGAAATGTACAACTCCTCGATGACAAAAGGTGGGAGACTTGGTGATTTTTAAAATTTCTGCCACCTGTGAAGACTGACATGGTTGGCAAAGTTTAGCTGAAGTTTAAATTGACTTACCTGGCCAGACTGGAAAATGCATAAACCTTCATTATGTGGAGTAGATGCACTCTCGATTGGTTATGAGACTGTCCCATGCCACGGAATCCTTTAAACTGCTGACCATTGCCTTGCTCCAGGTCAGTGATCGGACCTCCTGGTCCTTCACCGCTCTTGGGTGGGATATCAGTAGGTCTATAACACCCCCTTGCTGCTAATTGGCGGCAAATATAGAAATACCAGGTGCACACCGATGGCGGGCCCAGAAGTCAGAAGGCCGCTGACCTCTGGACGTGGAACATGCCATCGGTCTGCAACCTCATTATTCAGACCACTGTTTACATGGAAGCTCCACATGTAGACAATCAGCTAAGTTATTGAAGGGAATTTTGCTTACTAATAATCCTAAATCTCTTCAGCCGACTGACCCTTCCACCAGTAGAAACAATTACCGCCATCTTCTCTACCAAAACGGAAGACGACCAGTAAATGACCGGAGAGAGTAGAAGCACTATTCCGCTAGTCCAGTAAATAGAGTTCCTCATCTACTCCTGCCCTCTTCCCACATAATGCTTCTTTTGCAGTCTCTTTTGCAAACTGTCTTTAGCAAACATCTGCATGTTTAAGACATAGGAAGCACCTGATTTAGTTTAAAACATCTCACAAACAAGTATTCTTAACTGAAGTAAAGCTGATGTCTGTCAAGTTAGTCATTCTTCTGCCTTGTCATCACGAACCTTTAGAGGATGATGAAGAGCTGGAAGGGACGCTGCCATTTTTTTGTAATGATTTGGTGTAGTTTATTGCACAAAGTAAGGACCTCACACAGTTGAAGAAAATCCCCGATTGGATCAATGGTCATTAGTGAATTAGCTGATCTCAGTTGCCACTGCAGTATCAACACCACAAATGAAAGTCTAAAAATCGGAGGGTTTCCAACAGTGTGTTGCTGTTGAACACCTCTTGCTAACTTGAGAGTGTACAAATGTCCACATAGGGTGGGGCTTGCTGGTGATGTTTCGCACACTTGAAAGTCTGCCAGCATTCAGTGTCTATGGTCACCCTTAGATATGGAACAAGGTGCCTGTGGAACCATATTCTGAAAATTGACTCCGTTTCTCCAGGAGAGGATTGTATATATGGGAAGAAGAGAAAAAAAATCATTCAACGACACACAAAAAGAGCACAATGACTTTGGTTCAATGTCACTACATTAGTATTTGCCAACATTTTTCATTTGTTTGCCAATACTTTTTCACGATAATGATGCCGTGCCCTACATTTTTCACCAAGATATACTTTTACTTTTTCTTCCCGAGCTTCTGCGCTGAGCGACTCCGCACCTTTGGGATTTCACTCTTCAACTCAGCTCCTCTTTCCCCCTCTCCTCTGAAGTCAATCTGTCATGCATAAAACTCTACAAATTCCCCCATCCATATTCATAGTATGACTTTGCCATTCCCGTGGTTTCTCTAATTCTGTGTATTCTCTTGCAGACAGGGCCATCTCCAACAATTTCCTTGTATGCCTTTCCATACTTCCAACCTACTTATTTCTGTGTCCATCCCAAGAAATGCACTGCTCCAACTACATTTTCTAAATCCTGATTGCCTAACCTTTGCAACTCCATTTACCCCAACACTAATGCAGCTGCCAATCTGCTTAGCCTTTCCCTTGTGTCCATCTCATCCCTCTCAAGGTATAAGATCCTGGCGACAGACAAGCGACCTGTTCTGGGAATTACAAGCTATGGAAACATACAAAAGTTTGCCTTAGTGCACCACTAGGAGTAAATGTTGACCCAAACAGCAATGCCCAGATCCAATGAATAAATAATAGACTATACTTCCCCTGGCCAGGTGAAACAACCTCTCAGTGTCCACTGTGTCAATCCACTCAATAATCTTGAATGTT